>NC_138377.1:3013401-3040008 GCF_054177405.1 Leptonychotes weddellii | reverse complement strand
AGGGGCGCCTGGGTGGCTCAGTCATTAAGCGTCTGCCTTCGGCTCAGGTCATGATCCCAGGGTCCTGGGATTGAGCCCCACATCGGGCTCCCTGCTCAGCGGGGAGTCTACTTCTCCCTCTCCCACTCCCCCTGCTTGTATTCCCTCTCTCGCTGTGTCTCTCTCTGTCAAATAAATAAATAAAATCTTTAAAAAAAAATAAACACTGACTTGATGAATGAAAAAAAAAAAATAGAGAGGAGTACAGCATTCATGGATCAAAAGACCCAATGTTATTAAGATGTCAATCATCCCCAAACTAATGTACAGGTTCAATATTATCCCAATCAAAAGCACAGCAGGTTTACTGTAGAAGTTGATTATCTAATTAAAAAAATTATATTAAAATACAAAACTAAGACTAGCCATACATATACACACAGAACAACTTTGAGAAAAAAAAGAGCAAGGTCAGAGGGCCTAAACCTAAACTGATAAATTTTAAGATTTATTGCAAAGTTACTATAATCAAGACAGTATCATATTAACATATATAGAGACATACAGGTCAGTGCAGCAGAAAAAAGTGGTCAGAAATAGACTGATTGATTTTCAACAAAAGTTCCAAGGTAAGGCAGTAAAGAAATGACAATTTTTAAAATAATTAATTCTGGAAAAATTAGGTAACCATATACAAAGTTTAAAAAATAAATGAACTTTGGGGTGCCTGGGTGGCTCAGTCATTAAGCGTCTGCCTTCGGCTCAGGTCATGATCCCAGGGTCCTGGGATCGAGCCCCGCATCGGGGTCCATGCTCGGTGGGAGGCCTGCTTCTCCCTCTCCCACTTCCCCTGCTTGTGTTCCCTCTCTTGCTGTGTCTCTCTCTGTCAAATAAATAAATAAAATCTTTAAAAAATTAAAATAAAATAAAAAATAAATGAACTTTGGTATTTCATACCATATGTAAAATTAACCCAAAATGGATCATGGCCCTCAATGTAAGAGCTAAGATTATACTCCTTCTAGAAGAAAATATAAGAGGAAATCCTAGTGGTCTTGTGTCCGGCAAAGATTTCTTAAATACTATTCAAAGTAGGAAACATAAAAGAAAAAACAAATTGGACGATATCTAAATAAAACTTTTTGCTCTTCAAAAAGAGTGTTATGAAATTAACAGCTATTAATTAACAGCCACATACTGGGAGAAAATATCTGGAAAGCATAGATCTATCTACAGACTCGAATCTGGAATGTATAAAGAACTCTTATAGTTCAATAATAAGATAAGCCAATAAAAAATAAGGAGAAGATCTGATTACGCACTTTATCAAAAGAAGATACATAGATGGCAAATAAGCACCTGGAAAGATTCTCAACATTATTGGTTATGCAAATAACCATATGCAAAATAATGCAAAATAAAATTCAAAATAAATGCATAATAAAACCATAATGCAAAATAAAAGATGCAAAATAAAACCATAATGAGATACCACGGCACACCCACTAGAATGACTAAGTTAAAAATAAAAACTAACTACAGGTCCACGTAGATGGACCTAGAAAGTATAATGCTATGTGAAAAAAGTCAGACAGGGAGAGACAAATACCATATGATTTCACTTACAGGTGAAATCTAAAAAAACAAAGCAAATGAAATAAAAACAGACTCATAAATCCAGAGAACAAACTGGTGGCTGCCAGAGGGGAGGTAGGTGGGAGATGGGTGACATAGGTGAAGGAAATTAAGAGGTACAAACTTTCATTTATTAAAACAAGTCATGGGGGCGCCTGGGTGGCTCAGTCGTTAAGCGTCTGCCTTCGGCTCAGGTCATGATCCCAGGGTGCTGGGATCGAGTCCCACATCGGGCTCCCTGCTCAGCAAGAAGCCTGCTTCTCCCTCTCCCATTCCCCCTGCTTGTGTTCCTGCTCTCGCTATTTCTCTCTCTGTCAAATAAATAAATAAAATCTTTAAAATAAATAAATAAATAAAACAAGTCACAGAGATGAAAAGTACAGCACAGGGGATGTGGTTGATAATATCGTAACCACGTTGTTTGGTGACAGATGGCGACCCAACTTACCATGGGGAGCCCTGAGTAACGTATAGAATTGTCGAATCACTGTGTTGTCCACCTGAAACTAACATAACACTGTATGGTAATTATACTTCAATAAAAAAAATTCAATGGCCAATTAAAATAAACAAGTGTGCCACATGCCGAAAGAGAGAGAGAGAACGAAAAGAGGAAAGACAAGACTGACCACACCAAGTCCCAGGGTGGATGCGGAAGCTTCTGGAACTCTACACAGCTGGTGGGACTGTAAAATAAATAAGCCACTTTGGGGAAATGGTTTGGCAGTTTCTTAAGTTAAACATATGACCCAGCCATTCCACTCCCAGGTAATCACCCAACAGAAATGAAAGCATATGTCCGTGCAAAGTCTTGGACATGAGTGTTCACAGCAGCTTCATTTGGAAGAGTCAAAATTGGGAAACAGCCCAAACGGCCATCAACAGATGCATGTATAAACAAATCGTGGCATAGCCGTACAATGGAGTATGACTCAGCAATATTAAGGAGTGAGCTATTGATATACATGATAATACTTACCTGGCAGGGGAGATACGGTGATCGTGATACACACAATAATACGGATGACGCTCAAAATAATTATTCTGCGTGAAACAAGTCAGACAAAAAGTACGTATTGGATGATTCCATTTACAAGCAATTCTGGAAAATGCAAAGTAATTTATCATGACGGAAAGTAGATCAGTGGTTATCTGAGGGTGGGTGAGCATGGAGGGATGGATTACAAAGGAGCTCAAGGAAGCTTTAGGAGGTGACAGTTGTGTTCACCATTTGACCGTGGGGATGGTTTCATAGACATATATTAAACCTCATCCACTGTATACGTTAAATATGGACCGTTTATTATAACCCAGTTATATTTCAATAAAACTACAAAACACAACTTAAAACTTACCTCTCTCCTTCTGTTAACTTGTGATGCTATGCTCAGGAAACCAAGGTTTTAGAGGCATTCCTGGGGCCAGCTTGGCATATTTGTGGGTGTTAGATGATCCAGCCTTGCTTATTCCACAGGACTCAGACTAATACAAGCTTCTCCTCTTCCACCCCCGGTCATCCCTGTTTGCTCAGTTAACTGCTATTGGTTTGAAGAAACTCAGCTCAAAAGTCAGCTCCTCCTAGATATCTTCCTGGGATGCATGGCAGGATCTGGGATGCCCACCCACATTCCGATCGGCACTCACGATCAGCCTGTCTGAGCCCAGTCATGTGGGTCACTCTCAGGACACTGTGGACAACTCGTCCCATAGCTTCTGTTCACAGCACAATGCATGGCCCCAGAAACACACCTGGTGAATAAATAACAAGCATGGGGGTAGGAATAGGTTTCAAACAAGGGCAGGAACGAGGCTTCCTTCTGGATGATGCAGACACAGCTGACATTAAAGGTCCAAGAACCTGAAAGCATGGCCCTGCATCTCTTCCAGATGCCCTCTCTCTGGCTGCTCAGAAAAGGGGAACAGAGCGGTGAACAATGAGTGTGTCCAAATAAGCCCCGATACATCTTCCTTCCCCCTTCCAGCTCAGGAGGGAACTGGGGTCTTGTGGGGTAGCCATGATCATCTCTGGCCTCCACAGGACCCACAGGGAGAGGGTACAGAAGAAGTTAGGCCAGACCCAGCCTTTGCAGTAAGGAACATCTACAAGGACAGGCAGATACAATTAAAATAATCCCTTGTTTGCTCCCTGAGATGCCAAACAGGGGATAAAAGTCCACGTCAATGGGTCCAAGCTTTTGACGAGAACAGAGCTGACTCATGCAGTATCTCCCCTTTTGGATGGGGTCCCTCAGTAGGCTCCAGAAAGGCTGAGTGCAGCCCCATCTGACCCTGCCCCTAGTAACCACAAGTCCTTCCTACATGAGCATTCCTTTCTCTCCCCCACATTCCCATCAGTCCCCAGATCAGCATTACCAGAGGAACCCTCATGGGGATCTGGCTCACACCACCTGCCAACGCCCTTCTGGATGCCAGGAAGCCGGACTCCCTGGGCCGGGCAAGTTCCAGAATGCATGCCTCTCCGGAGTCAGGGCTTCGCTTTTGTAGGCATGCCAGAGAGTATCGCGGTGGGCAAAACTGAAAAGGAACCAGAAGTCCTCTAGATACTCCAATTCATTCATCCCCAAAAGATGTGTCTGCCCTTTGTGGGGTCCTATGCCACCCAAAGGTAAAAGAGGAGAAGGAGCCCCAGCCTGGCCCCTGGGGAGCCCACAGGTGGTGGAGGAGACCAAGGAGAACAGAGAGGAAGTGAGGGCAAAGAGGGGAGGTGGTCAGGAAAAGCTTCTGGAGGAGGTGAGCTAAGCCAAGGTTTTACGAAGTGGGCTACCCTGGACGAGGCCCGACCAGAAAAGGCCTGTTGCAGGAAAAGGCATCAGGGCGAGCGAAGAGGAGCCAGGCATACCCATAAGGAGTGTGGTATGAGGGACGAGGAGGCTGTGGCTTCCAATACCCCACGCAGCCTGCTCAGCGCAGGGGCCCAGACGTGTGACTTGGTGTTCTGTCAATCGATGGTGCACAATTGCTAACATTCGCCGTTTTGAACAGATTATTCCATTTATTTACCTTGGTGGGTGATCTATAGCTATGGTACAAGGTTCCAAGGGTATAAAGTGAAAGCTGGCTTTCTTCTTTCACCTCGGTAAGACTCTGGGGAATGCTGTGAAACAGCTGGATCCTGGATCTACACAAGAAGAAGGGAGAAACCCTTTTTTGAAGCATTGCTGCACTCATAGGAAGTGAGTGAAATCTCTAAAGACCAATGCCCACCCCCAACGTCCATACCCCTGCCCCAGTAAAAAGGGAACTGGTGTGAATTGAACCCAGAACAGCTGGGAGCCGAAGGCAAATGGGGGAGGAAGTTGCCCTGAAGGCATGTAAGGCAGTCAGTGGGAAAGACAACATGATGTAGACCCCGAGGCCTGTGGCCACCAGAATTTGTAGAGAGTATAGCAGAGGTACATGGGGCATGTTTGAAGAAAACAAGGACCAACGCCTAAAGATACACAAACAAGAGCCTGTGGGAAGAATGACCACGCAGAGCTTAAAAAGAACCCAAAGGAACTTCTAGAAATGAAAGATATAATTTGGGAAATAGTTAACTCAGTAGATGGATCAAACAATAAATGAGACACCACAACTGGAAAAGACTCTCTCGTGACTTCCATTCGCTCCTCCAATGCCGGCCCCTCTGCCTTCTCCCTCCAGCCTAGCAGACACTGCAACCAGAAGCAAACAGAAGAAATCTTCCACTGCGGCCGAGCTTGCCTCCACCACGTGCCAGCACCACACCCACACACTCAGTCTTCACCCCTACTTCTAGCAATGAACTTTTCATGCCCCAACCTGAAGGCAAGTCCACCTGTGTTCCAGAACTGTCTCTGAACATCCCCTGAAGGCCACTGCGCCAGACATTCTCTGCTCCTCTCCCACACTACTCACTTTCTCTCTCTGCTGGAATATTTTCATCACCTTCTTATGACTTAACCCTAGAGTTAAGTGGATTCAACACCCAGAGCCAAGTCTTTTCTCTCTTCCCTTGGTTAGCTAACGTTTTAGCTCCAGTAGCTTCTTCAAGAAAGACTTACAAGGACCAGATTTTGTGAGCCCTTACCCATTCGGTAGTGTCTGTTGCCTCGCGACTCGTGTGACAGTTTGGCTAGGTATAAAATGACTTTTCTGAGCACACCCTGTGGATGCCTTTCCCCTTCTATGTTTCTCACCTAACCTGATCACCTTTCCTTGATTCCCGTGTTGTCTTTGAAATTTAGTGACTCTAATCAGGAATGCCTTAGTGCTGACCACTGTATATATCTCCCTTGGGACACAATATTTCCTTTCAATCTGTAGACTCGGGTCTTCCTTTTATTTCTAGAAATATTTCTTGAGTTATAATTATAATTTTTAATTATTTTTCTTTCATAATCTTAGCTCTTTGTTCTTCAGTCTCATTGGATACAAACATTTGGGATATTCTTTACTACCTCCCCATACTCAAATCCTTTTAAATGCCTTATTTGCTTCCATTTTGTGTTGTTCACTTTCTCCTCAGTCCTGTCCTTCACATACCTTCCTATGTTGTCAGCTTCGGCAGTGTCTCCTTGTGCTGCTTCCAATATGCCCTTCGTATCTGGTAATGGCCGTACTTGTCTGTTCCACATTTTCCTGAGTTCTGCAAGTTCATGTCTCATTTCCTATACTCTTGCCATGACTTCCCTGGGGTCCATCTCTACTTTAAGCTCTTATTTTATAGAGGCAATTCTCCCATGTTTTCTTTTTTAATTCATGGCGATATGTTTGGTCATGAATTCCATCTGCTCCACAACAATATTACTTTGATAAGAAAGAAAAAATGGAAAGAAAGACGAAAAACATGCATGTATGTCATCTATTTGCAAGGAAATCCAGTGGGCCCATGGTTGACAGATGCACTGGTGGTTAACCAAAGCCACACACACCTCCGTGGGGCTCTCTGGCTCTTTCTTCTGTTCCTACCATGATCCCCACATAAAGGGCCTTTCCCCACTTCAGTCTCTAGGATCCTCTCCCGTCCTTGGTGCTCTGTGAACCGCTGTGTCTTTGCAGAGAACCCTGGCTATTTCCTGTGATATGGAAAAAGAGTTTCAGGACACCTCCCTCCCCCCGAACTCTACAACCACACATGTATCCTTCAGCCAAATGGCCTGCTGGGATTCCTGATAGGTCAGTGGAACCATGCTCCAGATTTTCCAGCCAGTGGCACAGAGAGAATTCCCAGGGCCAAGGGAGAACAAATAGGGAAAGCAGCTTGACTGTCCTGTGAATGCACTGTCTTCTCTCTGCTTTGGGTGCTGGAATTTGGGTCTGGTGGCGGTAAGAACCAGTCAGCACATCTGTCTGTGCACCAACTTTTCCTCTGACTCATTACCTTGCACCCTTGCCTCTATGCCTTGCTTCTTTTATCTATCCAGCTTTAATGTATGCACGTATAAATAAATCAATAGGAATCAGAGAGGGGCTGGTCAAGGAAAGCATTTCCTGGGGTCAAAGACTGGACATCATTTTAAAACCACTGAACCTCCAACAGTGGCAACAAGATGCTGATGTTCACTGAACATCAAGTAAAGCTAATGTTGCAGAGACCATGAGCAGGACATGATCATCTTTGAGCTGTTTTTCCACTTCTCATGAAGGATGAGGACCAATCTGCATGCAGCCTTTTGCCCCAGCCAACAAGGGGTTCATCTGGGGAGAAGGCTGAAAAGCTGCAGGAACAGCAAGGGTTAGAGCTTCGGGAAACAGGGTGCAGTCCCAGCCTTCGTGACGATGGAGAGTGTCTTATCACTAAACCTCACCTCCCTACTGCAGTTGGAAACACCCACTTCAGAGAATGGCTGGGAAGATCTCATGGGATGCTCCTTGTAAAAGCATCAAGCAAGGTGCCTGGAACCTCGCAACTGAAAATAAAATTTGGTTCACTTTCCTCTTTCTGAGCCCTGCAGAAGCTGGAGGACCGCTCTCGCTCTTACGGTCTTCCTTCCTTGTTGTGGGCCATCAGGTGTGTCCACTTCAACCCTGCAACTCTTACAGGGCTGTTTTGATGCATCGACATCAGAATTGGACTTGTCAATTTTTTAAGTCATGGGTTTTTTTATCAAGTAATACTCACAACAGATCTCCGGACACTATGCCACCCATCACCCCTTCAAATTACATCACGAGACACTTGCCCCTTTGGTGTCCCATGCCACCTCCTCTACCTCTTGTTTTTGTATCAGTAGTTCTCACTTTCTCTACACTTGATTTGTCTGAATTCTTATGAGTAGGTACTATGTGTTTTTAGTTTTAAATTCCAGTTAGTTAACCTACAGGGTAATATTAGTTTCAGGTGTACAGTATACTGATTCAACACTTCCATACATAACCCAGTGCTCATCACTCCTTCATCCCCAACACCTGCTTCCCCTACCCCCCCACCCACCTCCCCTCTGGTAACCATCAGTGTGTTCTCTAGAGTTAAGAGTCTGTTTCTTGGTTTGTCTCTTATTTTTTTCCTTTCGCTCATTTGTTTTGTTTCTTAAATTCCACATATGAGTGAAATCATATGGTATTTGTCTTTCTCTGACTGAATTATTTTGCTTATAGCATAATACTCTCTAACTCCATCCAGATCATTGCAAATGGCAAGATTTCATTCTTTGTGATGGCTGAGTAATAGTCCATGGTGTGTGTATATATATACACACCACATCTTCTTTATCCATTCATCAGTTGATAGATTCTCGGGCTGCTTCCATAATTTAGCTATTGTAGATAATGCTGCAGTAAACATAAGGGTGTGTGTATTCCTTTGAATTTTTGTATTCTTTGGGTAAATACCTAGTATGCAATTGCTGGATCATAGGGTAGTATTTTTATAATCAGAAAAAAATACCAAACATCTTAAATAATATACCTGTGTTGCTGCAAAGGCATACTGAACTTTGGGGAGTTTAGTGGAGATTGTCCAGCATGGTGGGAAGCTGAGAATGAGCAGTGTCCTGTCCCCCAATGTCCTCCACTCTCTGGAAACCTCTGAGCAGGACTGCCCCAGTGTGGGAACAGAACTCCCTCAATTAGAACCTCCGAGCCGTCTCTTGCCAGGTGTATGACTTGGATCAGCTGGTTAACATCTCTGTTCCTCAGACGCCACATGTGTCAAATGCAGGTAAGATCGAGCCCGAGCTCTCAGGTGCCCAGGAGGAGGGAATAAGGCAAAACACCTCGAGTGGTACCCAGCACCTCAGGGCCATCCCCGTGCACACGATCAATAAGGGAACAGGGCCAGACAGCCTGTAAGGGAACAGTGGCCCTTTAGCCACAAAAAGGAATAAAGCACTGATTCGTGCTATAATGCAGATGAACCTCGAAATCGTTGTGTTAAGTAAAAAGCAGCCAGTCACCAAAGACTGCATGTTGTATGATTCCATTTATATGAAATGCCCGGAACAGACAGATGTATGGAGACGGGAAGTAGATTAGCAGTTGCCAGGAGCTGGGGGGTGGAGGGGTAGCTGCTGACAGTGGTGAGTGCTTAATGAGCGTGGGTTTCCTTTGAGGACGATGAACAAGGTCTGGAACGAAGAGTGATTGCTGTACATCATGAATGTACTTAATGCCACTGAACTGTACATTTTAAAACAGTTAAAATGGTAACGTTTATGTTATTTGTACTTTGCCATTTAAAGAAAAAAAAAGGTACAGAGGCCCATCCCCGGAGGATCCCCAGAACACAATCATGAGAACACACTCTGCTTTGAGTGATCAGTGGTTCCTGCACCATTAGCTTTGCTGTTTAACAAACCACTTCAACATTTCGTGGCTTGAAACAACTAAGCTCACCGTTGTGTGGGCTGGCTGTGCTGTTCTGGCCTGGACTCCCTCACACGTCCGTGGTCGGCTGGCGGGCCACTGGAGGCTGCAGGATCTAACGGGGCCTCGCTCCCATGCGTGGCTGTTGGGAGCCTGCTGGCTGGGGAGCCTCGGCCCGGAGGGCTGGTCTCTGGCCCCCGGGGGAGGGGGAGGGGGCGCAAGTCTCTGGAGGCCAGGGCTCCAAGTACACAGCCTCACTCCTGCCACACCTTCTTGGTCAGAGCAGGTCAGGTTGGCCAGATTCAAGCATGGGGGTGAGTGGGAAATGGACCCCGGTTTCCAGCTGGAGGGGCTGCCAAGGAGCCGTGGCTCTTCACCCAACCACTGCATTCCTGAAACAAAGTGTTAAAGACCCCGGGTGCCCAGTTTCTGCTATGCGTTTCCCAGATGATGCCCAGGTCCCACGCGATCCCTGTGGCCACTGTGCTTGCACCTCCGGGGGTGGGGGCGGGGGGCGGCTCGTGTGAGAAGGGTGAGGCTCAGACAGGAGTCTGCAGCATCCTCTTTGCAAGCCACTTAGTACAATAGTATAGCTGAAATGGAACGGCTTGCAACTCAGGGCTGCCGCGTCCCCGACACCCAGGCAGAAGTAATAGAGGGGCCACATCGAAATACTGTCCTTGGTTTCCCTTGGGACTCTATGTTTCTTTTTGTCACAGAACTAAATAGGCCTGTCATCACTTTTGTCCCCCCTGTGTCCAGAGCCTCCTCTCTCTCAGCAGTTCTGGAGGGTCAGGGCGGGGGTCCCCTTCAGGTAGAAGAAATAAAGGGGGCAAAGACAGGGGTGGGGACAGCAGGAGCCCCTGTCTGCTGTGGCCAGGGTCCTAGGGCATATGAAGCAGATTTCTTGTCCAGAAAGGGGAGTTTAGTGCATGGTGAAGAGCCTGAAACGAGGAGGGAGGTGAACTGGACCATGTCCGTGGTAATAGAGAGCCACTGACGAGCGCGGAGTGCCAGGGCCGAGTTCAGGAAAAGCCGTCCACAGCATTGGCAGACAGATGCTGTTCAGAGAGCTCCAAGGCAGGACGCTCCAGCAGGAGGCTGTGATGGAGATGCCATGGAGGTAGAGTCGATGTCTTGACAACGGCTTCAGTGTGGAAGGACAGGAAGGAGCGGAGAGGGGATGTGGGGAAGGGGTGGGTGACAGGGAGGGCAGGGGCACCACGCATGCGGGAGGGGGACAGGAGAAGGCACGGTGCATTTGCAGGGAGAAGGAAACCGATTGCGGGTAAGTGCTGCTGACTGTTCTAGGGAGACGTCCAGAGCATGGGGTGTCATGGCCGTGGGGCAGGAGCAGAGCGAGGCTGACGGGGTGGCCCCACAGGCAGAGGGGTGCACGCTGGCCCTGGGCACTGCCCCGCCCGCAGTCTCGCCCGCGGCCGGCCCCCGGGCCAGCCCTGTGGTCTGATGTGCCGCCGGGGTCTAAGACCCAACTTCCAAGATTGAGCAATAGCGTTTTCTCCTCCCAGATGAAAACCTGTCCAAAACACAGGCCCAGATTGCTTCCCTGCTCTCTCCTACACTTGGAGTGCTCGGCGCCTGGTCACAGCTGCATGGCTCACAACAGACTTTACAAGGTTGTCCCTCTGCCAGAGCCTTTGAGAAGTAAAAATAGCTGAAATGAGCCCGCTCTCCCGGAACCATGAAAACATTTCACCATCCCTCAAGCTTTCACCTACTGCCGTGTCATCCTATACCCCGACTCACTCTTCACGGGACCCGAGTGTGGAGCATCGAGGGGCCGTGCTGAGCCTCCCTCCACTTCGGGCTCAGCTTTAACTGGGGCATTGGGCTGGAGACGGGCAATTGCCATCTCCGTTGCCGCTCAGGTGCACCGAATCCCGCAAGACGTGCTGTCGGTGAGAAAAAGAAATGCTTTCTAATCTTCCCGGCACCTGCTGGGGCACGCGGTGCCCGGTTATTACATTCCGGGCACGATTAACCCTTCCAATATTAGGGTCCTGGGCTTGGGTAATGTGCTCTCAGGCCAGCAACAAAAATATCTCTGAGATTTTTGAGCTAACGGTGCATTTGCGAGGTCATTCAAGGCTAAGACCAGAAGGATTAAAAGATCTGACTCCTTCCTGAGGTCCTTAGTTGTAAAGGACCAAAGAAGCCGTAAAACAAAGATTTATTCAGTTTCAGCCGGACAGCTCAATGGCACAACCCCGTAAGGACCAGGAAAAAAGAAACATCTGGCCAGAAAAGCACACTTGTTTACGAAAAAAAAAGGTTTAAGAGTCTTCTCCAGCTTTACCAAGTTTTTGGACGAAAATGAGGCTGCACACGAAAAACAATGTAGAACCTTGAGAGCCACAGGGGCAACACAGGCGGGAGAAAGAACATCTTGTTTCTTCCTCATCCAGCTGCCTCGGACCTCGGGGCCCCCCCCGCCCCGACCCGAGCGCCCCGGGGAGAAGCCCGGCCCTGGTAGGTAGCCCCTGGGGACCACGCAGCTGTGGGCTCCCCACACAGGTGGCCAGGCCGCCCCTGGGGCCCCGCCCTCTTGTGGGGGAGGGCAGCCTTCGGACGGATGCGCACGGAGGGTCCCTGATGACCAAGAGCCTCTCTTCTGAGCTCAGCGCACACCACCCTGGTGCTGTTGGCACCTAGATAGTGACAACCACTTACACGGCGTGGGGGGGGGGAGGGGCGGTGCGTCTTTGGAGCGTGGACAATGGCTGTTTTGTAAGGAAGGAAGCCTGCACTGGCAACATGGCCCCAGGCCCAGGCCGGGAAACTCGACTTCTTTTCCAGGCCTGCTGTTGACTCAGCGGGGCTCTGAGGCCAAGCCCTGCCGCCAGGGTCGGCCCAGCCCCCTCCTGACGTGCGTGCCCCGGAGCCTACGGATGCATGGCAGTCACAGGACGGCTGGACCCCCAGCTCTCCCCGGGATGCTCCTGGGATGAACGGGTTAAGACTGGAAGATGCTTTGAACTTCTTGGCACAAAGCTGTCTCGAGCACGGTGATTAATAAATCTTACAACAGAGGTGGATTAAGGTCAGAAGTCACTCAGGGGCCTGGGGAATAGAGCTGGCTCATGGCTGCAGCTCTGAAGCCCACGCCGTTTGCAGCCCTACAGCAACGGAGGTGGGGGTGCCCCAGGGTCCCCAGGCTCACTTGTTCAAACCGCGGTGGGCCCTGGAAAAACTCACAGGACTAGAGAAACACGCACACACACGATCGCCATGGAAGTAAAGGCTAGAGAAGAAATGGAATCACACGGCCAAGGCGGAACGGAGTTAGGCAGCCCACAGCCGCTGGGGTGACAGGAGCACCATGTTGTGGGAGTCCGAGATAAAGCTTCTAACAGCAGCCAGTGAGGAAGACGCCGAGCAGACCACTAACCAGGTAAGGTGGCCCTGCTGCCATCTTCCAAGGGGGCCTAGAAATTTCTGAGCAACCAGGGCCTGCGTGTTCCCAAATGCCACCGAAAGATGACATTCCTGGAAACCTTGCACCACGATGCCAAGTTGCAAAGAGCAAGAGACAAAGCTTTGACTTTCGTTACAGTGGCTCCTTCTCTTCCTCCATAAAATGGGGTGTCGGACCCGCCATGGCATCAGTGTCCCTGAGTCACCCAGACTTGCAGTTCTTTACACCTCTGTCACCTCCCCCCCATACAGCATGGGTGGTCTGTGGACGGTCTCCTTTCTGCTGCCCTCCTGAGCCCCAGTGAGACACTCAGGAACCGGCGCCCCAATGCCCCAGATGGCCAGACCAGACCGAGGCAGGACAAGCTCATCTCCGGCTAGGTCAATGCCGCGCCCAGTACTACTCCTTCCCACCTGTCTGCCCTTCCAAATGTTCCCGTGGCACCTCAAAATGCCACTCTTAGGCCATGAACCGCTGGTACAGGGACATGGAGGTGACACTCTGGCTCCCGAGCTCCCCGTGGTGTATTCAATTCCACCTGCTGGCCTGGTGTGCTCCGGAGGTGCCCCTGCTCTCTGCATGCTGGTTCTGCACTAAACCTTCTTCTCTCCCCAAGTCTCTTTGGCCCTATGTTCCCCCAGGAAATCCTCCTGGATCACCTCAGCTAGCCCTCCCATCAGTGAATCCCTCCCCAACCTCATGAGCATTGGAAACACATTTCCAAACAGGGATCTGACCTTTGGGCTAACAAAGTCCATTCTCACCAGTACGGCGCCCTGACCACTCCCAGCGGCCCTGAGAGTCTCCTCTCCCTGTCCCAATGGCAACGGGCTTGCATGCACGGAAAGGACTCATAAAAGCCTATCATTTGTTCTGCTCGTCTGTGTTTGTCCTACCCCTGCTGATGCCATAGACTGTGCAGCTAACCCTCCGCACACCTGGGGGAAGCTGAAACCAAAGGGGAGCACTGTATGCCCTACAGACCATCAGCACCATGGCCGGCTCATTAATGATTGCCTAAGCCCCAGACAGCAGCATCTACATCTGCCCTCCACTCCCCATCCCATCCCATCCATCGAAATCCCATCCACCTGGCCACCAGGCCAGCTCCCTCTGCTCCTGTCACCCCCAGTCCACCTTCCCCTTTTCATCACCAGAGGGGGGTATCCTTAATTCTACCCCTGCTTTCTCATCAGGATGACTGCAAAGCCTCTGGTCCTCCAATCCCCCAAGACTTCCCACACACCAAGGCCAGAGCAGTCCTTCTCAAATGCTTTCTCGGCATCCCCTAGCATGACCCAGGGCCAGAATGCAGCGTGTGGTCGGTATCAAATACACAGATGCATCTGCCCAATGGATCATAGCACTGTCTCTTCTTAAAAACCATAGTTCCTCCACTGTCCTGAGGACAAGGCTCGTGGTCATTGGTCATCAGTGTGGCTTCAGAAGGTGTGCTAACCTGACCACTCCTCGACACACAGACCCTATGTGTCAGGGCCACCACAGACTATTCACCTCGAACACCACACTCTGCTTCCAGGCTTTGCAGATACAGCTCCTTCTGCCCCCTGCATCTGTCCTCACCTCCACTGTCCTCATCCCATCATCCTTCACCCCCCAAGGGTCCCTTCTCCGTGGAAGGGCCCTCCCTCCCTTGCTCCCACGAGGGTCGGCACCCACATTGGCCAGGCCAGGTCCATGCCTGCAGGGGCTAGGTCTGGGCGTCCACAGTCAGTGAGGCTTTCTAGGGCGCGCACGCAACTCGCTCACCGGCCTGTCTTTCCCCCGCACACCACACTAGGACACGACAACCAGCGAGAGCCCCTCTTAGCTGAGGCTCAGACTGGGTCTCAGTGTGTGAGCTGAGCTTGCTGCCGGGGCTGGCTCCCGGGCCAAAGGAGCCTTGCCTTTAAAATTGCTTTGTTGATGTGCATGGAAAGCCAGTGTTCTCTGCTTATCTCAGAGTGGGTCCCATCTTACCGATGAGTTACTGCGCTCACATGGCAACTGGGGGGAGTGCCTGGGTGGCCCACACGCACGCCAGACCGCCCGGCCCTCCGAACCACTTACGTTTCAGAGCTGGTCTAAGCAGCCTGGCTGGCTAGGCCCAGGTGTGCCAACGTCCTACACTAGCAACACGGTGGTTGCGTCCGATCAGAGAGAGTGAATCAGCCCCGCTCCGCCCCAGGCTGGTGGGCACGGCCTGACCCTCTGACTCAGGTGAGTGGGGCCAGGGGCCGCCTCACCGAGACCTTCTTGCCCGTCTGTGTGTCCTCATGTCGTCTCCAGAGGCATCTGCCGTGGCACCCAGGGAAGAGATGGCCGTAAATCATCTGCCCCCACCGTCGCTACGAAAACACTGAAAGTGCTCGGGATAGGTGTGGTTTTGCCGGCGAGAAGCAGGGCCAGCCCGAGGCCCGGCAGCAGTACAAGCAGGAGTTTCAAAGGGCTGTATCAGTGGCATGGCTGAAGGCTCCGCCCTCCATAAATCAACCCGGGGCCTTGGCGTCCTCACTGGGCGCTTCCCGCTCGGGCTCACCCGAGGGTGAGGGGTGCTGCCGGCCACTCCCATCCCACGCCACAGGCTTGGGCCTCGGCTTAACCCGGCCTGACCCCGCAGAGGCCCACACGCTCAGCATCCCACACACCACACGCAGCCACAGGATTACACAACACCATTCCGATGCTGCAGAGAACAGCATGTACAGGGGAAGCCCAACCCCGCGGCCCGCAGGAGGCAAATAGGAGGGAGGATGGAACCTGTGTGCTGCCGACGGGCGGCTCCCATTCCAGCCCGGGCTCGGTCACTCCAAGACCGGCCACCGTGGGCAGGAGCCGCCGCCCCCCTCGGCCCCGGCCGCCACCTCCGCAGAATGGGAACGGGCGGCCGATGGGGTCCAGCCCAGCACAGGGGTGCCCAGCACAGGCTTGGTGGGCCCCCGAGCCCCTGGGTCTTGTCGGACCCTGTCACCATGAGGTGGTTGGTGGGACAAGATGACAAGGAAGGGCCTTGGGCGCCTGGGTGGCTCAGTTGGTTGAGCGACTGCCTTCGGCTCAGGTCACGATCCTGGAGTCCCGGGATCGGGTCCCGCATCGGGCTCCCTGCTCGGCAGGGAGTCTGCTTCTCCCTCTGACCCTCCTCCCTCTCATGCTCTCTGTCTCTCATTCTCTCTGTCTCAAATAAATAAATAAAATCTTTAAAAAAAAAAAAAAAGAGAAGGAAGGGCCTGAAATGTGTATTTTACTGGATTCCCACTTACTCAGGATAAGCTGCCTGCAGAAAATGGGCTGTTATAATCTTTCCTTTCGTGTCTGGCCAGGTATATCACTCCTCGGAGCAGAGGGCTATGTCCAGGCTCCTCAGCAGGGCCCGGGGACCAGCTGTCCCAGAATGACTCTGGCCTTGGCTGGGGAAAGTCTCTGCCAGGAGAAATGGTAGAAGCGGCATAAACAAGGAGACTTCCTGCAAACACAGGCCCGAGCTACCGGAGCCTCGAGGAGCTGTCCCCACGAAGGAAGGCCGGGACCTGGGGACCTGTGCTTTCCACCCTGACAGCACCCTCCTCACGGAGGCCACGGGTGACCGGCGGGACAGAGCCACGTGTCTCTCCGTAAGATGGGTACTTCCCAAAGAGTACCTTCTCTCAGGTCCCAGCCCCGTTCACACCCAGACAACTGAGGACGATGGAAATGCCGAGGACTTCCAGAGCCAGAAGAGCCTGCCTATGGCCCCCAGCACTGCAGCGTGGTCCTTGGGTGACATGGGGCCCACGGTTGTCCTCATAGCCGGGAGCGTAGGGAGCAGACGAAAGATCCGGTGCAGTCCCCTACATGTGCTTCCTAGAGGGAATCAGACTCGGAGAGACGGAGAGTAGAATGGGGGTCTCTAGGCGGCGATGGGGACAGCTTCAGTTTGGGGAGAAGGAAAGTTCTGGAAAGGGATGACGGTGAGGGCTGCACAGCCGTGTGAATGTGCTCAGTGCCACTGGATTCATGGTGAATTTTAGGTCACGGGTATTTTGAAGACATATTGCAGCTCCTGGGGCCCAGTGGTGCGGGCATGTCAAGACAGGTCTTCTAAGGTGAAGGGTAAGCAGGTGCGTCGGAAGCCTCCTACAGCCAAGGAAGAGGCACAAAGCCTCCTGGGCTTCTTTAGAGTGTGGGGGCAACGCAGCCCCCCCGCGGGTGGGTGTCACTCCGACCCATTCACAGAGTCACCACAAAGCTGTGCGGTGTGGGGCCCCGAACAAGAGGGGGACAGGCAGTTAGTGTTCAATGTGGACGCGGCCTCAGTTTGGGAAGATGATCATGTCCCGGAGACAGGGTGGTGCTGTGTGCTGACGACCACTAAACCGTGCGCTTAAAAATAGTTAAAATGGCCAATTTTATGTGCGTATGTTAACCACAGTGTTAAAAACCTAGAAAAGAAAGCAAGGGCAGACTATATTTTTAAGCATATACAAAAGTACGCTAGTGCCCGCATGATCAGACTCATGATGTATATAAACTGGGTAGAAGGTGCAGAAACCTATCTCAAGTTGTCAGAGCAACACAAACAATAATGAACAAAGACGGGAGGCGGTGGGGGGTCAGCAGACGAGTGAGGACCGCGGAACCAGCCCTGGAGTCAGCGTGCGGGTCAGCGCCAGGCTCTGCCCTGGGCACTGTGCAGAACATGGTGGCTTCTCGAACGTTGCTCAGGAACATCAGTCCTCTGTGCTGGTCTCCATGGGGCGGTTTACGCTCCGGTTGCTGCGGGGGGCCTCCAGCCAGCAACGGCTCTGAACTCCCGGTAGGCGCCCAGGAGCTCAGGCACAGTACGGGGCTCTGAGATGCACAGACAGGCTCCCGCCCCCCAGAGCTCCTGGACTCGGGGAGCAGACAGCACACACAGCCTGACACGCAGAGTCCGGTGTGTCTGCCGCGTTCAGAACACGCTGTTAGTATTCCATTTCCCTTTCCCGCCCCGGCCAAATAACTCATGATGTGGGAATGGATGCGACAGGGAATCGTAGAACCGGACAGGCCAAGGGGACGCCTCCAGTCCGACCTCCTTCCTTCACAAATGGGCTGCACACGTGTGCCCTGCAGGCCCAGTGACCTGGCTCCATCTTCCACGAGGTGGACGCTGGGACCCTTATTCAGAGCTCGGACAGTGGACCTACGGTCAGCGCAGCTAGTAAGGGCCGGGGCTGGGATGAGAGCCCGCACAGGCCTGGATGACCAGCCCGCCGCCTCCCCGCTGTCTCGCTGGGGCGCAGGTGGGCACACGGAAGCTTCCCTGCCATGGACGTTGTCTGCAGACACCTGCTGCACGGCTAGCTGGCCAAAGATCCCCTGGGGCGGCCAAAAAGGTCCAGGGACAGGCCCGCATGGACTCCCCGAGGCAGAGCCTGCGACAGCCAGATTCCCCCTGTGGCCCAGCCTGGTGGACTCTGTCTGCTTCACCTTCCAGTTTCATGCTGTTCCTTGGCTGTGGTTCCTTCGCTGCATTTTTCCTTCGCAGCACTTAATGATGAATTAAATTCTTCTCATTTTTCCCCCTGATGCAAAACAACAACTGAGAAAGAAAGAAAGAAAAAGAAACACCAGCTGATGGAAACTCCCGAGTGCGTCCCGGCACCTCGTTTTGGAGCACGCTGGGGGTGGCCACCCGGCGGGGCGGGGGGCGCGACCTGGCAGGGGAGGGGGCCGAGGCCCTGCCCCGAGGCCCCCGCAAGACCTGAGCACGTGCGTCCCTTTGGTTTTGGGGGAACCCGAGCCCAAACCCGTGACGAGGAAGCGACCGCACCTGCCCCCCGAGCTGGAGGAAGAACCGAAGCAAACAGGTGGCGTGGAGTGGGCACTCGGTGATGACGCTCCCTTCGCCAACAAACACGTGCAACCTGTGGAGGTCCTGCAGGCCAGCCTCCCCGCCCGCGTGCGGTCCCAGCCCGCAGGTCAGCGCGCGCAGAGGGTGTGCGGGTGGTCAGTCGTGCAATGGGCATGCTTCACCACCACGTGTAAACACGACAATAATAAAGAATGTTCCAGAGACTCCTCACAGCTCATCTGTCTCCTCCGCACTTGAGGCTTACCACTGGCTCCTCTGACAAGCTCTGGGTTCTGTGCTTCTGCCGGGACATCTTTTCGGGGGAAAGGCCACTCCCCCGACGGCCGCGGCGACACAGCAATAACCCTGCTGCCAATTGTTGGGCACTCACCACTCCCCCCAACCCTGGCGGCTGCCCCGCAGCACAGGGGTCCAACCCCTGATCCACGAGTCTGTAAACTGAGCCCCCAAGAGGTGACACAAGGAGCTCAAGGCCGTGAAAGCAGTGAGAGTCCGAGGCCAGGCGCCCCGGCTCCAAAGCCAATCATCACTCCTCCCAGTGCATCCTCACCCCGAGCACAGTGCTCATTCTCCCGAAGGAGCCAGGAGGGGCCCGATGCAAACATCACTGCTTCCTCCTTCTTTGCTCTCCTCAGCACCTCTCCGTCCAGAACCACGCGGGCTTCCTACAGCAGCCCTGAGCAGGATGGAGGCTCCAGCGGGATGTGGGGACAGAAGGTATCTAGAACTTACTTCGAACTACACCCCCAGGGTCACAACTCTGGTAAGCCCCAGCGCCCCCGTCCCTGCCAGGTGGAGGGGAGAAGGGAGCTTTTGGCTGGAGAGGCCAACAGGTCTGGGGCTTAATCGGGGCTCTAATCCGGGCATTAACTCCAAGGAGCTGCCTTGGTTTCTTCATCTGTGAAATGGGAACAAGACAAGACCACCCTCCCTACAGTTCTGGTGGGGGTGACAGGAGTGACGTACGCACAAGGCCCAGAGAGCACCCAGGGGTGCTGCGTGCCCAACACCAGAGACACACACCCCAGTCCCACCTTGTGTTGGGCCCACGATGAAGGCCTCCTTTCCCTTGTGTGTAAGGGAGGTGATCATCCACACTCTGCCCACAGCACAGAGTTGTTGTAACAACAGCATTGAAGAGGGCCCATGAAAGTTATTTTCAAGCCAGTCATCTGTTCAACCATCCATGCGACGTTCGAGCCTACTATGTGCTAGATGCAGCGCTAGGCCGAGGATACCCAGAAAAAGGAGGCCTGACCTGGGTCCTGGCTGCAGGATGGCCACAGTCCAGCTGGAGCAGAACAGGGGAACTTCACCCAGGACATGAAGCAGGTGCTCACCCAGAGAGAGGGAGCTTCTTCGGGCTGGTACCGGGCCCCATAGGCACAGCAGCCCTGACCTCCTGGGTGACATCCACGTGAATGTGGATGACTCGTGAGGAGTCCAGGACTTTCTGGAGAGATCGGTGAGCCGCGTCCAGGCAGCCGCACACCTGCATAACTAGCCCTGCCTGTCCTCTTATGGAGATCTAGAAAGCAAGGTGGGCCCAGTGCTAGGGTCTCTCCCATTGGAAACCCAGGCCCAAGGGCTACCCTCTGGGATCTGGGTGGAAGCCCCATCACTTAAACGGCCATTTGATGGACAGAGTGCTGCCTCCCCACTTGAGTCTCCATTCCCCAGCTGTCATGGGGGTTGGTGCCGGCTACCCCAACTCTTGTCCTGATTTGAGAAAGAAGTGAAGTGCCTAGCGTAGCCCCTGGCTCCAAGAAACTACTTGGAAAAATGCCCACCTTAATTATTCATAATATCCATAATAAGGGCAATGATAGAGCAGGTGACATAGGAGAGTTTCCTGAATTCAGACTAACCGGGAAGCCATGCCCAGGCCTCCTAGGGGCCAGGCCTCTGTGTTTGAGTGCGGAGTGTGAATTATCCCACAACTTTAGCCTGCCCCACCATGTCCTTGCAAATCCTTATAGGCTTCTCTGCCCCAATGGACCTGGGGAAAAACAGGACCAGAAATTCCTCAGCAGGAGCTGTTCTGTTTCACTTCCAGAGGCCACTGGTTGTGAGTGTGAGAAAGGAAAGGAAGTCATCACTCCTGGTCCTGCCAGGGCCTCCTCCCAATCTGTACGCCCTCCCTGGCCATCACAAACACACCTCTCGCACTGCCCTGGGTAGCCCTTCAGAAGACACACTCATCAATGAAGAGTCCATCCCAAGTTGGCAAGTTGTGCCTTCCCGGTGACTTAGCCTGATCACCAAAATCTCACAAATCAAACTTCTCCAAAAAATAAAACTTGACAGACTCTAGCCCAAGGACCAAATCCAACCTGATGCCCAGTTTTGTAAATAAAGTTTTATTGACACACTGCCACGACCATTTCTTGCTGTACCACCTACGGCTGCTTCCACACTACATTGGTGCAGTTGAAATGTGGATTGTGACAGTGCCTTGATGTGAATGTTTGTGCCCCCTCGCCCCGCAAATTCACCGGTTGAAATCCCACCACCCAGAGTGATGGTATCTGGATGTGGGGCCCTTGGGAGGACAGAACCCTCATGATTGGGATTGCTGTCCTTATAAAAGAAACCCCAGAGGACTCCTTTACCCCTTCTGCCGTGCAAGGACACAGCAAAAAGATGGCCATCTACGAACCAGAAAGTGGGCCCTTACCAGACACTGAATCTGCCAGGACCTTGATCTCAGACTTCCAGCCTCCAGAACTATGAGCAAGCTCTGTTGTTTATAAGCTACCCAGTCTGCAGTCATCTGTTAGAGCAGCCCGAAGTGACTAAGAGCCACAGAGCCAAAGATACTTACCATCCATCCGGGCCTTACAGAGAAAGTGTGCTGGCCCCACTCTACGTGAACACGGGACACATGTGGGGTTCTCCCACCCCATACTGCATGGCCCCTCTGTGTCCTGACTTCAGCACGGTGCCCAGAGCGGAAGGTCCTCATTGAATGCTTGTCATCCTGGTGTAGACACCTGCCCCAAACATGCCCCGAATCATTCAACAACATTCACTTAGAGCCCCGTGTGACAGGCCGTGATGTATCCCCAAGTGACTTCCCAGGGTGGACCTCACCCAGAGGAGGAGGTAAGGCTCACAAGCTTTCTTTCAGGAGCACATCTTTGGAGAAGATCAGGCCATCTTATGTGTATACAAAAAGAGGATTCTGGAAATGTGTTTCCAGTTAGCTGGAAGTAGAGGGGGGAAAATTATGATTTTTGGATGATTCTGGGGTTACCCAGAACCGAAAGGGAGATGTGAACGCCTGAAAACAGACTAGCCGCTCATACCCACTGAGTCACTGATGCAGAAAGGTCACAGACAGTGTGGCCGCGATAAGTAGATAAGATGTTCCAGAGACAGCTGACCTCCCTCCTCCTCCCTGTCCAACCTCAAAAAGTACATGGGGTGACAGCTTTTCCCACTGCTCAGGAACTCCAGAGTTGCTCCTGTTTTCCTGCACATCCAGTGATTAGTGGGAGAATGGCACAAGCCTGGTGATTTCAGGCAAATCTCTTCGTGCTCTTTGAGGGAGGCGGCCGGGGGATCGCGCTACCCCTGCTCCAGTCTCTCCGGGACCCCACACTGACTGCAGTCCAGCCCTTAGCACGGTGTGCAGGCCCCTCTGCCCACGGCCTCGCCCATCTCCCCTGCTCCCTCCAGGCCTTATGGGAGCTCTTCTCACCCTGTGCCTTTGCCCCGCTCCGCAGGGGGACTGCCCATGGCCTCCCTCCCAAACTCCCTCCTTTGGCAAACTCCTCGCAACCCAGGAAGCACAGCATCAGCATCTCCTCCACACAGCACTGCCTCAACCTCCCCAGCCTCCACTTGCCAGGCGCCCAGAGCCCCCCAACCCTCTGTGCCCCCGTTGAACCCCTGTGACCCAACGGGCTTGCTTTGTCTCTCCTCCCCGACCTGATAACTGATTGCCCTAAACTGGGGAGTCTCGCTGATCCCTGAGCCTCCACTGCCTGGTAAATGTTTTCTACCTTTAAATCTTTGTACTGATCATTTGTTTCTAGATTCCTTCAACCTGTGTACCATTGGTTTAAGGGAACAGAGGCTAAAGCAGATCTGGAGTTCAGGTAGCGGTTCGTTCCAGCCTGTTCCACCAGCGAGCGGCTCCATCTTTGTATGCCCAGCCCGCACGGGCCGTTGGAGGGACCAGGGCTCTCAAGTCCTTGTCCCCCCAGCTCTTCTAGGCCCAGAGTCCCCTCCTTTTCCTCAGCTCCTGCAGCTCTGCATCTCCTGCTTTCCTTCAATCATCTGTGCGGCAAACATCTGTGACCCCTTCTAGTGAGGATGGGGGTGCCCAACACCCCCCATTCCTGCCTCGAAGGAACTGTCATCTAACGGGGAGATAAGAATCCAGGTGGGGAACCCAAAAGAAACTGAAAAGCAAGCATCCTTCGCAGCATCTGCGATGGCCTTGTCACGATGAGCAAGAACTCCTACATCATCTCTTCTACCTCAGTGGCAGACTCAGACCCAGGTGGCACTCACTAAGTATTTGATCGATAAATCAGCAATTAAAGTGGGCACTTCCACCGTCGGTGGGAATGCAAACTGGTGAGGGGGGAAACACTATGGAAGGTCCTTAAAAACGTTAGAACTACCACATGCTCCAGTAATCCCACAGCTGGGTATTTACCCAAAGAAAACAAAACGCTAATTTGAGAAGATATAAGCACCCTGTGTTTACTGCAGCATTATCTACAGTAGCCAAGATATGGAAACAGCCCAAGTGTCTACCAGTGGATGAGTGGATAAAATAGATGTGGTATATACGTCCAACAGAATATTACTCAGCCATCATACAGATGAGATCTTGTCATTTGCCACAACATGGATGGACCTAGAGGGTATTATGCTAAGTGAAATAAGTCAGACAAACACTGTATGATTTCATTCATATGTGGAGTCTAAAAAACAAAACACATGAACAAACAAAGCAGCAACAGACCCATAAATAGAGAGACAGACTGATGGTTGTCAGAGCGAGGGGATGGGGGGATGGGCAAAACAGGTGAAGGGGAGTGGGAGATACAGGCTCCCAGTTATGGAATGAATGAGTCAAGGGGACGAAAGGTACAGCTTAGGGAATACAGTCAATGGTACCGTAATAGTGTTGCATGGTGACAGATGGGAGCTACGCTTGTGGTGAGCACAGGCTAATGTACAGACCTTTTGGACCACTATGTGGTACACCTGAAACTAATGTAACATTGTGTGTCAACTGTACGTCAATAAAAATAAAAGGATGGATGGATGGACGGACAGACAGATAAATGGCATGCCCTCGGGTGAAGACCGCAGAATGGAAAAGATTCACAGATACACCCTCCTCTGATATCCAACAAAGTGAAAAAAAAAGTCATAAAACAAAACTCACCATCAATAATCACTCGATGCCATAAGCACTGGAAAGGACAGCTAAGAGGAAAGCAGGAGATTCTGGTTCGGCACAAAAATGTGCAGTTCCTAACCCCACCCTCCACCCCTGGAAGATTTTCTGAGGAAAGAAATTCATACTGAGAATTCTCACAAAGCTCTGCAAGGGGCAGTGGGCTTGGGCAGACTGGCAAAAGTGAAGTTAAAACCTCAAAAGTAGAAGTCCCTGCATGTTCCGGGAGGAGCTCAGCAGAGGGAAAATGTGTTTGCCATTTTCCAGGCTGCCAGATTTAGCACATAAAAATGTGCCAAGATGTCCTATTTGGGATATACTTATCCTAAACAATTATCGGTTGTTTATCTGAAATTCAAATTTAACTGGGCATCTTGTATTTTATCTGGCAATCCTACCAGGGCACCGTGCTCAGTTGGAACAGCAACCTGACACCCGTGGGAGGGAGAAGCGTGCCCTCGGCAGGGCTGACTGGGCCACGGGACAGAACACTCAAAGATGTCAGGGCTGGGGTTCTCAGCCTCAGCAGACGCCCCTTTGCTACCTGCTCCCTCCTGCAGACCACAGGGAGTCTGCCTGCCACTGACATGCCATCTTCAAAGTACAGCTCAGAAAGAGAAAGACCAAGTTGCCCCAGGTAAGATGGGAAAATGACGCTTTCACACAGAACACGTCACATAAATAGAAAGACTGGACTGAGCTGTCCCATCACACGGGATAAACAGAATGAAAGAGTGGCCTCTAAGGGGAATCCTGACCTTGGGGCAGAGGGTTTACAAGGTCAGCACGGGAGACTGACAGTTGCACCTGCCCTTTTCTTTCACAGGTGTTACTCCCCCATACACCTTTTGCACCTCTAACTGTTCTCGAAGAACTCACACCAGCAACAAAAACTGGTGGAGAACAGAGCAACGGAGTGGCGTGACAGAGCCACTCACCCATCCCGTGTAGGTGGGGAGTCAAGACCTGCTGGAAAACCTGAAAACTCAGGACTTGTCTGCTTAATGATTTGTAAAATATTTTTCAGTAACCTAAGGAGTCTTTAAAGACTGGTATCTCTTGTGGTGAGGGAATTCATCTAAAATTTAGCTATTCTACCATAACTACTTTTCTTTTTTAAAGCTCAAATAAAATTAAAATTTCATATTTTCAATCATGCAAAGTATGATGCTACTTTTACAGAAATAATATCATGTTGTCGATCTATATATTCACCTATTTTCTATTTATTCCAATAGAGAAATCTGGCATGATGTTCACCAAATATTAACCCCATTTGTTTCTGGGCAATGGGGGATTTGCTGGTTTCCTATTTGTACTTCTCTGTATTGCTTTAGCTTTTGTAATGGCATGTAAAACTTTCATCAAAAAAATAAAGCCATTACTCTAAAATAACAATAATTATAATGGCAATAATATGTATGGCTCACATTTCTAAACACTTTATATGTATAACTCCTTTATAACTCATCAAAAGGTGAATTATTACATCTATTTTAAAATAAAGAAAATGAGACAAATATTTACATGGAATTTCAAAGGAATCTACATAAATATCATTAGACTAGGGGCGCCTGGGTGGCTCAGTCATTAAGCGTCTGCCTTCGGCTCGGGTCATGATCTCAGGGCCCTGGGATCGAGCCCCGCATCGGGTTCCCCGCTCAGCAGGAAGCCTGCTTCTCCCTCTCTCACTCCCTCTGCATGTGTTCTCTCTCTTGCTGTATCTCTCTCTGTCAAATAAATAAATAAAATCTTTAAAAAAATCATTAGACTAATAAGTTGAGCAAGGGGCTGGCTACACACAAATATACATTGCATTTCTATACACCATCAGCAAATATTTGGAGTCAGTTAGTAAAAAGAAAGACACCTTTTATAATAGCAACCAAAATCAAAGGTATCCAGAAATGAATCTAATTAGAAATGGGTAAAGTTTGTATGCTTTAAGCTTCACTGAACTCTAGAGTTATTGAACTCTATTAAAAATGTATTAGAGAGCGCCTAAGTAAACGGAGAGAGAGAGCCCATGTGCATGGATAGGAGCACTCGGTATCACAGAGACATCAATCTCTCCCAAAAAGAGAGTTACAGCTCAAATTACTCAAATAAAAAAAATGTTTTTTTAATTATAACTGGGTTTTTAATGGATTGACAAGCTGATTATAAAATATTAATGGGAAGACAAAAGGTCAAGAATATTTAAGGCACTCCTAAAGAAGAGTAAGTTAGAGAGATATCCTAATATGAAGGCTTATTCATAAGGTTAGGGCAAATAAGATAGTGTGATATTGCTGCGAAGATTGACAAAATGGCCACTGGAACAGAATAGAAAGCCTCAAAATAAATCCACCCATATGTGGAACTTTAACATATGACAGAGGTTGCTCTGAAGATCAGTGAAGAGAGGAGGGACTATTGAGCAAGTGGTTCTGGTATCAATAGTTATTTTTATGGGGGAAGGTAAAATTAGATCTCTATCTCAAACCATTAACAAAAGTCAATTCTATTTTTTTTTTT
>NC_138377.1:2977048-3012901 GCF_054177405.1 Leptonychotes weddellii | reverse complement strand
TTAGTGCCCCAAATATATAAGGAACTCCAAATCTAAAGAGAATAAATTAGGGGCACCTGGGTGGCTCAGTCGGCTAAGTGTCTGCCGTCAACTCAGGTTGTGATCTCGGGGTCCTGGGATCCAGTCCCACATCAGGCTCTCTGCTCAGCAGGGAGTCTGCTTCTCCCTCTCCCTCTGTGCTCTCTCTCTCACTCTCTCTCAAATAAATAAATATTTTTTTAAAAATTAAAAAAATAAAAAACCAAAAGGGAATAAATCAAACTTTAAAAATACATAAATAGGCATTCTACAGAAGAAACACAAATTCCAATACATATATGTAAGGTGGATTAACCTCTTTAGTAATCAGGAAAATACAAATTAAGGTCACCAACAAGCTATTAGTTTGCTCTTTGTTGGCAGTGATGAAGTCTGACTACACCAAGTGTTGGAAAGTATACAGATGAACAGACTGTGAATGGACACAAACATTTCAGAAAACAATGTGGCATTATTAGCGAAGTTGTACATTAACTACCATCATGTAGTTAATGACCCAATCATGCCACTCCTGGATATATTCATAACAGAAATGAGCCCAAACATCCCCTACAGTGGAATACTACGTAGCAACGAAGATAAATAAAGTACAGCTACATGAAGCAACAGAACATTTTTATCCAGTCCAAAAGCAAATAAAATGAAACAATATATAGTCAGGCATAAATACATGCGTGAGTTTTTTTGTTTTTTGGTTTTTTTTTAAGAGTATAAGAAACAGATTTAAGGTAGTAGCTATCTTTGAGAGAGGTAGGGAGAGAACAGGTAGATATAAATTATTGGTTCATGGGTTGTTTATCATTCTGTTTTATGACCTAAATATATGTTATACATAATCTTTTGTGTGGTTTTTATATTTTAATAGAGAAAAAAATTAATTAAAAAGAAACCAAGGCACAGGGAGTTTATAGAAGTGTTCAAGGTCAGGGATAGAAGAGTGGGCGGAGCCAAGATGCAAAGGTTCTTGGCGGCAGCTCTGCTCCATCCCGGCACTCTGCTTCATATACTTCAGGAGCTCTCCAAAGGAGAAAGTGCCATGCAGTGGGAAGAACAGTGAAATGATATGACTGACAAATAGCTTCTCGTTTAATAACAAGAGGCCAAACTAGCAGAATTGAAGAGGAAATGAACAGAGAAAACACAAATACATGTGCTACAGCCCCCGGACGGTGTTCTCAAACCTGGCCCCCTCAGACTCCCCACTGCCAATGATGGGTAAAACGTGTAACCTGCATGTAGCCAGCCCTTTCGTTTTTTAGGAAAGTAGTGATTTCTCTAAATATCTCGTCCCCAACTCCTGAAGAGTCCTCTCAGAAGAACACGGAGCACCAGCAGCCGTAAACAAGATGACATGCCCAAACCCCACCCGCAGTGCTCCCCGGGCAGGGTCCAGCAGAGGCTTTGGAAAGACTGTGTCAGATGTTCCACGGCTCTGGGCACTGAGAAAGCCTTCATTCCCCTTAAGCCCCATATCTCGGACTGGAATCCTGTATCCATAGTGCTTGAGTTCTTCATTTCAAAAGCACTTTTCATCTCCTTAAAAAGTCAATGCTTTTCTGATTATACAAGTAACCCATGTTTCTAGCGAAAATATGAAAAACAGATAAGCACAAAGAAGAAAGGGGTATAAAGCACACACAATCCCCACTCATAAAAAAAATAGCTTTATCAATTGGTGCCTTTCTTTCCAGTCCTTTTTTTCTGTGGACGTGTAACTCTGTGTTTATGTGTGTGTTTGTACTTAAGATGTTTCTACTTAACTGAGATCTTATTGTATATACAGTCCCCAAGTGCTTTTGACTGACTAAAGAAAACACTGATCCTCCCCATCATTTCAAAGATAATGCTTTATGCTTTTCTCTCCGGAGCCCAGGACCACATCAGCTATACCCTCGCTTGCACTTGGGTGGTATTGGCTCCATGAAGGACTTTGTGACGGGCCCTGTTTAATTTATCACAGTTCTTCAGATGAGAAACTATCCTTAGTCAAGTACAAACCAGAAGAGCTCTCCCAGGACTTTGTTGCTGGCATGTTAGGGGAGAATCACAATGACAAGCACCGCAATTTGCATTTGTATACTGGTTTGAGCTATATGACCCACTTTCACGTGGAAATATAACTGTCATTCATGTGGAAAAGGAGGAAGACAAAGCCCTACAGATATTCATCAACTGGCCTCTTTTGAGTTGGACTGCCAGAAATTAAATCCCGGGCCTGAAATTCTGTAAACCCATGTTTCTTCATCAATAAATTGAGGATAATAAAAGCACACGACTCATGTGGTTATACAAGGACAGTTGAAAAGACCCAACACACACAAATCAATTAACAGCATTCCTGGCACATAATGAGTATTCAATAGATGTTACTGCTGTCAATGTCATGGTGGTGATGGTGAGGATGGTGGTGAGGATGGTGATAGCCATGATGATGACACCAGAAAGAGCTGTGATACGCTTTGGGGATTAAACGGATCAATTATGTACAATAAAATGGACTCCTGCTAAGTCTTCAAATTTGGAGTTTAGATAAAAGTATATACCCAAATAACCAGGCATAGAATATTTCTATCACCCTGAAGAGTTTCCTTAGACCCACTTTCAGTTAACTAATCTTCTCCCCTTGCAACAACAGCCCCAGGCAACAAGTGTACATTAGAGTTATCATTATACATTCGATCGGTCTTTTACTGAGATTCATGCAAAGAATTCCATTTTATCCTCATTTCCTGGCTGCTTAGCTACATGTCTTTGCTCTTTTACTTTAATGGTTGTTTTGGGGTATGTAGTATACACCTTTTTCATATTATATTATCACCTTTGAGCAGTATCATGCTACTTCACACATAAGAACATTACTTCCATTTCTCCCAACCTAATCTTTATGCTACTGTTTCATACATTTAACTTACATTCTGTCAGAAACCCTAAAACACACTGTGACAATTTTTGTTCACACAGCCAGCTCTCTCCTAAAGAGATGGAAATGGCAAGAAAATAACTTCTGTATTTACCCGTGTAGTTTACATTTCTGGTGCTCTTCCTTCCCTGTGTGGACCCCTTTTTCAGCCTGTATCATTTTCCTTTTGCCTAGAGGACTTTGTCGTACATTTCCTGCTGATGACAAATTCTTCTGGATTTTGTATGTCTGAAATCTCCTTCACATTTGAAAAATACTTTCTCTAGGTAGAGAATGCTAGGTTGAGAACACTGTCTTTCTGTACTTTAAAGATGCTGCTCTTCTCATTCCCAGTGAGACGTATGCGGTCATCCTTGGTATACAATGTGTCTTTCTTCTCTGGTTCCTTGTAATACTTTCTCTTTGTTGGCTTTGACCAACTGGATTATGAGGTACCTTGATTATGATGGGGTTTTCATCATATTTTCTTGTTTTTAAGGCTCATTGAGATTCTTGGATCTGTAGGTTAATAGTTTTCATAGAATTTAGAAATTTGGGGGCCATTATTTCTGGGTATGGCTCCCCTGTCCTCTCTCCTTCCCCCATTTTCACAGCTTCTAGTTCCAGTCTGCTTATATTAGGCTGCTTGAAGTTTTCCCACAGATTACCGATGTTCTGTTTTTTAAATTATTTTTTCTCTGGGTACTTTCTTTTGTATAGTTTCTATTGCTATGTCTTCAAGTTCCTTAATCTTTTTTTCTGCATTGTCTAATCTCCTGCTAATCCAATCCAGCAGATTTTTCACCTCTCATGGCACAATATCTGTCTCTACAAATTTAATTTGGGTCATTTCTATATATTCCATGTCTCTGCCTAACTTTTTTTTTAACATACAGAATACAATTATACTAACCATGTCGGTTGATGCCTTTGTCTACTAAATACGACATCTGTGTCAGTTCTAGGTCAATTTTGATTGATTGATAATTCTCCTCATTTTGGGTCATATATTCCTGCTTCTTTGCATGTGTGGTAATTTGTGATTAGATACCAGACATTGTGAATTTTACCTTTTTGGGTGCTGGATTGCTTTTATTTCTATAAATATTTTTGGGTTTTCTTGGCATAACTTAAGGATGACAGTAAGTTACTTGGAAAAAGTTGATTTTTCAGGAACGGTTTCTATGATTTATTAGGTGGGTCTAAAACACTGCTCAGTCTAATTATTCCCCACTAGTGTGGCAAGACCCTCCTGAAAATTCCACCAATGCCTGTGCGTTATGAGTTTTTCCAGTCTGGCAGGTGTGAACAGGTACTATGCCTGATCCTGTGCCTTCTGGATGTGTTTTTCCCCAACTCCAGGTCATTCCTCACATGCATGTGCTAATCATGCTCTGCAGAATACTCCAAGAGGCACTTCTGCAGTTCTCTGGATTCACAATGTAGTTCTCTGCTCTCCACTATTCTGCCCTTCTAACCTCAGCCACGTTGGTCTTCCCAGACTCTCAGATCCTTGTCCTCAACACAGCAAGCAACCAGGCTCCATCTGGGTTCCCCTTCCTTGTGCCACAGTCCAGAAACTTCATCAAAGTGTAAGTAAACTGGAGCAATCCTAGGGCTCACTCAATCATTTCCCATTTTCAGGGATCCATGTCCAGAAACTTTGTCAAAGCATAAGTAAACTGGAGCAATCCTAGGGCTCACTAGATCATTTCCCATTTTCAGGGATCCATGTCCTCTGTTGCCTGGTACCCAAGGCCTTGGAAACTATCGTTGCACATCTCTTGTCTTGTTTTTATTTTGTAGTTTTTTGTTTTTTTAATTTTTTTTTAAGATTTTATTTATTTGCGAGAGAGAGAATGAGAGACAGAGAGCATGAGAGGGAGGAGGGTCAGAGGGAGAAGAAGACTCCCTGCCGAGCAGGGAGCCCGATGCAGGACTCGATCCCAGGACTCCAGGATCATGACCTGAGCCGAAGGCAGTCGCTTAAACAACTGAGCCACCCAGGCGCCCTATTTTGTAGTTTTATGGTTGTTTTGGGCATGTGGATAAATCTAGCCCCCAGGACTCCATCTTGTGTGCAAGCAGAACTGTCAAAGGAAATATTTGCATCCACTCTGGGGGTTAAAAATGTAACTTACATACAACAAAATAAGCCCATTTTAAGTTTCCAAAGAAGATTCCCCAACATTAATGGGATTTGCCTCCATATTACTTAGTTTTTAAAGTTCTTTATATATTCTAGATACAGGGTTTTATAAGATATGTAAGATAAATAGTTTCTCCCATTCTTTGTTTTACCTTTTCATTTTCTTAATAGTGTTCTCTGAAGAGCAAGTGTATGCTTTTGATAAAGTCTAAATTAATTTTTATAATTTTTTGAGTATAGTTGACACATAAGGTTATTGATTTGTGCATATGTGTTCTAGCTAAGAAAACTTTGCCTACTCCAAGGCAAAAAGATTTTTCCAATGTTTTCTTCTAGAAGTTTTATTCTTTCAGATTTTAGGGATAAGCCTACGCTCCACTTGGAGTTAACCTTTTTTACTATGTCATGGGACAAGAGTCAAGTTTCATATTTTCCCGTATGGATATCAGCTGTTTGAGCACCACTTGTTGAAAAGTTGTCCCATTCCCTATGGAACATTGGTACTTTTACAAAAACTCAATTGACTGCATATGCCTGGTCCATTTCTCTCTTCTGTTCTATTGATCTATATGTCTGTCCTCACATAATACTATGCTACCTTGATACCTGTAGCTTTATCTTAAGTCTTAAAATCAACCAGCTTAAGTCTTCCAACATCATTAATAACTTAATAACTTAATTAAAAACTTAATAACAAAACTTCAACATAAATTAAGCAAAACTTGAGGGTATTGGAAAAAGAAAGAGATTTACAACTTGTTGAAGATTCCAACATTCTTTTCTCGGTATTGGTGGAAAGAGTATACAGAAAATTAATAGGGATAGAGAAGACTTGAAGACTATCGACCAACTTGACCTAACTGACCTAACATTTATAGAACACTGTACCCCAGATCTGTAGCACATATTCTCATGAAGTATACACAGAACATTCAGCATGATAGACTGTATCCAAGGTCATAAATCAAACCTCATTCAATAAAAAAAGGAAGGAAAAGATATAGAATATATTTTCTGACCCAAATGAGATTATATTATACATCAGTAACAGAAAGAAATCTTTAAAATCTCCAAAACGTCAGAATTTTAAATATAATCCACAGTTTTAAATAACCTAGAGGAGGAAAAAAAAATCCACAGGAACAATTAAAAAGTATTCTGAACTGAGTGAAACTATAACCACAATGCCTGAAGTGCAGCTAAAGCACTGACTAGGGGATGTTCTCACTTTGAATGTTCATATTAGAGAAGAGGAAAGGTGCTAAATCAATCAGCACTTTGACTTAGAGGGGAAAAAGCAAATTGAAGCCAAAGCAAGTAGAAAGAAGAAAATAAGAAAGTAGAAAGCAGAAATAAATGAAATAGGAATAAATTAAAAAACAAAAAAACAGAAAATCCATGTAACCAAGAGCCAATTCTTTGAAAAGGTCAATACAATTAATAAACATTTGACAAGCAGCACACCTGGGTGGCTCAGTAGGTTAAGTGTCTGCTTTCAGGTCAGGTCATGATCCCAGGGTCCTGGTATTACGTCCCATGACAGGTTCCCTGCTCAGTGAGGAGTCTGCTTCTCCCTCTCCTTCTGCCCCTCCCCTCTGCTTGTGCACATGCTCTCTCTCACTCTCACTCTCTCTCAAATAAATAAAATCTTAAAAAAATAAACATTTGACAAGACTGATAAAGAAAAGGTTCAGATTTCTAATATTAGAAACGAAAGGGGGGGGCGCCTGAGTGGCTCAGTCAGTTAAGCGGCTGCTTTCAGCTCGGGTCATGATCCCAGGGTCCTGGGATCGAGCCCCGCATCGGGCTCCCTGCTCGGCAGAGAGCCTGCTTCTCCTTCTCCCTCTGTCTGCCGCTCTGCCTACTTGTGCTCTCTATCTCTGTTAAATAAATAAATAAAAACCTTTAAAAAAAAAAAAACGAAAGGGGGAGATTACTACAAATTTTACAGACATTAAAAAGATAACACAATTAACAAGTTTAGGCCAAACTTTCTACAACCTGGATGAAATGGACATATTTTTTGGAAAACACAAATAATCAAAACTGACTTAAGAAGAAACAGAACAACTGCATAGCTCTATGTCTATTCCTGAGTTGGATTTATAATAACATACTTTCCCACAAAAGCACCAATTCAGGTGGCCTCATGGGTGAATTATAGCAAATAACTAAGTAATTAAGTAATCCATAAAGAAATTTAAAAGCTAGAAGAAAATTTTTATACCTTCTCACATATTTACCACTTCTACATTCCTCATTACTTTGCATAGATCTAAGTTTCTATCTGGTATCATCATCCTTCTGCTTGAAGAACTTCTTTTAACATTTCTTATACAGCAGGTCCGCTTACAGCAAATTCATACAAGGTTTGTTTTTCTGCAAAGGTGCATATTTCATATTCATTTTGAGATATATTTTCTTTGGGTGTGCAGTTCTGGGTTAACAGTAGTTCGCTGGCTTTTCTTTCAACACTTTACAGATGCTGTTCCACTGTCTTTAACTTGCATAATTTCTGATAAGAAGTCTTCAATATTGTTACCTTGTTCCTCGATATGTAAAGTGTCCTTATTCTTTAGCTGCTTTTAAGATGTTTTCTTTTAAAACATTTTATTTATTTATTCATGAGAGACAGAGAGAGGCAGGGGCAGAGGGAGAAGCAGGTTCCTCGCAGAGCAGGGAGCCCGATGAGGGACTTGATCCCAGAACCCCGGGATCATGACCTGAGCTGAAGGCAGACGCTTAACCGACTGAGCCAGCCAGGTGCCCTAAGATGTTTTCTTTACACTGGTTTTTAGTAGTTTGATTATGATTTTTGTATGTGTGAGTTTATGTGTGTGTTTATCCTAGTTGGGTTTGTAAAGAGATTTTTTTCTCTCTAATATTATATTTCCCATATCTGGAACTTTCATTTGGTCATATATATATATATATATATATATATATATATATATATATATTTATATATTTATATCTTCCTTTTCCTTCCCACTATATTCATGTTTTCTTTTACATCCTGAAGCATATTGCCCATGTTTATAATGGCTGTTTCAATGTCCTTTTATACTAATGTCATCATCTTTGTCACTTCTGGATCTGCTTCTACTGCCTGACTTTTCTCCTGTTTATGGGTCATATTTTCCTGCTTGTTGGCATATCTAGTAAATTTTGATCAGATGCTAGAACTGTGAATTTCATGTTTTCACATGTTTGGATTTTGCTGTATTCCTATAAAGAATAGCAGCCAGTTAAGTTACTTTCAAATCACCTTGGTCCTTTTGAGACTTGTTTTGAAGCCATTTTAAGGTGGTGTAGAACATCCCCTTCTTCAAAGACTAGTTTAGCTTTGTCCCTATAGCGAGACCCTTCTGGTTCTTTATGAAATGTCACTTCTATCCAATGAGGTCTCTCCCCTCTGGCTGATAGGATCCTGGATCATTCCTGATCCTGTGTAAGATCTGGGGACTGTTCATCTTACAGCTCCCTAGTAATTGTCCTTTTTCTGGAAGCCGTTCTTAGCCCAACCTCATTGTGCTTAGCCTTATGTAAGGGCAGAGTAGCAGTTAGACAAATACTCAAGGAATGCCTGTCCTATTTCTGGAGGTCTTTCTCTGTCTAACTCCCTCCTCTCTGGTGCTCTTCCCCGTAGGTTCTATCTACCTCCCCCAACTCAATTATCTCTCTCTCAACTTAGTAAGACCACCTGGGTACCAATTGGTACCCTCTTCGCACCATGACCCCAAATTGTATCCATGCAGAAAACGGGGGCAATCACTGGGCTCATTCCAAGTGTTACCCTTCTCCTAGGATCATAGTCCTGTATTTACTGATGTCTAATGTTGCAAAAAGTGGTTGTACATATTTTATCTAAATTCAGACACATTACCCCCTCATAGTCAGAAGTAAAAGTCAGATGTCGGAATCTTTAAAGCAATACAAGATGTGAATTAGACTTTGGTAAAGAAAACAGAGATCATTATTGTATTATGTATTATTTTGTATAATTGCACAATGTAAGTAAGCATGTGGCATTTTATCATCTACAAGGAATGTTCACCTCCATATTTAAATTCTGAAACTAACTCTGTTACTAAATCTTACTAAATTGTTAAATCGTATTGTTGCTCCTTTGAAGGGAATGTGCTTTCTGTCTCCGCCTTCCCTGGAGTTTTCTCTTTGGCATTGTTTCTCAGCACTTTTACTGTGCCTCAATGGAGTCTTCACTGTGAGTGCGTTTTGCGGTGTTCCCAGTCATTCTTGAATCTGCAGTGTGATATCCTTCATCGTTTTTTGTGTGTAGCTGTTATAACTTCAAATATTGCTGTTCTCCCATCCCCCCCTCTCTTCTCCTTCTCAGATGAAAATTACCCAACTCTTAGGCATTTTTGTCATTTCTCAAATATCTCATGCTTTTTTCTTTATTCCTCACCTCTTTTTTTCTCTCCACACCTCAGTATAGCTATTTTCTCCTTACATTGCCTCTCCGTGCTTCAGTTACCTCATCTGTGAAATGGGCATAATAATAAGACCCAACCCATAGAGTTGCTATAGGGATTAAATGCAATGTGTGAATATGTGCCAATTAATTCATCCAGCGCCTAAAATACCACACTATTGTTATTCACATTACACGATGGGAAAACTCAAGCTTGGACAGGTCAGGTAACCTGGCCAAATTACACAGCTGGAATTTCCCTCCTGAAAGAAGATGTGGTCTGAGCTGGGCCTTGTAAGTTTGACAAACTATGGATGGCTAGAGAGAGAGGGGGGAGTATGTGGACAACCTGAGGAGACTGATTTGATGGAGATGGACAGATGTTTCAGAGAGGACCCCAGGAAAAGGCTGGCTGTGAAGGGCAGTGCCAACCAGCCGAGAGATTATTTGGGATGTGCAGTCAGCTGTTCCAACAATACCCCAGGACAAGAGTGGCTAAAACAAGACAGAAGTATCTTTACCTTTCACATAACACGTGTGAGCATAAGCATCCCTGGGTATTGGAAGTCTATTAAAGATGCCCACTTAACAGAATGGGCCAGAATGGATTTGAATGGCCACCCAAGTTGTTTGCGCTACAGCCAAGAGCGCACCTCTCCTGAAAAGCTAGTCAGAGGCTGGGTCAACTAGAGCCTCTTCCCAGGAGGACACAGCATGTCCTGCTCATCTCAGGTAATGCCATGCTGACCTGCTTGCCAAGTAGCAAACTGGTTCCATTTCCAGTGGCCCAACACACTGAGGCACTCGTCCTAAGATGTAACTAAAAATGTGTTACTCCTCCACTTACAAAATGTAATATGAAGAAAAAACCCAGCCAGCTACCCCCTTGCCTACCAGATAAAGTTCAGCATTCAAGGACCACCAGGTCCAAACCGCAGCTGATCTGTCCCGGTCCATCTGCAGCTACTTCTCCATAACCCAACACAGGCCAGTCTTCCTTCCCTGAACACAGTGTACCCTCACACTGCTATGGTGTTGCTGAGCAGCCCCCCGCCCCCCCACTGCTGCCCCTGCCTTTAACTTCTCTGCTTTCTAGAGAGCTCAAGAGTTCACTCCATGCCTCCAACATGGACCACCAGCAATCGGCACCCACCTCCAGCTCAGTCCTTGCCACGTTGATGCATCAGCATGGGCTTACCATCTGTCCCTACGAGAATGTGAGAATGTGTGTCTTCGAGGGCAGGGATCAGGTCTTCTCAATGTGTGGAGCCTCCGCCTCCCACCGGGCATCAAGTCAGTGCTCAGTGAATGTGGGAGGAGAGGGGGAAATGCGATGAACTGAATGTGTGCCCCACCCCATCCCCCCAATCCATATTTTCGAACCCTAATCCCCAGTGTGATGATATTTGGAGGGTGGGCCTTTGGGAGGTGATGAGGTTTAGATGAGGTCATGAGGGTGCAGCCCCCATGATGGGACTGGTGTCCTTCTAAAGGGGATGAAAACACGGAAACTCTGAGAAATAAATGTGCTTTTTTTTTTTTTTTTTCAAGCCCCATGGGTTATGGTATTTTGTTATAGCAGCCCGAGCTGACTAAGACAGGAAGAAAATGCCATTCGGCGTGTGGGGCTGCCATGAAAACCTGCCAGGAGCCGGGGGTGGGGGGCTGTGTAAGCACATCTAAGTGTACAGTTCCAAGATCCTCAGGAACAACGTCACCCTCCACCAGCTCGTCTTTTCTCACGCCCCAAGCTCATCAGATTATTAAGTGGATCGCATTAAATACCAGACTGGTTTCCCAGAGACAGCTGGTTTCCAGTCCCCACTAGTTCCGTCCTCGCTCCCCACTACCTGTGTTGGGATCCTCACGCAGCCTCAGAAATTCCTGCTCTGAGCAACTTGAAATGAATCCAGGAGCAGAACAAGCAATCGTTGGCAGCTTCAGAGACCAAGCTCTGAATCGAGACATGGCATTAAATAAGTGTATCCAGAAAAAAAAAATTATATAATACATGGAAATTAGTCCAAGAAGCAGGCTATGGTCTCCGTGCCATGGGAACTAAAGCACAGCACAAGCCTGGGGACCAATAAATCCATCCATTGCAGGCACCAAAATGTCGCTAAAAGGTAAACCAATATCGTAAGGGACTCCATTTGTCACTTTAAACACACGGCTCCCAGGAAAAATGATTTTCATCTCTGTTTCACTCCATCTTTCTTGTTCAAGGGTCTGGCCTTATCTTTAAATAACAAAAATCTTAAATACTGAAATGATTTAAATGCTGGTGAGATCAGGCTGATAAGGTAATCGGGTCCTAAGAGAACCAGAATCTTCCCTAAGGGCCTCTTAGCAGGCAATCAGTTCCTGACAAGGCTTTGTACGTGGTTAGAGACCTGGTTTGGTGGGAGGAGATGGGGAGGGTTTTCCCAAATGCCAAGGATCAGCACACAGAGCTCCTGAAGTAGAAGGAAGCTTGGAAAGGAAAGCATCCCAACCTTTCGTTTTTAAGTCTGCAGAGTCAGAGATGGACAGATGCTTCATAAATGTGTGGTGATGAGGAGGTTATTCCTGGAGGTGGGTACCAATGGAAATATGAAGTGTCCCAGCCCTCTCTGTCCTTGAGCTCGCTGGGAGCCTGCTCAACTGTCCCTATCTTCACAGCTCCTCTTACTAGGAGGAGAATCAGCAAATCCCACTTGGCTAAAATGTGGCCTAGAATGACTTGCCTTCAGGCAGCCCCAGACACAGGACAAAACTTTCTAAAAAGATACAGCCAAAGACCTTGGCCTGTGGAGAGCATGGGATAAATGGAAAGAAGAGCTCCTGCCTGCTTTTTCAGCTCTCATGTGGTTACGGTAGACATTTTGTATTGTTTTAACATGTTTTTTTGAATGTGTGTAAGAGAGAAAACTTACATAACCCTTTGGACCAGTTCCCTAAGGAAAAAAGAAAGCTTAACTGTCAGGCTGCGGTTCACGAGGAGCTGATGCTTCTCTACCAGGCCAGACGCAGGATGGTATGGCCAGGCAGCAGGCTGGCTACCCACTCAGAGGGCTGCCTGTCTCCCCGGGATGACCACGTGGACTCCGCTGAGAATCAACTTGCAGCCATTTGGCTTGAAGAGTATCCCTTCCTTACCGGGAACATTCATGCCTCAGGTGACCAAACCAGGATTTTCCACAAACTCTGTTAAGTGCTCTTTACTGGAGCCTCAGCCTACACGGTGCTATTTTTGCAACTTCTTGCGAGTCTGAAACTACTTCAACATTAAAAGTTTGTATAGAAAAAGATTGGTTATATTATCCTGATTTTTTCAAATATGGACATCAAGTGTCATGGAAGGTGGGGGGCTCATCCAAGGTCCACTGACACCGTGTATCAGTCAGGAGAGGCTTGATCGTGCTGCACAAAACAATCCCCAGTCTCGGCGACTTACGAGGACACATATTTGCGGGTGGCCTGGGAGCTCTTCCCTGAGCTGGCGTCATCCTTTCTCCAGAGCACCGGCCCGGGACCGAGGCGCAGCCCCCACGTGGAGTGCTGCGGGCGACCGTGGCAGAGACAGAGCCTGGCCAGGGGTGCCCTGGCCCTTCCTGCTGCCACCTGGAAGTGACTGAGGGCACCCCCATTCCACTGGGCACAGCCCACTAAGAGCGGGTGGAGAAAGGCAATCCTACTGTGAGCCGAGAGCGCATGCAGGCACAAGCGCCAGGACACCACATTCCGTAACAGGTGGCTCAGAGCTGGAAATGGGACCTGTGTCTCTCTGAGCTCAGGGCCTGTGTCCTCTCCACTCCACCACAGAAACTCTGCAGTTGCACTGCTGCTTTTAATTTTAGAAGTTTAAATAGTATGTATTTTAGCCTCTCTCTTTTTTTTTTTTTTTTTGAAGGACTGTGGCATAAAACCTAAGTATCTCTTAATCCACACCTGGCTTTAAGTCATATCAGAGAAGAGGTGCCAGATAATGTGCCACTCAGTTCAATTTAAATAGCAGATAAATAACAACAAAATTTTTAGTATGAGTGTGTCCCAAATATTGCACGGGGCCTCCTTATCCTAATATATATGTATATTGCTTATTTAACATTCAAATTTAACCAAGTATCCTTGGGGGGGGGTGATTATTTTGTTTTTATTTGTTTTTCTGCTGAATCTGTCAACCCTACCTCAAAGGTGGGGCCGCCATCCTGCCAAATGATATATGAAAGGACGTGTATTGAAAAATTAAAGTCATTGAAGAGTATGCTGAGGCCAAAGGAATGCTAATACCTGCGGGAGGGCCAAAGATCACTCCCCAGGCAACAGTGCAAACTCAAAGGAAGACACATTGGGACAATGTCTGCATTCCCCACAGCTCCTTGCTCGCCGTAAACGCTCAAAGAACGCTGGTTTGCTGGGTCTACCTTGCCTACTGCCAGATAAAGCCATCACCTCAATGGGCACCCCCATTCCACATCACTCGGCTTTTCAGAACCCAAAGAGTTGGGCCTCGTTGAACTTGACTCTATTTCCCAACAACCAGCACAGGACCTGGTACAAAGAAGGTCTTGACAAATGTTCCTCAAACAGAACTGAAATGGAAGGAAGGGAGGCGGGGGAGAGAGGGAGGAACGGAGGGAAGGAGAGGGGGGAGGTGGGGAGGAGGAGAGGGAGGGGGAAGGGAGGGAGGTGGGTAGGTAGGTGAGAGCATGGGATCCCATTTTGACTAAACATCCCTGAAAACCCCTGCATGCCCACTGGGGTGCTCAGGAAGGCGCTCAGCAAATGCTAACTGAAGGAAGCATGCTGTTGCCCTCGGGGCCACTGTTAGCCCTTAGAGCACCTGCATGGGAGTTAGTAAATTGTACCCTCTTTGGGTGGCCATGGCTCCCAGATACAGGGGTCAATGAGCACGCAAAGTCCTTGACCTGTTCCACCAAAACCCGAACACTCCCTCCCCTCCCCCTTGGGCAGAAGCAGTGTGAGAGCCCACAGCCTGGCGAGTGGGACAGAGTAGGGGGTTCAGCCCCCGATCGCCTCTCAGTCGGACACCTGTGCCCACGGCATATGGGTGCATGCAAGTTAGGTATCCAGGACGTCTCTTCCCAGTCCAGCTCCTGTCTCTGCTGGAAAGCACTGGAAGACGCCCTCAGATGAGGACTTCCACCCTTTGCAGAAAATCTCTTCTGCTCCATTTCCACACCCACCACGTTAGACGGGGAATTGAGAGAGAAAGAGTGAAACTGCCACGAGGGCACTGGTGGGTACGCGCTGTAATTGCTGGGTGTGAACTGTGTGTAAGGTAACAATCGCACTTGAGTGGTGTCTGAACGGAGTTAATCCAATTAAATATTTTCCACATAGAGCTAATGGAGTATACATTGTCCTCACTTATGTTCACTCTTTCGCCGTCTTCTTGGTGTTTTGGGTGCTGCTTAAAAATGATTTAATGAAACAAAAACAAAGACTTCCAGAGCTGGGTATCCTGAAACGAGGACTGCAGCTAAGGCTGACACTTACTCTTTAGTTAATTCAATTGTGCCTAATTATCTTGTTGCTTTGTGATCCAGCTTTCTCCCAACCAAGACCAGCTCCAGGAACGCTCCTCCTAATTGCAGAGCAGTGCGAGCGGAGCGGTATCTTAAAGATAATGTGAGTAATCCTCAGCACTGCGATTCCTGTGCCATGTCCCTGAATGCCTCTCAGCGCGTGCAAGAACGAACTCCAGAACCCAGCCTCCCCGCCCCCTGGGGTTTGTGAGAAATCTGTGGCTGCATTTCCCATCATCCTGCATCACCACAAACAGCCAACGGACACTCTTTGTCCACTTAGCAGATGACGGCCTGTTGCAGAGGGACCGCTCTGATAAGTGGGCAGAGACTCGAAACATCCCACAACTAAGCAACTCTGAAATCTCTACAGAAGATAAAACGCACTGAGATATGCACCAGCCTTGAGCAACTTTCAGCTTTGGGGATGTGATTCAGTTCCTTGGTTTCTCTAGCTGGCTGGTCCAGGTTTTTACAAATTTCCCTCTGCCTATGCTGTTTTCTGTAATTAGAAAAAAAAATTTTTTTTCAAACACTCTAAAACTCCTCTCAACTTCAAAATTATACCCTAAAGTCAAGAGTGCAACAAAAGTGGGACTCCTTTGGTTTACCTTCGTCGTAATTTGGTTTGGGAAAATGTGGTTTGCAGCCATAGCAAAGAAAATTGTCTTCAGAGCTCGAGCCCTCTTTGGTGAAATGCTATGTTTCCACCAAATATTTGTTTCCATGAAGTGTTTTCTAGCAGCTGGGAGAGCCAGCCAGCTGAGCTCTGCACTTAAACACACCCAAGCCAAGAGTGAATTCACAGGACCCTCATTTCTAGGTCCTAAGAATGATCTGGTCCTTCAGCTATTTTACAGACCAGTGGAAACTGCCCACAAACAAATAAAGGGAAGCGTGGAGGCTTCTTCTTCTTCTTCTTCTTCTTTTTTTTCCAAGACACTAAGACATGAGCAGAGCATCAGAATGGCATGGGACAAGAACTGTCTACCTCTAGGGCGGGCGCGTGCAGTACTAGACAAAGAGAAGGGGAGAAAAATGCACCTAGCCCCAGAGATTTAAAAGCTGAGCTGGGATATTTGGTTCTAAAATGTATGCACCGCCCCCCCCTCCCCATGCAACTAAACCCAGAATTTTATGTCACTGCATAGAAGAGTGGCTCCAAATAGAGAGGGGTTATGGAAAACTGAAGAAATCAGCGTTTTTGCACACCTGAGGCTTAACACCACCACCCCGCCGTGACTGACACGCTGGGGTGGACAGGGAGGCTCCCAAGCCAGATGGCCCACCTCTGGAACCTGCTCTGCCGGCCACTAAGTACTGTGTGACACTGAGCAACCACCTGCCCTCTCTGTGCCTGTCTCCGTTTCCTCATCCGTAAAATGGAGCCAGTAACAACATCCGACCTACTCTTGGTTGAGAAGCAAGCAGGTTAATACAGGTACAGTGCTGGGGACCATGGCTGGTCTGCAGAAAACACTCCTTTATATTCAAGTGTCCACACAACCGTAGGTGAGATCACGTTGGAATTCCTTCGGCTGGGCTCTCAGGCCCCTGGTCCTGGGAGTGACCTGCCCAGTAGCATTTACTAGCATTTATGGAGGCCTTTCCCCCCACAACCTTCCCATGAAATAGGGTGATGATTCCTGTGTCACAGTGAAGCTAGTGGAGACACACGGGTACTAAGCAATTTGCCTACACAGCCAGAGGAATAGAGCCAAGACTCAAAGTCTCACCTGTCCAGAGCCTACCTGTCCTGACCACAGACTTGACACGTCTGCGCTGGGAGAGCGTGGAGTCCACCAGAGCCCAGCGATGTCATCACTGCAAGAGAACTATTTGCAGAGCTCTTGGAATATGAGATATCCGTGAGTAAGAACAGCATTTGCACAAATAATTTAGCCACATGCATTCTGAATGCTCCTCCTGTGAAAGCCGCATGGGGAAAATCAAGAGGCAGACCCTCCAGGCATGCGGGAAAGTAGCCCGGGGACAGCAACTCGGGGCCCATTTTCTCCTTCTGGGGGTGACACACTGAGGCCGAGAGAGAGCAGAGGTGGAGATCCCCAGGAACCACCCTGCTGTGGGTCGTGGTGGGGACTGAGACCCACGGGGTGCAAGGCCTCTCCAGCCAGGACCCGGCTCGGGGGAACACCCAGGGATGCCCCAAATCAGAAAGCAGGAGAGTGCTCTCTGCTCTGCACTCTTTCCAACACATTGTATTTCAACCATCAAATGTTTCAGCCAATCTGCAGAAAATACATTCCTTCCACAGGGGGTGAAAGCTGGCTCCCTTCGTTAGCAGAAGGCCCTTCTCTGCACCTCCCCCCTGGCTCCCACAGCTTCCCTTCCCTTCACCCTATATCTGGAATTTACATAATCACAGGCAAATAAAATGAGAAAAGCACGCTCTTTCATAACGGGCATATTCTGACTGTTATTATTCTTCAGGCACATTAGCTGCTGATTATAGAGATTAGTCAAAACCATGATTCTGTTGATTGTGAGGTGGGACCGATTTTTTCTTTTTAACAAGGAGAAGAGCTGTTGTTTCGATGGCAGAGAATCACATAAAATGGTACTCGCAGGGGAACGAAGTTTCTGAGAGTCACGTAATTGTCAGTTTCTCGGCAGTGTTAGGCATCCCAGCCTTTCAGCTCTTGCCTGTCTGGTCAAATATTGTACCCTAAAATTGATTAACTTATACTGCAGATCAACCTCTTCCCTGTGAAAGTACCTCCAACATTAAAAGATCCATGATTTTAGACGTGTGTGTGTGTGTGTGTGTGTGTGCACCATGGAAGAAGTACATACCTCTCTAGAAAGAATATTTGAGTGCACAGGTTTTGAACAGAAGAGATGCTCATTCTGTCCCAAGAGCTTTGCAGGGGGCTCCAACCGGGGAAAGAACTGTGCTTACCTGCTCAGGGTGGTTAAGAGCACCGGGCCAGACCTCAGTGCTCAGAAGGGTCAAGTCCAGAGCCATTAGAGCAGAGGGCTCCTCCCTGAGAGGCACCTGCAAAAACCTCTCCCCGAGGCACCTGCAAAAACCTCTCCCCTTGAAGCAGCACCCACCCTGCTTCTCCCTGGATGAATTCTGTGGTTCGCAACTGGACTGGGAGTGATGTGGCCACCTAGGGGACGTTTGGCAACGTCTGGAGACAGTGTGGGTTGTCATGACTGGGGCAGGTGGGGAGAGGTGGTGTTTACTACTGGCATCTGATGGGCGAGGCCAGAGATGCTGCTAAAAGTCCTACAGTGCACAGGACAGCTCCTACAACAAGGAATTCTCCCCAAATGTCCGTAGTGTTGCAGTTGAGAAAACCCGGTCTAGTGGGTCGGAAATCATGTGAGATTTTTAATAGGTAACCACGGGGAGTAGAGGGGCTACATTTGAATCCTTTCCCCCCAAATGCCCAACAGGAGTTAAGGGCACATAAAGACCTGTTTCCTTCGTTTCTCATGATGCTCCAGATCCATGATGTCATTTTGGGTAGAATTAAAGAAGAACAAAGCAAAAACTGTACAATTCATTACACCTATATGTCTGAATTTAGCAAGAATTTCCAAACAAAAAGATCCCTCCCTCAAAATGTATACACACAAACCTTTAGGGCTGCAGATAATATCGCCAAAGGTCTTTTGATGTGATTTCTTCACATACTAGCCTATATCCCAGCTGTTAGGTCAGGAGAAATCTGATGGAATATTTCACTACCTTCTTTCTAGATCCTCTCTTAGGTTTTGCTAAAATATGACTAGTACTCATTGAAATACTAGTAACTACTCTAGGAGACAATATTCCATGAGACTATCTCATGACTATTACAGAGCATGTTATAGCAAATCAGTTTTCTTTCTTTTAACATGTTGGAGTAAAAAAAAAAAAAAAAAAGCAACTTAATTATGTGCCCCAATCCTCAAAGAATTAAAGAATTTCATTTGAGCATCTCTTATAACAGGATGTTGGCAAAGTTTTCTGCAAAGGGTCAGACAGTAAATATTTGGGGCCTTGCAGGTCACGTGACCCCTGTCGCAACTACTGGGCTCCGCTGTGGTGGCTCAGAGCCGCCAGCGGGTGATGCGAAATGAATGGGCTTGGCTGTGTGCCAATAAAACTTTATTTACAAGAACAGGCTGTGGGAGGGACTTGGCCGACTCCTGTCTTACAACACAGATTTCCTGAAAATAATGCATATAGGCAAAAAGAGTAGGGGAAAGTTCGGGAAAAGCCACTGCGAAGTACCAGCGATCATCCTCACGGTCTGAACGACAGCAGCTGTGCGCAACTGGCTGCCCATCCAAGGGGACCAAGAGGCCTGCCGGCGGGGGGCTGAGGGACACACGGGAACGTGGAGGAAGAGGAGTTGTGACCCCGCTGCTTAGCGGTCTAGGGCGGCTCCCCTGTCAGCTGCACGCTCTGCTCAAATTCGGAAACTGCCCTTCCCTCCTCACCAGCGGAGGAGGTCACTGGCCGTGGCGGGGCTTGGAGGCCTGGGGGACCCCTGTGACGTGGCCAGGGGCAGTCACCCGCCTGGCGGGCCGCTCAGGTCAGGGGAGGTGCGTGCGGGAAGCATGAGCGGCGGCAGGAGGGGAAGCATCGGAAGCCGCGAAGAACTGAAACAGTCTGTCCGACACTTAGAGGTGTCGCGCGCGGCCCCAGCTGCTTTACGGCAACTGCCACGTCCCCTCGGCCGCAGCTCCACGCAGGGGGCGCCGCAGCCCGCGCTGTCGCGGGGGAGCAGCGCGGCCCTGGAGGCCACGCGGTGGGCTAGAGGTCGGCAGCCAGGGCTGGGACGCGAGCTGGGACGCGGGCTGGGATGCGGGCCAGGGCCCCTGCGCCCAACTTCCGCCCAGAGCTCTCGCCCCCATGCTCAGTCAAGGCGATGTACACAAAACATGAGTTTGGCTGTTTCTACCAGTTTTAGGAACTGTCCCATCAACTACCACACTTCAGTGGTTGAAGGTCGTCCCGTGGCCAGAGAACATTCTCAGGCACAAAGAGGGACACAGGTGAGGTACCAGCAGCAGCCACTGTGAGCGCAATGGTACCCACCGGCCACATGGGCGGGAGCGGGTTGTGGTTCGGTGTTCGCAGGGCCTACCTTGTCCACAGGACCCGGAGCTCCCGGACCGCAGAGCCCGCCAATTCATCTCGTATCTCCCGGTGCCTGGCAGGTTGGAAGTGTCCAGAAAACATGGTGAGTGCGTGCCCAAATGGGTCTGTGGCAATGAGACACGGGCTAGGTCTTTGGGGGAGAGAGGCCAGAGTGGGCTTGGGAAAGGAGGAGGAGGAGGCAGGCGGGGTGCGGTGCCCCCCGCGGCCAGGCCTGCCTCTGTGTCTCCCCTCGGTCTCCCGCGGGCCCTCTGCCAGCAAGCCTCCCCATCGGCCCAAGCTGGTCTCTGGGAAACCACGCCTCACCTAGCAACAGCTGCTACGGAGTGCGCCTTCCTGATACTCCAACAATAAAGCGCCAACTGCCTGCCACTCCCAGATAGTGTTGAAAGGAAAGCGGGTTTATTTCAAGGCCAGGCCACGAGAGGATCTGGGTTTTCCAAACTGGAGTCGTGGCACGTTAAATGGCCAGCCTGCCAAGGCGGGGAGCAGCTCCAGCCTGTGGCGTCGTCAAGAAGAGCCTCCGGTCTGCAATGGTCCTTGTTCATGAGATTCCTGTTGCTCCCTGTTCCCATTCAGCTGGGTCAACATGTGCCTGTAAATTCCTCCCAAAAGGGAAATCATCACAGCATCAGCAGCCCCAGAAATGACAAACAACTCAAGTATGGAAAGGCAGCTGCCAAGTGCTCAACAGTACTCATGTTGCAGCAGAAAAAAAAATCAGATAAGAAAAATAAACCGAGTTGTGTGCATATTTCCTCAAATATGTATCCCATTTTGTGGTTCCTTCCAGCCTTTGGTGTAATGAATATATCCATTTGTCAGGGGTCATGGAACGGCAGTCCTACAAAGCTGTCTTGAGTTGGGGAACCACGCTGTCCAGTTCTCTCCCTTCTCTAGAGCACAGAGTGGTGCAAAAAGTCCAGAACACAGGGCACTGACATTCCTTTTCCCACCGGCCTAGTTGCTAAACTGTTGCAGGGCTGGCACCAGCCCACTTCTGCGATCTCTCCTGCGTTGAACTGAGACACCAATACGCTTTCAGTAAACTTTGTCATCCTCAGGTGGAGGATCCTGGGATAACCTCTGTACAGCGGATGGCCCGCGGGCAGGGATGGTGGCACGGTCACCTGCCCTCTCTTTGTTGACATAGCTCAACTCCACGGCTAAAGAGCAGCGGAATCAGAAGACGGGATCGGCTAGGGGAGCCACGAGCCAAGATCCGGGGAATGGCTGATGCGCAAGGAACTCAAGTGAGGCTGAAGAAGCCACACTTTGCTCAACAGCACGGAGCTGGCCAGGGCATCAGGGCCTCCGCCAACCTCCAGAGGCCACTCTTGGCATGGCCATAAAAGCCACAGCCACAAACATGGACAGGCAAGAAAAGAATATGGTGAGAAACTGGCTTGCCTTTGCTTCTCAGACTCCTTGGAAGTTTCTAGAAGGTCATTTTCCTGACCCCCTGAAATGAGAGGTCGGATTCCTCTAGCATTCAGTCAGGAACCATGACTGAGCTTCTACTCAGGGCCAGGCCTGGTGCCTGGAACCCGGTCCCTGTCTTCGAGGTGCTCAACCTCCAATGACTGACATTGGCTCCAGAATGAGGCTCCAGAGTGGCCAGCACATGACCACCCGGTACTCTGAGGGGCCTGGTCAAGGGCCCCGGGACCCAGAGGGAAAGGATCTGAATCCACCCATGAAACAACACCAAGAACAGAGTCTCCCGAAAGAGAGAGCCAACTACTCTCCATCATGTCTTTCCTTTCTGTGCCATGTGTCCGTTCCACGAGAACAGAGCCATGATGCTCACATACGGATGTGCTAGGACAGGCACCCCGTCAACCGTCAGGAGTGAAAAATGACGTCCTTGCTTCTGAGGACAGCATCATGCACCCTTTCTGCTTAAAGAGAAGCATACCTCTGGTATCTGAATCGTGCTCCTGAGACGTGTGGCAGCAGCCTGTGGAGACAGAGCTGCGAGACAGGCAGTGGCCCCGGCCCACTCTGGCCCCCAGAGAAAGGATCTTCTGCTCGGTGGCAGGACAAACATTTAAATGTTCCCCAGGAGGAAGGATGTGGAGCTGTGAGAGCCCAGTGATTCAACGGCAGGGTCAGAATGACTCGGTGGGGTTTCTTTTCTTGCCCTTACAATTCTATTCATGAAGTGGATGGATTCCTCCGTCCTCTTGTTATAAACTTTGATTTCTGGCCTCGTTTATTTCAAACTGTTTTCCTAAGTCTTTAAAAGGGAATTCTGTCTTCCTTTTCGATCTTCTTACATTTAAATCCACTTAACTTTCCATCTGGGGTCTGCTCCTTTCTCAAAGGGCCCTGCGCTCCCTGTGGAGCTGGCGTGCTTGTCAGAAAGTTGAGGGGGGTCGGGGCAATCTAGGAAGACTTCCCCTTTACTGTTTGGGCAGAGAATCTGTGGGCATTTGTGTCTGAAGGTCTGTTTCTCCTTTGTTCAGTTGGCTGCATTCTTCTCCGATTGGTTGAATATACAAGAGAATATTTCCAGAATATGCACAAAATAGTTTGGACTAAGTAAGGGCAGGCATTAGGGCAGGTGATAGTTTGCTGGTAGCAACAGAGATAAGGGTCACCATTTATGGGGCACATGCCTGGAACCCCACATGTGTGCATACTTCATTCAATCCTCCAGGCTCTGCTGGGGACGCGGATACTCCACGTCACAAGCAGGGAGAGGACGAGCGTTCAAACAGGCCTGAAGCCCCCGGTCATCTCATAGTTCCAAGCTGCTCCCAGGGAAAGCATCACACACCAAATGCATCTCATACCCACCCTCGCCACTCCCTATAACCATGTCAGTAGGGTTTGTTTGACTTTAGGACATGCATCCTTCCTCCAAAAGGCAGGTTTTTTTCACAAGTCAATCAAAATTAATTTTGTAAGCCTCTCAGACTTGACTGAGGACATCCCACGATGTCACTAAACCGAGGTTAGGAAGGCCAATTCTACCAAAGTGACGGAACCCCCCCTCTTGGGGACTGGTTTACCTGGGAAGCAGGCAGCCCTACCTCGTGCTCACAGCCCTATCCCGTGGGCAGAGCCCAGTGGGAGGGCCTGGGGCTCAAAGCCAGCCCACCAGGCGTTCCACCACGAAGGATGGGGCCGGGCGTGTAACAGGCGGGCACAGGTGCTCACTGAGCCCCCCGAGTTGCAGACAAAGCAAACTACATAAGCGTTTCTCCAAACTCCCACCAGAGCGAGGGCACAGAGGAAGAGCGGATGACAGGCCAGTGAGCGCCCTGAAGTCACAGCCTCTGGTGGCATCACCAGCTGGCTGTGCCAGGTACTGCCATTCACCCCGACGAGCAAAGTTTTTAAAAGCAGCCAAGGAGCTCTGCCACGATTTAACTGCATGACACCCAGTCCCCATAGGGTGTTATTTTTCATAGTCAGTGAGAAAGAGGCAGACTTCCAGGCAGATCGGTATTTTGGGGTCCAGCCTCCGTGTCCTCAGAGCATCCCAAGTCCACCAGGGTCAGGCCTGGCACGGCTGCTGGGTCCGGCTGCTTCAGGTTCATGGGTTTGCGTGTTCTGCAGGTGTCCGAGGGACCACCTCCGAGGGTCATCCTAGGACTTCGTCAGACCATGTTTGTGGATGCCAGAAGGTTAGTCCCCCATAGGCGGGGGACTCTGTACTTGGTTGAGCCCCCAAAGACTCGAAGAAGTCCTGTTTTAGACACACAGAAAGCTATTTCGTTTCCCCAGCTCACTAACATAGGTCTCTAATGAACTCACTAAATGAAAAGCTACACAAACATATTTTTCTGTGTTTTTTTTATTACATATTACATTGGCTAATTATTTCTCTATGCAATGAATGGGTGTTTGTTTCATGAATTCTCAGAGGTCATGAATTCTCAGAGGCACAGAAGGAGAAGGCTTCACAACGGTGACATGATGTCATTTCTAAATGGGTAAGCAACTTGAAACTCCTCCATAAATTGTGGATTATTAGGTATTTATGGTTACTCTTAATAATGCACATTGAAGAGAGAGCTGCATGATATCAAGAAGAGGTATGCAGTCCGTGACAGGGGCATCTCCACTGCCCCAGTGCAGACAGGCACCGAGCCCATCCTCAGGGAGCAGTTCGTAAGCACAGAAACGAAGCCTCACCCTCACGGTATCACACACACAGCAGATGACTTGTTGGCAATAACATCACCCGGTAGCCTTTAAGGATTTGATTCCGTGGCACTTACTGAAGAATAAATTGTTGACTTTCCTTGAATTGTTGCCTAAGGACGTGGCTGAATATAAGTTAGAGCCAAGTGTAACCTTAAGGAAGGCTGAATCGAGACGGAGAAGCCAGGATTTTACTCCAAGTGGGAATGGAGATTTATTATTTAAGAAATTGCCTTAATGTTGCTATTGAGGCTTTATAAAGTCTCGGTGGGGGCGGTGGGAAGCTATATCCACAGATTCTGTACCAATTATTCTGTTTATCCTGGGTAAATTACCAGTCTATGAGTTACATCTGTCTACACGGCCCTGCCCAGGGTCAAGAGAAGCATCACAAATAAGCAGGACCTGGGAAAAAGCTTTTGGTGTGCTCATGATGCTAGGGCAGTAGGGGGATTTCAGGGATAACCTCAGAGGGAAATCGGCCTCTTCTTACAACCAGATCCTTTCTGTTATTTCTTTTTTTTTTTTTTTAATTTTTATTGATTTATTTATTTGAGACAGAGAGAATGAGAGACAGAGAGCATGAGAGGGAGGAGGGTCAGAGGGAGAAGCAGACTCCCCGCCATGCAGGGAGCCCGACGCGGGACTCGATCCCGGGACTCCAGGATCATGACCTGAGCCGAAGGCAGTCGCCTAACCAACTGAGCCACCCAGGCACCCCTCCTTTCTGTTATTTCTAAGATGAAAGCTGATTCTGTCAGAATGTCGTAGAGCCTGACCAGCAAGATTGACGCGAGACAGAAGTAATCGGGTAGCTGGTCTTCTCAACAGACAGCGAGAATAAGGGAACAGCGGTGTTATTGGTAGAAAGTATTGTTTTCAAGCTGGTGGGGGGGCGAGGATAGAATAATAGACAATTTTGACCTACAAATGTCCTTTAAGAATCAGATTGTTTCTAATTGTTATCCAGTTTTCATTATAGAAAGAGAAAGGAAATGTTTGAGTCAAACAATGGTCCCAGAACAAAACTCCAAGTTTTGGTTGCTGTGGTTCTTAACCATATTTGAAAAGATGGCGGATAGCTCCTTGATGCCTTACAAAGTGCCGTCAGTTTCTTCTGTCAGCTTACAGTAGAAGGAAGATCCCACTGGGAACAGCCTACCTTTTCCAGAAACTTTCAGGCATACTCACACACAACTGGACAAACAAACTGAGACTTCTGGCATCCCTGTACTCCTGAGCCAGCTACAGGGACGAAAAGGGTGTCAGTCTATACAGATCTTTCTATGATTTAGTGATACACCTACTAAGGCTGGGTGATTTTGCGGGGCGGGGGGGGGTGCTACATTTAAGACATTAGAAAATATCTTTTTTAAAAAATTAGATCCAAAAGCTCATTTGCCGTTCCTAGAGATTTATGTTTTCTTAAGAATGTGGCATTGGTTCATTTTCTGTTGGTACTGGATTGAATAATGTTCCTCCCCACAAACACAGCAAATTCATGCCCGTCCATCTGGAACCTCAGAACATGACCTGATTTGGCAGTAGGGTCTCTGCAGATGTGATTATTTAAAATGAGGACCTATTGGACTTGCCTGGGTCCTTGTAAGTGGAGAAGTGAGTAGGGAGAACTCACGTCTCCTCCTGAGTGCCTCTTGGACCCCTCACACTACTACCACACTTACAGTGCTCCTGACATGGGGTGTGTGTGGTTTTGCCCACACCAGGCAACTCTCTGAGGCCCCAGTGAGGTGTGCCACAATTCAGTTCTGCCACTAACTGGAGAGAGTGCAGACCCCACAGGGGAAAGGCTCAGTCCCACACGAGTGTCTCCCACTCCGGATGCTAATCGAAAGGAATGGTTCTCCAGGTTACCACCACTTCTGGCTGACTTGGCTACAAATCAGAGGCTTCACAGACCCTCTCCTTGGATTTGACTATTTGCTAGACCAGCTCTCAGAACTCAGGGAATCAGTTATGTTTACCAATTGATTACACAATGAAGCCTGGGATAAAGGATATGGATGAACATCCAGATGCCGAGGCAAGTAGGGCAAGGTCTGGGAGGGTCCTGAGGGAAGGAGCCTCTGTTCCCATGGAGCTGGGGTGCGTCATCTTCCCGCTACGTGTGTGTGTTCATGCCTATGTGAGACGCCCTCCATAAAGATCCTAACAGTATGGGGTTTGGAGAGCTTCCAGGTTGGTGAACCAGCTCCCATGCAGGAGCCCACACAGACTCGCCTCATTAGAACAAAACACACTCCTATCACTCAGGAAATTCCAAGGGTTTTAGGAGCCCTAGGTCAAGGATGGGTCAAAGACCAAATACAAGAACAAAAGATGCTCCTAGGGCTCTTATCACTTAGGAAATTCCAAGGGTTTTAGGAGGTCTGTGCCAGGAACCAGGAGCAGAGACCAATGGACATATTTTCTATTCTTTCTCAAGGAGACAGACACAGAAACACGGAGGGAACAGAGCCATGCGACCATGGAGGGAAGGAGGCAGAGGTTGGAGTGACATATCTACAAACCAAGGGACGACAAGGATCGCAGCCACCACCAGAAGCTGGAAGAAGCAGGGAAGGATTCTTCCTGAGAGCCGTCAGGGAGCACGGCCCTGCTGACACTTTAACTTCAGACTTCTAGCCTCTGGAACCATAAGAGAATAAGTTCCTCCTGTTTTAAGCCACCTGATTTGTGGTCATTTGTCACGGCAGGCCTAGGAAACTAACTGTTGAAACATGTCTTCAAGTGACGTGATTTATCCCTATTCCCGTATTTGGACAAAGAAATGAAATCGGCTGGTATGATCAAAACCATCTGAATCTTCTGCAGTGGGTGGCATCCTTGCTTGCTTATGAGAATCCCCTGCAATCTGTGGCAAATCCCCTGGCCCAAGCGCCTCCCCCCATTCCCCCCCGCCTGGCCCAATTAAATCAGAAACTCTGCACGTGGGACCAAAACACCAGCCTTTTGTAACAGTAAAACCATGGGCTTCAGGGTCTGTCAACTCTTGGGTTGCTTTCTGGCTTTGTTGCCTACTAACTATGCCCTTGGGCAAGTCATGTAATTTACCTGGTATTTGTTCAAATTGAAAATGGGATTGTGAAGATTAATCTTGCTTTTTAAAGACTGTATTTATTTATTTTAGAGAGAGAGGAGGGCAGGGGGAGGAGCAGAGGGAGAGGGACAAGCAGACTCCATGCTGAGCACAGAACCCGACACAAGGCTTGATCCCACGACCCCAAGATCATGACCTGAGCCGAAATCAAGAGTCGGATGATTAACCGACTGAGCCACCCAGGCGACCCAGACTGATCTTTTTAAGTATGTAAAATATGTAAAAAGGCCAGGCTAAATATCTGATAAATGCCACTTCCTTCTCATTCTCCTGACGTATAGCGAGGCAATTTACCAGGATGGGGAGAAGCTCGGGCTCTGGAACAAGACTACAGGCAATCAAAATTCTGACTCCACCACTTACTAGCTGTAAAACCCTGGGCACTGCTCTGTGCTCAGTTTCCTTATCTATAAAATGGGGCCTTGGAGAGTCATTATGAAGTTTAACTGGGATAATAAAATGATCTGATCCCACTAAAGCACTTAAAACGGTATCTGGCACTGTAAGCATTCAATAAATGTTAGCTCATATTATAGACATAATCGGATAACAGTCTGCACACCACCCCCTTGATAATACGGAATTCTGCCTGGCAAAGTTTCGCATCGCTGCCCTTCCCAATCAGAAGCAAAGTGAGGCCTGTGAAAGAGCGGGATTAGTCTGGGACTCCAGAGACGAGCTCTGGGCTCAGCCGAGATACCACGGAGCTTCGGTCACTTTCCCTGTTGCCCGTTCCAGGGCCTAATTTGTAAAAGGAAGGGTTTAATAAGCTGATCCCTGTGAACCTTCTAGCATTAAAAAGAAAAAAAATTGTGATTGTCTGAATATTATAAAGTGATAGATGAATTCTGGTTGTGTTTGGCACACAATCCCAATGCTTTTATGGCATTTTGAGGTTAGGAGTCACAGAAATCTGGTATTAATAAGGAAAGAAACACATTCTGTTTCATTATAGCAAAGGACAATCCTGGGACATTTTTCAAGGCTTTTCAGGCCACAGGCACTCGAGACCACCATGTGACTGCTGACAGGAGCTGGGGAGAAGACATCACTGGATGGAAATTTCAAACTTAGGACCTGGCCCTATGTGGGAACGTACATCCATACAGTCTCTCTAATGGGCAATTAGCTAACATGTATAATCTAAAAAATACACAGTAATTACAGTTTGAAAAATCTGTCCTGAGGAAATATAACCAAAGTCTGCTTTTCTCACGCTTCTGGGATCAGCAATTGGACAATCCAGTCAGTTCATTAAAAAGTCAGCTAAATGGGGAAATCATAAACAATAGCAAAAACACACTATAAAGGTTTTATTATAAGTTATACACTGTGGATTCATTCATCAATTTTACAAGGAAGCACCAAGGCCTTTCTCAGAGTTTTGATCCCTGATTAGAATCCTGTGATATCTTTTTTGCACAAACCACACCTATATAATTCATGTTCTTCATTGTGAGGTGGGGCCCAAACAGAAAGATATTTGGGTATCAACATGAAAACAGATTCTTTCTATAGTTTACAATTTTTTTTTCTCAAATTGATGATGGGGCCTTGCCCATAACCTTATTTGGTAGCAACCTCATGATTTCACTTCATAGGGTCCTCCTTAAAGCATTCAAGTTCATTTTTATAGTTTTTGTAGAAGCAACCACGCTCTTTCTTTTTTCACTCATAGTCCATAGGTTAGTATTCCAATCAACTAAATCACAACGACTGGCATAAACAGCTTTGGGAACAAACACTATTAGCTCTTGGGAAGCACACAACCCAAACAGTGGGAGCAGGAGAAAAGTGATTGTTCCCTGTGTGGTCGCCCTGCAGAATGCGTGGAAAACTTCGATCAATCCAGCCAGTCAATTAAGTGGAGAAGTGGTGAAGAGATTTCTTCTATAGTGAGATATGTCATCAAACATTTACGTACAAAGATGTTTACTGGAATAGTAACTGATAGAGGCAAAAAATATGGAAACATAAAATATACCCATGATGAATGTTTGTGCATATATATACATACATACACTATATATAAGTATGTATGTTTATATAGTATATATATATGATGTAATGGTATGTAGATATTAAAAGCTATATTTTAAAAATGATTTTATGACATATAAGATGCCTGTAACATTATGTTTATTCATTCAATATTTACTCAGCAATAGAACATTTTATAAGTTTTGGAACAAAATTTGTACTTAGTATCTTTCTTATAAAATTAAAAGTGGGCCAGAGATTAGACAAATGGGACTGATGTCATCTTGAGCGCCTCATCTATTTTGACCTTGATTTATTTGGAGCTTAGGCTTTGCTCTTAAGAAAAACACATACATATGTCATGTAGGTAGTCGAAAGTAAAATGCATTTGCCTCCAGTAAAAGGTGAGAGGGAGGACTTTTTTTCTGAGTATGGCCAAGTAAACTTTTCTTAGACCCCACTGTCCTGCAGATAACAACTATCAACTCTGAATAAGAATATAAAACAAGACTTTTGTTTAATGGAGGATGAACAAAAGGTAGGCAGACTCTACAGGAAGTCAACATTCAGAAGAAAAAAAAATGGCATAAGATGACATTCCCATTTTTATTGTTTTCAGCCTGTGGGCAACTCAAACTTGTCACCACAGAAGTGACTAAATCCCTGAAAGAAAACAAACCAATTTTCTGGGCTGAAGAACAAAAGGGCAGACTTCTGCTCTGTCAAGTTGAGGGCAAACCAGGGTCACTGGAGAGTGAGGGGGTAATTGAGAGAGGGGGGACTGGAGAAAAGGCACTCCAAATTCTCTAGGTGACACTGGAACCATATATGTGACAGATGGATTCAAAGCAGCTAAGCTAAGAATGAAGGACTGAACTAAGATTTTAGCTATTCCAAGAGAAAGAGTTTACAGTTTCAATCCAATCAAGTTAATAGTCTGCTTTAAAAAAAAAAAAAAATCAACCTTCTTCAGAGAAATATAACAGAATCCAGATGGCATCCACAATGTCCATGATTATTCCAAAATTATGCAACACAGAAGAAAGAAAAAAAAGTGACCTATTCTCAAGAGAAAAAAAAAATACATGGAGACCAATTCTAAAATGATCTAAATGTTAAAATTATAAGACAAGGATTTAAAAACAAGGACAGAAATGAAAATATGTTCTCCATGCACATAAAGAGAGGAAATGCCAGCAAATAGAAACTATAAAAAATAATCAAATGGAAATTCTAAAGCATCAAAATACAATATATGAAATAAAATGCTCATTTATATGCTCAACAGTGCAATGGATATGAGAGAGGAATGTCAGTGAGCTTGGAGACATACCAAAAGAAATCACCCAATCTGAGAAATATAAAGAAAAACATTAGAAAAAATTAATCAAGTCCCAGGAATCTGTGGGACAATACTACCAAGTCTATCATAATTAGTGGAATGAAGAGAAGAGTAGTATAAAAAATGTTTGAAAAAAATGGTCAAAAATGTCCCACATTTGATAAAAGATACACATTTATAGATAAGGAAGTCAGAGACCCTCAAACAGAAAAACTACAAAGAAAAGCACACCCAGGCACCCATAGGCAACAGTTCCAAATCAAAGATAGAAAAAATTATGAAAGCAATCAGAGAAACGTAAAATATTACATCCAGAAGAACAACAATTCAAATGATCTCCAGTTAATCATTATAGGCCAGAATATACTGCAACAACACCTTTAAAATCCTAAATAAAAAAATAAATTAAAAACCTGCTCACTCAGAATTCTATACCCACTGAATATATCCTTTAAGAATCAAGGCAAAATAAAAACAATTGCAGATAAAAGATCATTGAGAACTCGCTGACAACAGACCGGCACTGAGAAATATTAAATGAAGTTCTCCATTCTGAAGGGATATGGTGCTACATGGAAATCCAGATCTTCTGGGGGAAATGACAACTATGTGAAATATCTGGATTACTATAAAAAACTATTTTCTCAATGTGTTTAAAAATACTTATAACTATTTCATTGAAAAATTATAGCATTGTCTGGGTGGATTGATAATGTAGATGTAATACATATAACTATAACATAAAAGGAAGGGAGGTATAAATGAACTTACGCAATTACGAAGTTTCTACATTTTACAGGAGCTACAATATTAACACTAAGTAGACCATGATAAGTGAAGGATGCATACTGCATTGTTTAGAGAAACCACTAAAAAAATGCAAAAATGAACAAAAAACTTGTGGGACAAATAGAAAACAAATAATAAAATGGTAGACCTAAATCTAACTATACAAGAAAATACATTAAATGTTCACTGACTAGGGGTGCCTGAGTGGCTCAGTCAGTTGGGCAACCGACTCCTGATTTTGGCTCAGGTCATGATCTCATGGGTGATGGGATTGAGCCCCACATCAGACTCTGCACTCAACAGGGAGTCAGCCTGGGATTCTCTTTCTCCCTCTGCCCCTCCCCCTGACTCTCTCTCTCAAATAAATAAATCTTTTTAAAAAATTTTTTAAATGGTCACTGACTAAATATCTAATTAAAAGAAGTCTATTCTATCTGATATTATTATAGTCCTGCCAGCCTTCTTATGCTTACTGTTTTCATGATACATATTTTTACACTCATTTACTTTTTTTTAAAGGTTTATTTGACAGAGAGAGAGACAGCACAAGCAGGGGGAACAGCAGAGGGAGAGGGAGAAGCAGGCTCCCTGGTGAGCAGAAAGCCAGACTTGGGGCTTGATCCCAGGACCCTGGGACCATGACCTGAGCCGAAGGCAGACTTAACTGACTGAGCCACCCAGGCACACCATACACTCATTTACTTTCAAGAGATCTCTATCTTTATATCTTAAATGTGCCCCTCTTAAAAACGGCATATAGTTGGGTACAGCTTTTTTGTTTTTATTTTAAATTCATTCTTAGGAATCAGATAAAATAGACTTCAAGAGTGGCATATTAACAGAGATAAAGGAGGAATATTTCACAATGATAAAATTATAACTCACCATAACAACGTAACAATCCATAAAGTGCTTGCATCTAACAGCAGATCCTCGAGTGTGTAAAGCAAATATTGACAGAATTAAAAAGAAATACACAATTCCAAAATCATAGTTGGAGATTTTAACACCCCTCACTCAACTATTAATAAAGCAACTAAACAAGAAAACCAATGGAATTGGTGAAGATACAGATGATTTAACGATACTGTTAACTACCATAACCTAACTGATATTTATAAAATGCCACACCTAAAACCTAGGGAATATACTGTCTTTTCAAATGCACATGATTCATCAAAACATAAAACAAGTCACACTAAAATCACACAAAATATGATCTCTGATCACAATGGAATTAGAAATAAAAAAAATATATATCTAGAAAATCCCAAATATTTGAAAGTTAAATAACACATTGCTAAGTAATGTCATGAGTCAAACAATAAAGCACAAGAGAAATTAGAAAATGATGATGGAAATACATATCAAAATTTCAGGAAGTGATCTAGAGCAGTGCTTGGAGGGAAATCAAGCTTAAAATACTTACATTTGAAAAGAAGAAAGATCTAAAATCAATGATCCAAGGTTCCAACTTAACACACAAGGAAAAGAAGCAAAGAAAACCCAAAGTAAGCACACAGAGGGAAACAGTAAACATAAGAGCAGAAATCAATGCAATATAAAACAAAAAGCAAAGAAAAATCATGTAACCAAAAGCTGTTCTTGGAAAAATAAATATGATTGATATATAGATATTCTGATCAAGAAAATAAAGAGAGGAGGAACAAATTAACAATATAAAGAATGACATAGGGAGGGGCGCCTGGGTGGCTCAGATGGTTGGGCATCTGCCTTCGGCTCAGGTCGTGATCCTAGGGTCCTGGGATCGAATCCCGCATCGGGCTCCCTGCTCAGCGGGGAGCCTGCTTCTCCCTCTCCTTCTCCTGCTCCCCCTGCTTGTACTCTCTCGCTCTCTCTGTCAAATAAATAAATAAAATCTTAAAAAAAAAAAAAGAATGAAAAGAATGACATAGGGACATTACTACAGATCCTACAGATATTAGAGACTATGCCACCTTTAACAAATATGACAATTTAGATGAAATGAGCAAATCCTTTATAACAGAATATCTCAACTGTCATATAGCTACAAAAGAAATTAGTTTCTTTATCAAACACATGCCCACAAAGAAAACTGCAGACCCAGATAGCTTCTTCACTAGTTCACAACATTTAAGGAAATAATAGCACCAATCACATACAAACTCTTTCTAAAAATAGAGAAGCAAGGGCGCCTGGGTGGCTCAGTCGGTTATACGTCTGCCTTCAGCTCAGGTCATGATCCCGGGGTCCTGCTGCTCCCTCTACTTCTGCCCCTCCCCCTGCTTGTATGCTCTCTCTCTCCCTCTCTTTCTCTCTCAAATAAATAAATGAAATCTTTAAAAAACTTAAATTTAAGAAATTAAAATAAAGAAGGAGGAAACACTTCCCAGCGTATTTTACGAGGCCACTGAAACCTTAAAATCAAAGTCCCTCATCAGCATAGATGCAGGAATCCTTAACAAAATATTAGTAAATAGAATACAGCAAAATATAAAAAGGATAATACATCATGACCAAGTAGGAGTTATCCCAGAAATTTAAGGTTTTATTAACATTGAAAAATCAATCAATGTAATTCATAACATTAACAGACTATAGGAGATAACCCATATGATTATTTCAACAAATGCATAAGAGGCATTTGACAAAACTCAAAACGAATTCATGATAAAAACGAGAAATAAGATCGTATATACAGCCAATGTCATATTTAATGATGAAAGAGTAAAATTTCTCCCGCTAAGTTTGGGAACAAGGCAAGAATGTTTATTCTCACCATTCTTATTCAGCATTGCACTGAAGGTTCTAGCCAGTATAATAAGCCAATAAAAATAAAGAATTAAATAAATAAATATCATCCAGATTGGAAAGGAAGAAGTAAAACTGTCTCTATTTTCAGATGACATGATTGTTTACACAGAAAATCCAAAGGAATCAACAAAACTGCTACTAGAACTCATTAGTGAATTTAGCAATGTTGAAGGATTGAAGGTAAATACACAAAAGTTAATTGCAGCAAACAACTGGAAAAAAAAGTTTTAAAAATAATTCCATTTATAATACCATCAAAAAACATAAAATACTTCAGGGTAAATTTATTTTTTTATTCAAATTCATATATATATATTCATATATAGTTAACATATAGTGTTATATTCATATATAGTTAACATATAGTGTTATTATTAGTTTCAGGGTAGAGTTTAGTAATTCATCAGTTGCATATAACACACAGGGCTCATTACATCAAGTGCCTTCCTTAATGCCATTCATCCAATTACCCCATTCTCCCATCCACTTCCCCTTCAACAACCCTCAGTTTGTTCCCTATAGTTAAAAGTCCCTTATGGTTTGCCTCTCTCTCCGGTTTTATCTTATTTTATTTTTCCTTCCCTTCCCCTATGTCCATCTGTTTTGTTTCTTAAATTCCACATGAGTGAAATCATATGGTATTTGTCTTTCTCTGATTGACTTATTTCACTTAGCATAATACACTCTGGCTCCATCCATGTCAGTACAAATGGCAAGATTTCATTCTTTTTGATGGCTGAGTAATATTCCATTATCTATGTCTATGTCTATGTCTGTATCTATATTATATATCTATATCTATCAATCTACCACATCTTCTTTATCCATTCATTAAAGATGGATATCTGGGATATTTCAGGGTAAATTTAACAAGATATGTGCAAGACTGGTACGCTGAAAACTATAAACCATTTTGAGAGAAATTAAAGAAAGCATACATAAATGGAAAAATATACCATGATAACAGATCAAAAGACTAACCATTGCTGAAATGTCAGTTCTGCCCAAATTGATCTCTAGATTCAATGTGATCCCAATTATAAATCAATGCACAGAAATCAGTTGCTTTCTTATACACTAACAATGCAACTGTAGAAAGAAAAATTAGAGAAACGATTCTATTTACAATAGCACCAAAAACCATAAGATATCTCAGAATAAACCTAACCAAAGAGGTAAACGATCTATACTCTAGGAACTACGGAACACTCATGAAAGAAATTGAAGAAGACACAAAAAGATGGAAAAACATTTCATGCCCATGGCTCGGAAGAATAAACATTGTTAAAATGTCTATGCTACCCAGAGCAATCTATACCTTCAATGCCATCCCGATCAAAATTCCAATGACATTTCTCAAAGCGCTGGAACAAACAATCCTAAAATTTGTATGGAATCAGAAAAGACCCCAGGGCGCCTGGGTGGCTCAGATGGTTAAGCATCTGCTTTCAGCTCAGGTCATGATCCCAGGGTCTTGGGATCAAGTCCCGCATCGGGCTCC
>NC_138377.1:2965472-2976548 GCF_054177405.1 Leptonychotes weddellii | reverse complement strand
GGGAGATGAACCATGAGAGACTATGGACTCCGAGAAACAAACTGAGGGTTTTAGAGGGGGATGGGTTAGCCCAATGATGGGTATTAAGGAGGGCATGTACTGCATGGAGCACTGGGTATTATACGAAAACAATGAATCATGGAACATTACATCAAAAAACTAATGATGTATTTTATGGTGACTAATATAACATAATAAAATAAAATAAAATTTTTAAAAATTCTGCAAATGCATTTTTTCTATAGAAATTGGCAAGCTTATTCTAAAATGTATATGGAAATTCAAAAAGCCAGTAACTGCACTGTACATTTTAATCCTCACTAGCCACATGTGACTACTTAAATTTATATCTAGATTAATTAAAATTAAATACAATTAAAAATTCTGTTCCTTAGTAGCACCAACTACACTTCAAGGGCTAAATACTCACATGTGGCTAGTGGTTACTTCCTTAAACATTGCAGATATATAATATTTTTATCACTGCAGAAATTTTTATTGGTCATCAGTGACCTTGAATATACAAAGCAACATTGAAAAAAATAACAAAATTAGAGGACCTATACTATCTAATTTCAAAACTTACTATAAAGCTACAGTAATCCAAAAATTGTGGTATTTGCAGAGAAAAGCAGAAGAATATGTTCATGACTTGAGGATAGGCAAAGATTTCTTTAACAAGTCACATAAAGCAATAACCATAAAAGAAAAATCAGAATTAATAAAATTAAATGTTTCTGTTTATCAAAAGACATCGTAAGGAAAATTAATAGGCAAGCTACCGTAGGAAAGAAAATATTTACAAAACAAACATCTGAAATAGGACTGGTATCCAGGATATATAAAGAACCCCTACAATTCAACAATTATAGTAAAAGCAAAAACAACACCTCTCCTCAAAAAGGGAGCAGGAAGCAAAGGTTTTAAAGAGAGATTTTCCAAAAGAAGATATGTAAATGTCCAATAAGCACAAGAAAAAGTACTCAATATCATTAGAAATCAGGAAAATCTAAGTTAAAATCACAATGATATACTACTATACACCTATTAGAATAGCTAAAATTTTAAAAGAAGAAAACACCAAATATTGGTGAGAAGGCAATGCAACTAGAACTCTCCTACGTTGTTGGGAAGAATCTGTAATAATACAGCCACTTTGGAAACACACCTGTAAGTTTTCTTTTTTTTTTTAAGATTTTATTTATTTATTTGACAGAGAGAGACACAGGGAGAGAGGGAACACAAGCAGGGGGAGTGGGAGAGGGAGAAGCAGGCCTCCCACTGAGCAGGGAGCCCAGTGCGGGGCTCAATCCCAGGACCCCAGGATCATGACCTGGGCCAAAGGCAGACACTTAACGACTGAGCCACCCAGGCACCCCAAGTTTTCTATAAATTAATCATATACATATCCTATGACTTAGCAATTCCACAAGTGGGTGTTTACCTAAGGAGATAAAAATACGTATTTATTCACAAAGAGACGTATGCAAAAAAATGTTTACAGCAGGTTTATTTGTAATGGCCTGAAACTGGAAACTTTCCCTATGTTCATCAACCAAAAAATGGACAAATATATTCATGTCACAGAATAACATTCCACAACAACAACAAAAAACTACTGATACACACAACATGGACAAACTGCAAAAATTATGCTAAGTGCAAGAAGCCAAACAACTGAAGAATACATACAGGATGATTCTATTTATATGAAATTGTAGAACAGAAAAATTAATCCATAGTGTAAAAAAATGTCAGAAGAGTTTCTGCCTCTCGGGGTTTGAGGGTGGAGACTGAGTGGGAAGGAGCAGCGGGAAACTTTCTATGGTGATGGTAATGTTCTCTCTCTGGGCAGAAGTTTGGATTGCAGAGTATGAATTTGTCAAAACTCAGTATATTTGTTTTCTAGCGTTGCATAACAAGTTACCACAAACTTTGAGGCTTGAAACCACACACATTTATTATCTCATAGTTTTTGTTAGCTGGAAGTTTACACACAACTGAACTGGATACTCTTCTCAGGGTCTCTCCGAGCTGTAATTGATGAGACAGCCAGGCTGTGTTCTCATGTGAAAGTTGCCTGGGGAAGAATCTGCTTCCATGCTCATTCGGGCTGTTGTCAGAATTCGCGTCCTGGCATCTCTTAGACTGATGTTAGCTTTAGCTCTCTATCAATCACCTGAAGACTGCCTTACATCCTACAGCCTCTCCACAGTTCCCAGGTGCCCTGGGTCTCTTGTGTGGGATTCTGCAACATGGCCCCTCATTCCATCAAGCTCACATGAAGAGACTCTGGTCCTGTCTGCTAGCAAGAGGGAAATGCTGGGGGTCCTTGTGTTCCAGAAGTCTTCCAGTTTGACTGAGAGGAATCTGTAGGCATACCCTCTCAAAGTCTCTTGGGCTTAATAATCTGACCTTTTGATTTTGGGGGGTTTCAGCAAGAGGTTGTACTGTCACACCCTCAGATTTTTCTGTAGAGCATGTTGACCGGGTTTGAGCACCTGTTGTCATCTGGACAGGTGCAGAATCTTCAAAATCTCCCAGTGCTGCTTCCTTTCTGTTTGACAGTTCCCCCATCAATTCTATCTCCACCCACATTTTCCTGTAAGCAGCCAGAAGAAACCAGGGGATGCCTTCAACACTTTGCTTGGCATTTCCGTAGCTATATAACCAAGTTCACGACCTACAAGTCCTGCTTTCCACATCGCCACAGGAAGCAGGGTCACTTAACTTCCTGCCGCTACCTGTCAAGGACTCCCTTCCTCCAATTTCCAAATGCACATTTCTCACTTCCTTATGAGCCTCAGGCAGCAGCCCCCTTGAAAGTCCAGGTTTCTATTAGTAACAGTCTTTTCAGGAAGATGTAGGCTTTCTCTATCATGCTTCTCTAGCCACTGGTGAGCTCCAAAGCCACCCCCCATTTTTAGGTATTCATCACAACAGCACCCCACTTCCAGGTACCAATACCTGTATTAGTTTTTTATTGCTGCATAACAGATCCCCACCAACTTAGCAACTTAAAACAACATACATTCATTATCTCATAGTTTCTGTAGGTCAGAAGCTTGGGCATGACTTAGCTAGGTCCTCTGTTCAAGGTCCTGCAGGACCATGTTCTCATCTGGAGGCTCAGCTGGAGAAGAATCCACTTCTAAGTTCACTCTCATAGTTGTTTCAAGAATTATTTCCTTGCTGTATGGCTGAGGGCCCAAGCTTTTTGCTGGTTCTTGCTGGAGACCACTCTCAGACCCTAGATGCCGTCCACAGCTCCTTGTGATGTGAGCCCCTCCAATATGGGCTCCTACTTCATCAAGCCCACAAGAAGTCCTGCTCCAGTCTACCAGCATGATGGACTCTTACATCATACAACATAGTCATAGGAGTGACATTTTAGCCTCTTTGCCATATGCTACTGGTTATAAGCAAGTTTACAGGGGTGTGAATGCCAGGTATCACTGGGGGTCACCTTAGTGTATACCCAACACACTCAGGGAATGAAGACTTAATTAAGATTTGGGCATTTTACATCAAAAGGAAAAATAGGGAGCGCCTGGGTGGCTCAGATGGTTAAGTGTCTGCCTTCAGTTCAGGTCATGATCTCCAGGTCCTGGGATCAAGCTCTGCATCAGGCTCCCAACTCAGTGGGGAGTCAGCTTCTCCCTCTCCTTCTGCCTCTCCTCCTGCTTGTGCTCTCTGTCTCTCTCAAATAAATAAATAAAATCTTCAAAAAAATTTAAAAAGGAAAAATAGAATGAACTCTATATATGCATGCTGAATTGTTGAAAAGCATTAATAAGATGGACTGATGGAGGAATAGATGGATAAATATATGATAAAGCAAGTACAGCAAAACGTCAATGGCAAAATCTAGGTGTGGATATATGAGTATTCACTGAAAATTTTTGCTATCCACTTGAAATTTTTCATAATAAAAGAGCAGAAAAATCAATGTACACCTGTTAAAAAGAACATAGACATAGCAATCATCATTGAGTAACAAGAATGAGTCTTTTCTATTTCTTGATACTTTTCAGCATTTCCTCACTTTACTGCAATAAGCATGAATTTTGTGTATAATCAGGAGTTGGGAAATTTTGTTTAATTAATAATGGAGCAAAGATGTAACCCAAAGATCTCTCCAGCCCAGCAATGGTCTCCAGCAGCATTGCTGCCTTCCCAGGCATTGTTCTCCAAGAGACCAGGATGTGATCTCGAACATTCTCGAACTTCCCTAATACCCAGCTCTGGGTGGGTCATTCACAAATTCATCTAAGCCCTCTGAGAGCTCATGTTTTTAGGATGCATCAATCATCTCTTGGGCATAACAGTTGTATAATAATAACAGGTGAAGTACAGCTGTTCTTTTTACATATCCTAAAACTATCTCAGTTCTTTTCTCTGATTCTAGTATTTCTGAATTTGGTAAATAAACCTAAGTCCAGCTAATCTTAGTGATTCAGATTCTATCATAAAAACAACTATGTAAATCTGGAGTGCTTAGGACTCATAAACCACATACCTAGGAGTACCTATTAGTGTGATGCTGTTGTAGGTAAATTAATTAGTCAGTATTATTTAAAACATGTCCTACCACAGCCAATACCAACAACAGATGTTTGGAGAATGAAGTAACTGGTGTACACAGGCCTGGCAGACAATACCTTTTTCATTTTCTTTTTTTACAAGAGGAAATGGTTCTGTCCAGCCAAGCACATGATTAAGGCATTCATATTTAATAAGTGGGTCCTGACATATGGAAGAAGGTTCTAAGGCTACTTATTGGCTGTTAATGGATTATCTATGCTCCCCACAAAATCATTTGATCTATAAGCACGAGTCACTTCCTCTGTCTAGAGGCAAGAATATAGAAAAAGAGAAGAGAGTAAATACACAAAATCATTAGCAAATAATACAGTACAGTATGTAACATGCTAGAATACCTAACAATTTAATTCAGCATTTGTTTGTTAAGCTAGACAATGGAAGCACAAAAGTGAGCTATTACTTCTGCTTTAAAGAGCTCACGGTGCTAAGCAGAACAGAGCTGAGATGGAGGTCCTCGCTAACTGTCTGCTATGCTAAAACAGACTAGAAAAGACAATGAATCGACAGAGATGGTAAAAATTCATGGACAAGAAAGCTAAGACCCGTAAATGATGGGTTGGTTTTGCACTGGCATAAGAAAAACAAAGGAATAGCCTTAAATATCATCTTTAATTTGGGGGTAAACCAACAGCAATAACAATGATATTGTTTGAGGTTTTAACAATAAACTGGCTGCTCCCAAGACAGAGAACAAACTCAAACTCTAGCATGGAGTTTTAGGGGAAAATGTTTCTTAGGATATGGCCAATATGATGAGGATAAAGAACAAATAAGTAAACCATCAACAATTATTTCTATACTCGCAACCAGCATTCTCCGTGAAAGTTTTAGGGGCATCGAGAAAAACTGGAGGCGGGGGGTGGGGGCGGCTACAATTTTGCTGACAATTTTGCGAGCAATTTTGATTGGGAGATGCTATTTGAATTTTTAATAACCCTATCTATTGACATAAAAAGGAAATACAAAGAACTGCATATATTTAAAGTATACAAGCTGGTGAGTCTCTACGTATATAAACCATTGAAGCCATTACCGCAATCAAGATAATAAAATGATTCATCACCACCACCCAACCCCACGAGTTTCCTTGTGCTCCTTTGTACTCCCCTGTGCCACGTCCCTCCCGACCATCCTTAAGCAACTACCAATCAGCTTTCTATCACCACAGATTACTTTCTGTTTTCCAGAGCTTCATGTAAATGAACTCATACTGTATGTACTCTGTCTGGCTTCTTTCACTCAGTGCAATGAATCTGAAATTCATCCATACCTAGCCCATGTTAAAATAATTTCTTTTTATTAATGATTGATTGATTGATTGATTCCGCCGTATGGATATACTATAGTTGATCCATTCACTTACAGATGACATTTGGGTTGTTTCTAGATATTGGCAATTAACAAAGCTGCCTTGAACATTTGCGTACGAGTCTTTGTATAGACATATGTCCACGTGTCTGTCATTTCTCTTGGGTGGAGTGGAATGACCATCAAACCATTTTCGTTGTAAAGTGGCTTCCTCATTCTACCATCCTATTTGCAGGGGATGAGAGTTTCAAATGCCCCCCATTCTTGCCAGCACCTGCTATGATCAGTTTTTTTTAATGTATCCACTTTATAGTTCCCTAATGACTAATGATGTTGAGAATCTTTCCATGCCCATATTTACCACCCATGTACCTTCTTTAGTCAAGCGTCTGTTCACACTGCTTGCCGAATTTTTAGTTGGGTTATTTATTTTCTTATCGCTGAGTCTTTAAAATTCTTTATATAATCTGGACGTCTTTTATCAGATAACATGATTTGCAAATATTTCCTCCAGCCAGCTCATTCTCCTAAGAATGTCATTTGAAGAGCAGTTTTTAGTTTTGATCAAGTCCAATTTACCAGTTTGTTCTTTTGTGGATCATGCTTTCATTGTTTTATCAACGAAATCTTCATCTAATCCAATCTCAAAAAAGTTTTCTCCTCTTTTTCTCCTACAAGTTCTCTAACTTCGGTTTTGTGATGAGGACTAGGATCCACTTGGGTTAATGTTCTATACATGCCTGTGTCAAAGCCCCAGCACCTACTGTCGACAAGATGACCCTTTCTCCACTGACTTGCCTTTGAACCTCCGTGGAGCTGTTCATATACGTGTAGGTTTATATCTAAACTTTGTCCTGTTCGACTGATGCATTTTTTCAAGCCAGTATATCACTGCCTTGATTACTGTTATTTTATGATGTCTTGAAAATTAAAAATGTTAATCTTCATTTTCAAAGTCGTTTCGGCTATTCTCAGTCCTTTATACTTCCATAGGAATCTTAGAATCCGTTTGTCAAGCACTACAGAAGAGCTTTCGGGCTAGGATTTTTGACTGGGGTTGCATTCAAGCCATACAGATATGTAGGAGAATTCACATGTGACCAGTAGACTCTTCTGACATGTAGACAGAGGACATCTTTCCATGTGTTTAGGTCCCCCTTGATTTCTTTTGTAGGTTTCAGTGTTCAGAACCCACACATCGTTTGGTAAATTTACCCTTAATGTATTTCATACTGATACTGTTATAAAAGATATCTTTAAATTTTTATGGTTTTTCATTATTAATACATAGAAATACAATTATTATTTGTTCATTGATTTTGCATCCTACAACCTCGTTAAGCTAACTTAGCAGTTCTGGCAGCTCTGTTGTCGATTCCATCAGATTTCTATTATAGACAATCTCATCATTTGTGACTTCTTCTTTTCCAAACTAATTGCCTTTTATTGCTTTTTCTTTCCTGATTGCCCTGGCTAGAACTCCCAGTACAAGAACTAAAGTGGTGAGAGAACACGCCCCGGTCCTGTTCTTCCTGATCTTGGAGGAAAAGCAGGCTTTGATGTTAGCTGAAGGTTTTTTGCAGATGCCCTATAAAACATTGTGGAAATCCTTTCAATTCCTGTTTGTCAACAGTATTTATTAGAAACAGATACTGGATTGCGTTCAATGCTTTTTGATGGGAGAAGAGGAGATCCTCTATTTGAATGATCATGTGGTTCTTTTTTTCTGTTTGATATAATATATTGCATTGATTCATTTTCTAATATTAAATCAACAGTGCATTCCTGAGATAAACCACACACGGTCATGATGTATGATCCTTTTTATGTATTGTTTCATCTATGGTCATAAAGGACATTGCTCTAGAATTCTTTTTTGTAATGTCTTTTTCTTGTTTTTAAACAAATTTGCAATTGTTTAAAATTTTTTTTTAATGTTTGTATAGAATTGGTACAATTTTCTCTTTAAATGTTTGGTAGAATTGACCAGCAAAGTCATTTAAGCTTGACATTTGACCACAAACTCAACGTTTATAATAGATTTAGGGTTTTTTAGGTTACTGCATTTGTAATGAGGGAGCATTGGTGTCTTTCAAAGTGTTTGTTCATCAAGTTACAAATTTACTGGCATAAAGTTTTTCATAGTATTCCCTTATTTTAAACAATGGTATAATCCACAGTGATGTCATCTCACTCATTTCTGATGCCGGTTATTTGTTGCTTCTCTCTTTTTGCCTCATCAGTCCATATAGAGGTTTATCAGTATTATTGACCTATTAAAAGAATCAGCTTTTGGGTTCAATGATTTTCTGTATTGTCCTCCGGGGGCTTTTTAAAATGGATTTCTACTCTGATCTTTTCTTTTTCCTTCTACTTAATTTAGGTTTACTTTGCCCTTCTTCTTCATGCTTCTTAGGGTGGGGCCTAAGGTCATTGATTTGAGGTTGATTTTCTTTTCTAACATAGGAGTTTCATGCACCTCGTCCCCTGGAATTCTCCATCAGGGCGCTCCCACAAATTCTGATGTGTAGTACTTTCATTTTAATTCAGTTCACAGCCCATGGGCTATTTACAAGTGTGTTCTTTAGTTTCCAAGTATTTGGGGATTGTCCAGATATCCTTCTATTCTTGATTTCTAATTTGATTCTATTTTGGTCAGAGAATACTCTTCATATAACCTAAAACCTCTTTAATTTATTGAGACTTGTTTTATGGCCCAGAATATGATCTATTTTGGTAAATAGGTCACGTCCAATTCAAAGAATGTGCATTCTTCTATTGCTGGATGGAGTGCTCTACAAATGTCAATTAGGTCAAGTTGTTCAAGTCTTATCAATTATGAAGAGAGGGTATTGAAATCCCTGACCGTAATTGTGGATTTTTCCATTTCTCCTTGCAGGTCTATCAGATTTTGCTTTATTTGTTTTGAAGTTTTTTTATTAGGTGCATAAATTGTTAAGATGTTCTCTTGCTGAATTGACTTCAATATCCTCATAAAATGACCTTCTTTATCCCTTTACTCTGATATCTTCTCTGTCTGATATTAATATAACCACTCCAATTTTCTTTTGATTATTATTATCACAGTAAATCTTTTCCCATCTCTTTGTGTCTTTGTAGTGAAGGTGCATTTTGTTTTGCTTTATTTTTTGCAGACAGCATTCAGTTGAGTATTGCTTTTTTCATCTTCTAGCAATCTCTAACTTTTAATTGGGGTATTTTATATTTACATTTAATGTGATTATTAGCATGGTTAGGTTTAAATCTATAAACTCATTGTTTCCTGTTCATTCCATCTGTTTTTTTCTCTTCTTTTGAATTGATTGCATATTTTTTTATGATTCTATTTTATCTTTTTTGTTAGCTTATGAGCAATATGTCTTTGTTTTGCTCTTTCAGTGGTGACTTTGGGATGTATAGTATACCTTCTCACAGTCTACCATCAACAGATATTATATCACTTTGCATACAGGATATGAACCTTAAAATAGTGTGCTTCCATGTTTCCCACTGACTTTTATGCTACTGTGGTCATGCATTTTATTTTTACACTGGTTATAAACCTCATGCTACATACACTCAACTGTCTTTCAAAGAGATCTAAATAATAATATATATTAATTACATATATAAAATATATATTTAATATATATATTAATATATCTTAAATATTTGCCCATGTAGTTCCCATTTCCGGTACCACTCATTCCTGCATATAATCCATATTTCTATATGGTATCAATATCCTTCTGCCTGAAGGACTTCCTGTAACCTTTCTTATGGTACAGGTACAGCTGAATTCTTTCAGCTTTTGATTGTGTTTATATTTATCTTGACTCTAGAATGGCATTCCATTTAATGCATAAACACAGAGGGGGCCTTGGGGTACAGTTTTAACATAAAATTAATTCTCTAGGAATCTGACTCCTAGGTCAATCGAGGAGAAATATTATTTTTTTGTTTTCCTGAACTCAGTGAAAAATTGATCACCATTACAGAAAAGCACATCACTGATGATAACACCACTCACGGTATCTGACTCCCATCTGCACAGCGGTGCACCTGATGCAGGTAAGTTCACGCGGCTCCTGGTACCCTCTGCTGCTTCATCATGACTTCTGTGCACTTGGGCTCCAGCACTCACATGTTATTTATCATTAATTACTTTCTTATTATTTCCTTTTGTATTACAATTAAGGTAGTGCATTTTTCTTTTTAATTATATGTGTGGTCATTTATATAACCTACGAATTTCAAAGAAAATGACAGGTCAGAGACTGGTCCTTTTTCAAAGAAAATGATGGGTCAGAGACTGGTCCTTTTGTTATGCACCTATTGGTGCATAACAAACCACCCCCAACTTAGTGGCTTCATGCAATAATTACTTCTTTGCTCACAATTCTGTGGGCTGGCAATTTGGGTAAGGCTCAGCCACAGCATTCTGGCTGAGTGCACTTTGCCTTTGGGAGGAGTTGGCTGATCATCCCGGGACTGGCTAGTTCCAGAGAGCCACACGCCTGGTGGTTGGCTAGGACTGCCCGCTATGGCAGCTAGGTTCTCCTTCATGTGGCCTCTCCAGGTGGCAAGTTCAGGCTTCCTCACATGGTGATTTGTCTCCAAGAGGGAGAAGGTAGAAGTGGCAAAGCCTTTCGAGACCTTGGCTCTGAAACCACACATCACCTCTGCTCCATTTTATTGGTTGCAGTTAATCACAAGGCTAGCTGGGATTTAAGAAGGTAGAAAAACAGACACCACTTCTTGATGAGACAAGCGACCACATCCCATTGCATAGGGAATACATACACAGATGGGGAATTTATAGCCATATTTCATAATTAATCACAGAGCATTGCAAAATACATGTTATAAAAAGGGGCATCAGGTCAGACAGGATTGAGAACCACTGCTGTGAACAGTATTTTCTCCATTCCACCCCTCACCTCCCTCAAAGAGCACATGTCCTTTCTTGATTTCTCATGCAAACAAATAAGGAAAAGTCCCCTATTTACTCAAGAGAGTTTCTCCTCTACAGACTGATGGCAATGGTCTACTCTCCAGCTTGCCAAGTAACAGGGCTGTGTTTGCCTGCTACGGTTAGTGTTCGTCACTAGGTACTACTTACACAGTCAAAAAGAAGTAAAGTAAAATGAGGATTTTTTTTTT
>NC_138377.1:2897894-2965372 GCF_054177405.1 Leptonychotes weddellii | reverse complement strand
TAATTACCCTTTTCTTGCTTCGTTTTTTTCTAGAAATCGATGAACAGAACACTGATAGCCTGTAGTGAATTTTTATGTAAGCGGTCTTCATTATCAGATGGCTGAAAAATCAATCAGATAACTGACCGAGGAATTAGATAAATGACAACTTCGGCTACCCTGGGCGCTACACCCACTTGACCCTGACATTCAACTGGCGGTGTCCCCACATTAGAGACGGCAAGACACCAGCTCCTCGGGCACCAGAGAGTCTCGTCAATGGACACAACGCATGACCCAAGTGATGGGATCTACCAGTTTGGCCCAGGAGTTTGGGACAGCACGTCCCAAGTTCTGCACAGCAGGATTCTGAACTCCTCCAAAAGGATAGACTATCCAGACCCAGATTCTCCCAGGCTGGCCTTGCTTTTGCTGATACACTTTCCTCACAACCATGGGTTACATTATACACAGCAAGAGTGGGTAAAAATCACAGTGAAAACCAACAGACATCTCAGCCCAGAGGGCAGAGTCTCGGTGTTTTCATTACACCCAGGGTGGCAGTGGCTGGGCACACGGAGAATCAGGGTGTTTTCATTCAGGAAAGTCCTCACCAGCCACTCCAACGTCAAAAGCCATTTCTGTTCACATTCCCTTTTTAGGAGAAACCTTCCCTGGGATCCCACTGCCTCCCCATAGGTCCTAGAGAGGCAAAACGACTTCAAACGCACGGAGCCTGCAAATATTTAACAAAGGCAAGTTCATGAGCCAGAGTGACCTCAGTGTTCTGACAACACCTGCCGGCCAGGGATGGGGGCCAGCCAACCAGAGGCCCGGGGACAGCCCTCCTCACCACCACCGGAAGGTACCAAGAGACAGCCTCCCCGTTTGGCTGAACTGGGGCACAACCTATTCCAAGAAATAAGTCTGGAATCCTATCAGGCAGCAGACAACAAATATGCTTTCTTGCCAGACTGAACATAAAAGGTAACATTTGCGATGCACTGTGTCACATTCAGCCTATTAAAAGCTGGCAGCATGTAACTATTTAAGAAGAAGTAGGGAGCACCCTTCCCCCCACCCCCAATAATATACTCCAAATCCTTGGATCTTCCAGTGGAATTTATTTAGGGATCAATTAGGTCTCATTTCATCCTCCAAGAGAGCTGAGACCTTTGTTATGAAATCTGAGCTCCATGCAGCAGACACGACCCACCCAGATTCATCTACCAGGTCAGTGGACCCATCCCCCAGCTGTGCGTGTGGGGTGCTTCTGGCTGCCCCCTTCTCCCAAGGGTCTCCTCCATCTGCCACACAGGAGACACACATCTGAAAGGTAATGCCCCTCCCCAGAGGCAGTCCAAAGACCCACCAACCCTGGGATTGGAGAGATTCCTCCCTTGACTCCAGGGAAGACCAACTCTGAGGCTAGTCTCACACTCACCTCAGGCAGGTGTGCCCCCAGGTGTTAAACAGAATCATGCATCTGCCCTGTGCTCTTAGCTTTTCATGTATACACAGCTCATGTGTTTATAACTCCACTCGACCATGACTTCAAGGACAGGAGCACTCTAATCTTTAATGTTTGCTGAATATCCCCTACAGCTAGGACTTTCCAATTTTTTGACAATGACCCAAAATAAGACATTATTGTGCTATATGTTGTAATCTAGTATATACATGCGTGTGTGTGTGTGCACACATCTCAAATGTACATTTTGTGAAATAACATCCACCTTTACTACTCCTGTTTTCTATTTCATTTTTAAAATGTTGGTCACTAAGATTAAAACAGAGGGAGACAAACTATAAGAGACGCTTAACTCTAGGAAACCAACAGGGTTGTTGAGGGGAGGGGGGATGGGGTAACTGGGTGATGGGCCTTAAGGAGGGCACTTGATGTAATGAGCACTGGGTGTTGTATGCAACTGATGAATCACTAAATTGTACCTCTGAAATTAATAATACACTATATGTTAACTAACTTGAATTTCAATAAAACCTAAAAAAAAAAAATGTTGGTCACGACTCCCTAAAGTAATTTTACTAACCCAGTAATATGTATGACACACAGTTTGAAAAACGCTGCCTTAACACTTAGCAAAGTGACTCACACATAAGAGGTACTCCTTAAATATTTTATGAATGATTAAGCGATTGGCTGGTTATGAGAATATCCAACTAACAGTCTGGAAAGGCCTTGACCTTTGGCTCTGGGTCTTTGGATCTTTCCAATTTGTTAGACTTCCTGGCAAGTTCCATGATTTACCTTCACAGAGGGTGAGGCCCCTCCAGGGGCCCTGGGAGGGAGGGGATCAATCCAAAGGGCCCGTGTTGGTGTGTTTGCCCAAGTCCTTAGGCTCCCAAACAAGTCCTGTAGTTTTAGAAATAGGCTAATGGTGACAAATTCAAGGCAGCCAGCAAGGACCAGAAATTAAGTCAAAGTATTACCTCCAGAGAACAACTGCCAAAGAAGGCTGCAAGTAAATAAAATGGGAATCTTGAATGAAAGCAGAAAAATAAAAAATAATAAAAAATTTAAAGCAGCAAAGAAGGCTGTGAGAGCGTTTGGTATCATTACTATAGGATGTCAGGCTGCCAAGCTGTAATCTGGAAAGCACTCGTTCTCTCTGTGGGTTCCTCAAGAAGACACACACGTTAAAAAAAAAACAAAAAAAAACCCAAAAAACTGGGTAAGGAGCTACTTCGTTATGAGCTGGGCCAATGCATAAGCCATCCCAAATTCAAGGGCTCCTGGGTCATGGTGGAAGTGGGAGACTCGAGTCTTATCCAATAGGAAACAATAAAGTCTGTGTGCTTTTTTTTTTTTTTAACTGTGCTGGCTTTTCTAGGATTCTAAAAAGAAAGAAAGAAAGAGAAAATAACAGCATAGAAGGGGGGCAGAGAGCTGTGCATCACGGCCACTGCCCGGCTGTCCCAGGGGATAAGCCCAGCAGCCGCTGCCCTTTGTCCTGCTCAGCCCAGCTGGCCACGCCTTCCCCCGGCATCCAACTGCATCACCTGGGCCCTGCCCCAGCGACAAACCTGAGCATCTCTGGGTCTGCCCTTCCATGACCCCACTACCCACGAAGACTTGATTTCCCATTTTATCAACTACCATTCCCCAGATGAAGCAACCTGCACTTTGACCTATTTGTAATTACCGTTTACTGCAAAGGAGGCTGTGACCCTGAGTGGGAAGAAGTTTCGGCTTCAAGTTCACCGCTCTCTAACAGACATTAGTACGCTCCCTTCCACTGGGAAGGCAGGCAGCAAATCTCCACAGCGTCAACATTTCCGGTGATCTCGTCATCAACAGAAATCACGAATGTTCTCTTACCACATCCATGGTGCCGCAGGCATCTCAAAATACCACTCACGCTCGTCGCTGCTTTGAAATTATGGTAGTTGCTACGTTTACCACCTGATCTCATTTAAAATAAAAGCACATATATGACTACATCGCAAGTCTGCCTTTTAATATATTGCAACTTGAGGGCGCCTGGGTGGCTCAGATGGTTAAGCGTCTGCCTTCGGCTCAGGTCATGATCCCAGGGTCCTGGGATCGAGTCCCGCATCGGGCTCTCTGCTCCTTGGGAGCCTGCTTCTCCCTCTGCCTCTCTCTCTCTCTCTCTCTGTCTCTCATGAATAAATAAATAAAATCTTAAAAAAATATATATTGCAACTTGATTTCAATAGAACGGGTTTCCTTTGTAAGCCTTTATATTTTAAATTTACTCATTTAAAAACGTGAGTCTGAGCTGGGTCTGTAGGCTTCACCAGCAAGCAGGTCCATAGCACAGATGACGACCTTGGATGAACGCCCCTGTACGCCGGTAGTTGTGTCTATTTCTTATTTCTTTCCATTTTCAACCACTTTCTTCTTTTGATTTAAAAAACTATATATTTTTTTACATATACTCAAATTACAAGAATAACTTAAGCTTATGTGAACCAGTGAAGCAAGGCAAAAAGGTGACCCAAGAGTCGATACGGTCACCTCCTCCGTGCCCCTCAACGTCTATGCCCTGAAGAAACCCACCACACCCTTCCCCTTGCTTCTACAAACACACGAGGGCTGATTTATTGCTTGCTTTATACCAAAATAGAATCATTCTACACACATTATTCTGTAATTTATATTTGTCACTTGGCAATTGACACTGCAACACAGACATTCCTACAAGTCTGTGACTACATGTTTTTCTAGTTTCTTTATATGCACTTGTATAAAATCGTATGTGAATGAACCCCCATCGTGCACGTCATGGTGCTTTGGCACAGACTTCCCCTCTTGTCCGCCTCCTCGCCTCCCTGACTTGTCTTAGTTACCCATCGCTACATAACAAGATAACTTGGAACCTAGCAGCTTAAAACAACACATTTATTGTCTCAGAGCTTCGGGAGGTCAGGAGTCCGGGAGCACTGGGCTGGTTGGTTCTGGGTGGAGGGTCTCTCATCAGGTTGCAGTCTGGAGATTAGGTGGGGCTGCCATCATCTGAAGATTCGACTGGGGCCAGGAACTCTCAGAGTCCACGTTGTTGGCAGGCAGGTGCCAGTTGGTGACAGGAGGCCTGTGTCCCTCACCAAATGGGCCTTTCTAGAGGGTTGCTGAGTGTCCTCACAACATGGCAGTTGCCTTCTCTCTAGGCAGAAAGGGAAAGCACGGTAGAAGCTTCGATGTCTTTTATGAGCCAGCCTCCAAAGTCACCCATCTTCATTTCTGTGCTGTTCTACTGGTTACTCAGGTCAGCCCTGCTCACTGTGAGTAGGGGCTTTGCCAAGGTGTGAACGCTGGAGGCAAGGCTCACCAGAGGCCCTCCTGGGCACTGGGTCCTCAACCACCACCTCCTGCAAGGGCCACCTCCCCAGATCACTCATGTTAACAACCTTCTATATTTTGTTCCATGCTGATAGGAACATGTGCAAACAGATCCATGAAGTACCTATGCAGACTACTTACGAGGGAGGTATTATTAACATGAAAATTTTTAATATTTTTGAGCATTTCATATGTCTGTGATTTATAGAAAGTTAATGAAATTTGAAATAAGTATTTTTAAATATTTAAAAATAAAGAAACAGAAACTCTGGTTCAAGATCATGTGTCGAAGAAGTGGAGCTGCTGGTTTTCGGAGCCAAGACCGGCGGACTGCAAAGCCCACAGTCTTCCCAGGACACTGAGCCAACGTCACCGCCTTGTCTCGCTGCCTCCCTCTTGGTGACAGCCCTGAGTCTCCTCCCAGGGGATCGTCCCTCATTCTGATTGTTCGTGGGAGTGAAGACTCATGGGGTCAGGGCTTCTCTTCCAGGCCCTGTGCTCTCTGCTTAAAGCCCTTTGCGAAAACCTGGTGCTACCCACTCAACCTCTCCCATTAACTTAATTTGCATCTGCTCTGGGCCTTATTCCGCCACATTATTCCTCTTCCTAATTTTACAACAAAAAGAAGTTTTCTTTATGCTTTTATTCTTGTGAGTGCAAATACAGATCAAGACTCCAGGGAAGGTAACCTCACCCCCTTCCCCACCCTCCCCAGGAAACAGAATGCGGGAAGGGGGAGCACTGGAGCTGGGCTGGCCCTGTGTCTTTACTTCCACTGCCTCCCTGCTTCTCAAGCTCTTATTTCTAACCTTCATTGCCACCAGCAGGTCCTAAGCGGATCTAGGTCCTTCGGTGGCCCACCATGGGACAGGCTTTCAACAGGTGGCAAGGGGATCCCCCTCCTTGCACCGGGTGCTTTGCGAATACAGGAAGAGCATGCAGTCTGTCCCTAGACCTGGACACACACAGATCGCAGCGGACTGTCCATTCCACCGACGCGGAGGAAGTGCTGGGGGGCGAGCCCGGAGGACAGAGCGGTTGGTGGGCAGAGCAGCTCCTCGCAGGCAGCCTTTCCTTTGTGGGGGGAATATGCAGGGTTTCCCACAGACGTCAGCAGGTGCCCTCTGAGAAGGGTTCCATGGTCACCCAGGACAAGGGTTGGGTGAAGCAAAGGAAAATGACATTCTCCTACTCCGCTAAAGTGCACTGTGACCCCAGGGCAGGGAAATACGTGCAAGGTTTCTGAAACAGAGTGGACCCCAGAGCCCTTCTCCCCCTCCCCCAAGAAGTATCCTCTATTCCCTGGAGCGTGGCTTGGGAGCTGCTGAAGCAGGGTAATCTAAGTTTTGTTCTGACCTCAGCAATTTAAAACACGCAACCAACAATGGCTGTATCCTTTGTTTTCTTCTGCTTAGGTCAATAACAAGATCCGAGAGGTTTCTGTCTTGCCAGAATTCTTTATTTATTTACATTTAAAAAGAGCGGGGGGAAGAGTACAACCACCAACAACAATCTCTCTCCTTTTTTGTACTAATATACTTGGGTCTCGGCCTTTACCTTGCTGGAGGGAGCCCTTAATTACTCACAGGCTTTGCCAGAGCAGCCCTCGGTTCAACCATACCACTGTTTACACTGCAGCCCACATTACAGAATTCCACGGATTGTGGTGCCTCCGTGTCCTTTGGAGACTAAGGCTGTGCTTTCAGCGACATACACAGAAAAGTTTAAGAAGTCCCAGTCCCTTGCTGGAGAACGCATAGATCTGGTGATTGGTCCCTCTGCCCTGAAAATGAGGATGCATTTCACCCTCTCCCCAAGGCCCCCAGAGATGTCAGTTAAGATTTCTCATTAGCCACTCGAATGAATTATCCCGCTGAGAGACTCTACAAGACCCCCCCACCCCAGCCAGAGCTCCATCAAAGCCAGACCATCGCCTCGAAATGGATGATGACCGTCTTTCCCTTGCCTGGATGGGCCTCAAAATCAGCGTTTCTAAAGAACACCAGGAAATGATGGAGCCTCCCCCGCAGGAAAAACACTTTTATGGATGACTAATCAGCAATAATGCTGCAAATGACCCGTCTGCAGAAATCTTCAGTGCCTTGAGATCTAAATTACTCTAATTTTTCTCCCCAAAAATTAGGTATAATATTATAATTTCAAGTAATGCCAGAGCAATTTCTCCCTTCATTGGATACCAAGCTCAAGATGTTACAGGAAAAAGAAATAGCTTTTACCGCTGATATGAGAAATTTAAAAGACAGACAAGTGTGAGCAAACAAAAGCTGTCACATCAAATACTGCGGGGCGGGGGGGGGGGGAGAAAAATCTAGAAAAAATGCCAGAAATGCTCAAGTCTAAATAAAGTCATTTATTTGTTATTTTAACCCCTTCGCTGTCAGTCGCTGGCGAGGCTAGCGAACCCTCTGGGGGCGGGAGGAACTGGAGGAGACGGCTCTCTTGGGCTCCTCACAACAGTGGTCTGTCACAGGATCCTCTTAGTCCCCTGGTCCCCTACAGGGTTTCCCAACACCAAGCACACCGCCGATGCTTCTCTGCTCCCGACTCCTCTGTGGGCATCACTTCTTCAGAGAACTCAGTCGTGTCTAACTGCCACCTCCTTAAGCAAAGAAACTGGACCTCGAGTCCCCGAAGGGCAGCAGCAACACACCGTCCACGTGCATCAGTAGATGGCAGGTATGCAGCAAACCGCGGCGGAAGTCATTTCTTGAATTTAGTTCCCTAGACGGCTAACGTGCAAGCAACTCCAAGATACGACTCCTTCGGGGGAGGGGGACTCTGTGAAGGACAGCTGGGAAAGGGGAGAAAACACAGCCTGGACAGACCTGGGGCACATCCCTTGCTCCTCCCTGGTCCATAAGCCCGTTTCCTGTGTCAAGACGATGTACTTTTATTTAAAAAAAAAAAAAAAAAATGAGTAAGATAAGGTTGGTGCAAGACCATCGCTAATGATGGTCTCTAGAAACAGAGGCAAGTATTTCCAGTGAAAATGGATTGATCGGGCACCGATTTTTGCACACTTCAGCAGGCCCCAAGATGAGAAAGTCACAGCTCTGTCCTCAAGAATCTACCCCCTCCACCCCCACTCTCTCTGCTCCAAGCAGTTTTCCAACAAACTGCTTGGGCAGTGGCCCGCAGGACCTCCCAACAGAGAGGATTCCACAGACGCAGCTCCCACCCGCGTACAGACACCTTGATGTGCCGGGTCTCCAAACTTTCTCCCAACTGCCCATCCATTCCTCCCCGGTAGGGGGCCCACCTCGAGCTGCCACGAACCTGCAGCTCCCAGAGGGCAGCCTGGGAGGTGTCCTGGGTCCTCGCCCCTCCCTGCAGCCAGCCAGCTCCTCAGCAGGGCACCCAAAACCCCCCACGGTCATGAGGTCCCCTCCACCTCCAAGGCCTTGCACCCTCGATCACCCCCCACTCAAACACGCTCATCTCTGCTCAAGATGCTTCCTTGAGCCCTGAGCTCATGCCCATTCCCACTCCGGGCTCACCCCCTCCTGTTTTGGGGTGCCCAACCTATCTGCATTTCCTCTCCTCCCCTCCTTGGCACCATGCACTGTGCCCGACCAGGTTTATGCACTCAACTGTCCTACTAGTGATGAATGCCTCATGGGCAGGAACCCAGCTGCTCTGCTTGGGAACCCCCAGGGCCTTGTACAGGCTGTGAGGCAGGTTAGGTCCTTAAACTGGGACCGCGTGAGAGATGCCTAATCTATATACCAAAGCAACTCCCTTGGATCTTTAACAGGTAATGCTCGCTGGCTTTCCAAAGAAGTCTGGTTAAATGAAATGCTTTTCAAAGATATTCACCAACGGGAGAAATGGGCAGGGTCTCCCATCCAGAATCACAGACTGCCTGGGGCTCATTTGACCATTTCTCCACATTCCGCAGATTCCTCCCATCCTGATGCACCTTTGTCTTGGGACCTTCTCCGCTGCTCCTCCCCTCGTGCAGATTGGCTGTGGGTGGCAGAGAAGGCGCCTCTGTGGTCCCCGGCACCTGGTGGCGGCCACCTGCTTCCCCACAGCATCTCGGCTGACCCGACTCCGTGGAGCTGGTGCTGGGGGGAGCCGCTCCTGGGGGCCTCCGCCCGTGTGAGGCTCCAAGGGACGCGAGGGATGTGCAGCCATGTGTTCTCAGCTCAGACATTCTGATGTGGGTTTCTGTGTGGGAGACGGAAAGATGCACACACTCCCGCAAGTCTAGGATTTGTGGCTTGTGTTATCTTACAACCTCACATTTGGAAGAGGTATTTTAATTTCTTATGAGTTGTGAAAATAATTATGTAATTCTGCCACCTTCTTAAAACTAAGATATTTCAAACTGACTTCTTGTAGTCTGGGGCTGACATCCTTAAGGGGACTCGGCTTTTTTTTTTTTTTCCTCCTTTGAGTTTTCAGCCAATTTGTGCCAAACAAACTCTTGAGTTGTTAAAACAGTTTGTGATGGAGAACCATCTTGCATAAAAAAGTAGAGGAAAATCCTTCTTCCCTCCCAAAATTAACTGTCAACAATGACTTCTTGAAATTACAAATGCTGTTGGCGGTCGCCAGCGAAGCCCACTTTTCCGATTTGTTTTCGGGCTCCCGCGGTCTCTAGTGCCACCGGATTTCTCCATCATCCTGCCTCACTCTGTTTGTCCCTCCCTGGGTCTCCCTTATTTGTCTTCGGTTGTTTAAGAACCTAGGGAAAGGTTCAAGAAGATTGCACCAGCAAATGCCACTAGGAAGTTCTCAACGGCATATTTTAAATGATTGTCCGAAAGGCACTTCTCTGTTGAAAGCCTTCCACTCTAGATTTACCCCGGCCAACCATTAAGTCACTTGGTCGTCAATATTTCTGAGCATCTGCAACATCCCAGACCTCATTTGGGGTTCTAGGGACATGGAGCAAACAGGCAGATGAAATCCCAGATCCACGAGTGACCATAGGGGCATTTATACTTTAACATCACCCATGGCTGACTTCGTGACATTCACACAACAAGGTGATCGTTTCATTAAATACAGCCCAGAGACTGTCAGTAGTTAGGATGTGTTTATCATTTGTTCCAGGGCATAAGTTTTTTTTTTTTTCTCATATGTATTTCATATTCCTAGCTGGAGAAATATCAAAAGAATCTGAATATCACCATCTGGACGTTACACCATGGGCTCCAGTGGGCAGGATTAGAGCCGGGTTTCTCTTCTTCCTCTAAAAGTGTGTTTCTTCTCCTTTGAAATGAGCACAGACATGGTTGATCCCCTGATGAGACCGACCCAGGCTCCAAAGGGCACTGAGTCTCTGCCCTCCATCCTCGCAGGCTCCTGGGATTCTCCAACGCAGAGGAAAGGGGGTAGGGTCCCTTCAAGGACATCTGAGCATCCGTGACTCACTCAGCCAATAAGTCGAATGTGCTCACATACATACCAGCAACACAGCGCCCCACTCCTCACGGAGCAGTCTGCTGGTCTGCCCGGCTCCCGGGTTGTGCCGCGGAGCCCTCGGGAGCCATGCCGATGTCGAAAGCATGCAGTCGCCACCGAATGCTTCACAAGGTGTCCCTCCCCTTCACTAGCATTCCCCTCGCTGGTGTGTAATGGTTACTTTTGAAACTACTGGTATTCTTTTTTATTTTATTTTATTTTATTTTAATAATTTTTTTTAAAGATTTTATTTATTTATTTGAGAGAGAGAGAATGAGAGACAGAGAGCATGAGAGGGAGGAAGGTCAGAGGGAGAAGCAGACTCCCTGCCGAGCAGGGAGCCCGATGCGGGACTCGATCCCAGGACTCCAGGATCATGACCTGAGCCGAAGGCAGTCGCTTAACCAACTGAGCCACCCAGGCGCCCAAAACTACTGGTATTCTTAAGGAACAGAGAACATTAGCTGTTATTTGAAAGCACTCACTTTTTATACCTCCAGTATATCACTTTTATGTTTGTAAGTCTCTCCATGTCCACCCAGAATGCTTTCATCCTCTCCTCACGTGGTTCTCTCTCCTGCCAGACCAGCCTGGGAGCTCCTGAAAGAAGCCTCGGCACCTGGCCCATGAGAGACGTGTGAGACACAGGGTGATTTTTAAAATTAAAATTGTATTTTTTTAAATTTTTTTAAATTACTATTATAGACATAGCTAGAAAAATGTGGCTATGGCCCATGTCAGAGAGATTACTGCCTGTGCTCTCTTCTATGAATTTCATAGTTTCAGGTCTCTCACTTAGGTCTTTAATGCATTTTGAGTTTACTTTGGTGTATGGTGTAAGAAAGCGGTCCAGTTGCATTCTTCTGCATATAGCTGTCTAGTTCTCCCAGTGCCGTTTCTTGAAGAGACTGTCCTTTCCCCACTGTAGATTCCTGCCTCCTTTGTCATAGATTACAGCCACTGTGGAAAACAGGATGGAGCTTCCTCAAGAAATTAAAAATAGAAATATCATACGATCCAGTAATTGCCCTACTCGGTATTTACCCAAAGAAAATGAAAACCCTAATTCAAAAAGATATATGCACCCCTATGTTTATTGCAACATTATTTACAATAGCCAAGATATGGAAGCAGCCCAAGTGTCCCCTGGTAGACAAATGGATAAGGAAGATGTGGTATATAGATACAGTGGAATATCACGCAGCCATAAAAAGGATGGGGTCTTGCCATTTGCGACAATGTGGATGGACCTAGATGGTATCATGCTAAGTGAAATAAGTCAGGCTGAGAAAGACAACATATGACCTCACTCATATGTGGATTCTAAAAAAACAAACTAATAAACAAACAAAAAGAATCAGACCCACAAACACAGAGAACAAACCGATGGTTGCCAAGGGGCGGGAGTGGGGAGGGGACAAAATGGGTGAAGGGGAGTGGGAGACACGGGCAAAGTGACGGGAAGGAAAGGTACAGCACAGGGAACGTAGTCAATGATACTGTAATAATGTTGCACGGCGACGGATGGTAGCTACACGTGTGATGAGCACAGCATAACGTACACAATTGTCCAATCACTATGCTGTGCACCTGAAACTAAGGTAACACTGCATGTCAACTAGGCTCAAATTCAAAAGTTTAAAAATTTAAAATAAAATCAAATTGCATTTTTAGCTCTCCCCTGTTAACTATTCGTTAACAGTTTGCATTGTGTGTAGAGTCCATATTGATAAATATAACATTAGCTCTTTCTTAAATTTTCACAGGACAAATTCAGTTCGGAAACATGCTCTGCTGATCATGCAGGGATGGTGTCCGAACTGGGCGAGCGTTCCTAAATCCCACGGCTGTAAACGGTGACCTGCTACAGACGTCTATTTCAAGCCCAAGTTCGAATCGCCTGCCATGGTGAAATCGGCCCAATAACCCTAACTTACGCCCAATTCGTATTTATCATTAGATAGTCTGTAACACAAATGAAGGACTCCCAGACGCCTCTTTAATGCTGAGAGGCAGAGCTGCTCGTTCCTGAAGCCTGACCTCGGATGAGGCGTCCAGGCTCCCCAAGCTGCGGTTGCCTCCCCCGTGAGATGGATGTGCTAAGAGCACCCGACCCACAGGTCGGACAGTGGGAATAAGTGAGACATCAGGTGAAGCCCACAGAACAGCCTCGGGCAGAGGCAGCCGTTAACTAAGATGTTCGCTCTTTAATCCCTTTGGCCTCAGGATGACGCTACTGAAGATGCTTACAGACCTGCAGAAGGCTTAAGCATGAGGTTCTCTTCAGGAGGAAGAAATCTATAAACCGTTGTAATGATGCATTTTATAATAATGCATTACATGACCCCTACTCAGAACTTCAACCCAAAATGCTGTCTTTCCATAAACAAGACTCACACGGAGACTCCATTTACACAAAACAAACCAGCTTCATAGTCAGATGAGATCAAACAACCGATCCCTAAAAATGTTTTATACAAACTGGTTTACATTTGTGGACCCGATCCTCAATATTTTTTACCAAGTTACCTTCAATATGTCATCAGAAAGGTTTTTAGTGGACAGCTTTGAACCTAATTTTATAGTCTGAGGGTACATTAATAGCGTAGTAGGATCGTATATTGTATATGCACTTTCTAAAGTATTATGTATAAGATATTCTAATGCTGGGCCTATTCTGGGCTCGAGAAACAAAGCCCCTTGACATTTATAACATGATCTAGCTCGGTTATCCAGACTGAACTGGGGAGGGAGTCATCTGGATGTTTTTTTTCCCATGCCCTTATTTAATATAAGTTGGAAGGGTCTTTATTGGGGCAACAATTCACGGTCCAAGTTGGGTTTCTCTTCTCTCTGACACAAGGATAACTGCAAGGTGGAAAAAGCTCTCTGTGGAAAATACCATGCCCGGGAAAACAGATCTGTGAAAGGCAGGACTGGACAATCTACGTTGGCTCCCGTGACCACTGACTTCCATCAAACGTTCTATTGCTGTTACTGCCTCCAGCATTTATAAGAGTAAACTGCTCCAGAAAGCAACTGTGTCTTTCTCAACTGAGATGTGCTCTTATCACACCAAGTGGCATCGATCACCCACCCAGCCCGTACCCAGGGAGAGCAGATTCCTGCAGCTAATCTTGGTGACATTAGCTGGTCTTCACACAGCAGAAGGAAAGTGAGGCTCTGGAAGCTTCCAAGGCTTGCCCAAGGCCCTGTGCTGAGCCAGATCTCTACGAGGTCATCTCTGGGCCCTTCCCTTACACCTTGCTCATGCCTCTCTCTGCCAGGGACGATCCTGGCAGCAGCACCCCGCCTGCCAAGTATGCCTGGGGAACTGGCCAGCTCTGGGGACCTGGATGTTCCTTTCCATCAGGAGGAAGAGGAAGGAAGCCTTTCTCTCAGGTCCCCCCATGGTGCCAATGACCTCTGCAGCCCCCATTTCCCGAGCCCTTTCTCCACAGCAGCCGCAATCCTGCAACCCATCAGAGAGCCACACACCCACACACTCAGTCTTCCAATTTCGGGGCAGTGCTCACGGTCATTTCCTAGCTCGAGTTAGCTATAGGGAGTTGAGGCTGATACCAGCCCTGCTACTGTTCCCAGACAGCCTGCAAGAGGTACAAAGTATACATACAGATGTACACACACATACTAATAATCTAATAATGTCCATGAGCAACAAATGCTTCAATCTCATCAGGACTCGGATATTGAGAATGTACATGATCACATTAACAGGTAACAGGCTAATACTCTTAACATGGCATTAGAGAAAAGTACAAATCACTTGCAAGCCCAGGATCTGGCGACCTTAGTTTTTCTGATTTTGTTTTTGGAAAACTCTGTCTTCTCCTTAACAGACTGATTACATCATCACACCCTTCACTAAGTGTCAGGCACCGGGTTACCCAGGCCCTCCCTGGGTTATCGGGTTAATCCTTACAAGAGCTACCTGATGAAAACATGGAAGCCCAAATCTGCTGCAGATGAGGGGACATAAGTGCAGATGCAGGTGACCCGGAGGTCACAGCACCGAGCTGAAGCCCACAGCTGGACCCGAGGCAGTGGGTCTCCACTGCTATGGTCTTCTCGGGCTCTCACTGAGCACAGGTTCCAAGAGCTTCGCAGTCTGTTATGTAACTCACCTTCTCCGCAGGGCTGAAGAGTAGAAACGAGTGCATACTTTCCATGAAGAAGGAGCTTGTCCCTGTCCATCCTGATCTATAGGGACCTATATAAAAAATATAGATAAATTATATCTTAGTGATTGATAGACATATACAGTTCACTGAAAAATGATTCCAAACAATAGAGAAACAACTCCCCATCCTTCATAGATTCAATAATGGTTTGGTTGAGGCTTACTATTAGTCAACGGGAGTGTTGGACTCTGGGAGGAAGAATAAAAAGTATGGGGGGGGCCCTCTCTTGACCACAGAGATCAAAGTCAGGTTCTGATCTTATCTTTTATCTGATCAAAGTCAGAAAAGCTGCATATTCCAGAAAGTTCTGCTTTCCATGACATGAGCTCGGGTCAGCACTAGAAGCTCACTTATCAAACATGGAGGAAGGAAGACTAATAGAACACTGTGTGTGAACGACCCTGGAATTAAAATTTTTTAAAAATAAATAAAATTTTTAAACTCTATGTAAAAAAAAATGGAGGAAGGAAGGAAGAAAGCATTTCGGGGGATGGAGGGGACCCTTGAGCTTTTGTCTCATGGCCATAGAGAAGGCTGTGGTGACATGTGACATGTAGCGGTCCCGTTTGCTCCTGGGAATGAACAGGAGCCGACTGAGCCGGATAGCAGATGCAGCTTCACGTGGAGCTGGTAATATTGCTTCTGCTTTACTATTTTTAAGATGCCATAAGACTGCTCTGTCTTTAAAAAAAAAAAAAAAAAATTACAGATTAACTTAAAACCAGTGGGGTAGACATCTCTCCTCTTCTTTCAGGAGGAGAATTTTGGAATCACTTAAAAATCATAGCCTGCGTCCTCAAACATCATGGCTGCTGACTTGGGTATTTGTCTTTGAGCGTGATGAGCTTCGTGCTGAATACTGATTTGAGGTGTGGTTCACTGTGCTGCAGACTTAAATTGTCCTTCCCACAACTTTATCTGAGAAGCCTGACAATCACAGGACTGGTTTCATTGGGTAAAACTCTGCTATCTGCAATTTACTCTGACAGGCTCCACAATTTTAAGTGCAATTAAATCCTAAGAATTTGCCCAGAAGAAAAAAAATTCTATCACATTAAAAAAAAAAATTTAAGAGAAGGTTAAAAAAAAAAAAAGAAGAAGAAAAAAAACAGTTGAATTGAACAACTAATTTCTAACTGGTTGCTCTTCCAAAAAAAAAGAAAAGAAAAATGTATTGGGCTGAGCCCAGAAATCAATTTCACTGTATAGGCAGGCAGCTCTCTCGGCCTGAGAAGGAGGCCTGCCGGGGGGTCACAGCCTGCTGACTAGATGCTCAGCCACCGCTGGTACCCACAGGTCCAAAGCGAATGTGGGAGAAAAACAGGAAACTTGCAGAAAACGACCTTCAGAAGCGGCTATCACCTGATCTCCCCTCAGCGGGAGCAGAGCAGCTGACTCCAAAGCAGGTGGGAGCTACTGGCCTCCCTTGCCACTGTCCACATCCTCACCCCACTGTCGTCATCATAGAGATGGGACCCAAAGAAATAGCCTGAGCAGACCAGGCCAGCCTGCCCATCTGACCAGATGCAGGGCCAGTGGGCCAGACAGTCTTCCTTTGTAACCGTCTAGGGAATAGACTCAGAAGCGTAACTGTCTGACTGCTTGCCTTCTGGGACATTCCAGTTGCATTTCTAATCCACAGCCAGGGTCACTGGTGTCCTGGAAAAGGACCTGTGTCCCTACCCCTTCTTGGCATTCCACACTTGAAATCTTTATTCAACAGGAAGCTAAGCTGACACCGAAACAGCTACCTGGGTTACGTTTGGGAAATCAGGTTTTTCTTTAAGAGATGTCAAATTATACCTAATGTTGGGGAACATTTCATATAAAATATGCATTGAATTCAGCAGAACATCTTCGAGGAGACACCTTCAAGCTTCCTAACTCTCATCACTGAGGGGCACGGAACTCAACAGCCCCAGCCCCCTGGCCCCTGCCCTCTCCACCGACATCCCACCCTCTCCCCAACCCCAACTAGGGGTTACTGGTCCCCGGAGAGACCAGCCGTTTGATGGTCTTCCCTCCTCCCAGCATGCCCCATGCATAGCACTGACCGCCCCCTGCAGCCCTACCCCCCGAGACTTCTACCACTGACAACACTCAAATGACCTTACCCATCTTTCCCTACCAGGCCCTGAACTCGCTGAAAATGGGGACCACCTCACTCACTTCCCAGCACCTCACAGGGTGCCTGGCACAAGGCAGGGTTCCCAGGGATGTTTGCTGAAGGTTCCTTTCCTTCAGAGCTGCTAAACCGGGCACTAAAAAGCCTCCTGGGTGACATACTTCTCTTGTTGAATATCTTCCCCGACCGACTACAAGCCCAGAGAGTGCAGAGACCATTTACCCCAGTGCCTTGGCCCGCACTTGGACCCGTGAGATGCTCAGTAAATGTTTACTGAATACATGAATTAAAGACAATACTAGGGGCACCTGAGTGGCTCAGTCGGTTAAGTGGCTGCCTTCGGCTCAGGTCATGATCCCAGGGTCCTGGGATCAAGCCCCACATCCAGCTCCTTGCTCAGCGGGGAGCCTGCTTCTCCCATGCCTTCTGCTCCCCCCCCACCCCTGCGTTTGTGCTTGCTCTCTCCCTCTCTCCCCCCCTCTCTCTGTGTCAAATAAATAAAATAAATAAATAAATGAAGACAACACTAATACAGAGATCCTGAAAGTATGACTCGAAACCTTCAAACATCCCTGCCTAAGAGAATATTAGAAAATTGTCCATCGGTGCTTCTCTTTTGTGGGTGCCTATTAAAGTCTGCAGAACTTGACCTTGAACTTGCTGCAATCCAGCATGGTATTGGACAGATCAAGCCGTAGGGAAAGAGGTCATCCCACTGACATGTCATGGAGAAACAGGGATGAGGAGCTGATGTCTTATAATGGAGAGGGGCACCCTGGAGCCCCTGCCCCCCACTTCTTGGGCTGTTTGTTGCTTTTTCCTGGACGACCCTCTCTTTCTCATCACCCAGTGCTGTCCCCCTTGCCTCTCTATCAAGGCCAACTTACTCCGTATGACTCAGCTCAGCTACTGCCTCCCAAGGACGTGTTGCTGGGCCCCTCCTCATCCCACCTGGATGAGAGTCCCCCATAAACACACCCGCATTGATGCATCTGACACAACACCCCTCCCCTGTAGCCGGCGCCCCGTGGCCCTCACTGGGCCTTGGTCAGGAGGGGCCGAGACGATTTCTTCTTTATCTTTAGGCAGTGCCTGAGCAAGCTCACCCAGATTTGCTGTCACCTGTCCCTGCAACCAGCCCTGGACCCTGGCTCTCTTTTCCCCAGCCTACACCTTCACCTGCTTCCCCTCATTTTAATCCCACAAAATGAAGTCGATCCTTCCCACATCAAAAGCCGTGTAAGCACCCAGAGGTCTCCCCAGGGAAGAGAAAGAAGCATGAGAAATGCTAAGGGGAAGTTCAGATAGAACGTTCCCTCGGGGCAGGTGTGGCCTCGGTCTCCTGCCGCAGCTGAAGTTCACCTCCCTGTGGTCAGGCCTCTCCCTTCAGCGGGCGCTTCGGTACGCATGTCGGGTCAGTGGAGAGGGGTGGGGCAGGGTGCCACCACCTCGGCCCCCGTGGCTTTAAGGGACACCTGCTACTTTTGGCAGCTCCAAACTACACACTGCAGTGGCCTCTTTGAGGATTTTCCCCTAAGAGCTGCCTTCTGTTGCCTTCTGTGCCCTCCCCGTCCGGTCAGTCACGGGGGACGCTGGCCCTCAAAGGCCCTTCCCCCTTTATTAGCATTAATACTGAACCCCAAAAACGGGCATTACGAAAACAGGGCCGCTTTGCTTTGAGCACTAGATGGACTCCTGAAGAGTCCGTGCAAAACAGAACCCTGGCGTGGCGGCCCTCGGTCCCACGACCGACACTGTTCTTTCAGAAGCGCGTTCCTACAGGTTGCGGACTCCCGTTCAACGCATCAAATCAAACAAAGCATTCTGACCCTTCCCGAGTGCACACGGCCCCTGTGCACTGAATTTGCTTGTAGAGGCCCTATTAGAAACTTAAACCCACAGACAGCTCGGGACTTCTCTGATGAAATAAACAAGTGCTAATTAAAATATACATCACATTCCCACTTAAATGGGGAATGCTATTTCTGCGCAAAACGGTCCTGTCTCTTAGGACGGTAGATGTTTATTATTAGCCCGTACGGGGCACACGAACTCACGGAGTCAAAACTGGCCGGGATGGTGGAGGTTATGTAACCCAACCCTCCACCCCCTGCAGGAATCCCATCCACATGCTGGGGGCTGTCATCATTTTAAGGACCTCTTAGTACCTCAGGTTCTATTAGTCATGAGCAGTTTATTTTTGTTCGAAAGGTCAGAGGCAAATGAAGGCGCTTACAGCTTTTTTTAAGCATGGGAGCCTTTCCCGGCAGGGTAAGGGGTGAAACCCGAACATCGGCGGTCAACTGCTGTCCCTGGCGTTGCGTCCAGCCCTCACCTAGGGCAGGACATGGAAATCAGCCTCGGGTGTTAGTACCGGGTGCTTTTAATACACTAAAACAAGGTCCTCGGTCCATTTTTTCCTGAACTATCTGAAAATACATAAGCATTCTTGAAACAATGCTGAGGCACCACCTACAATTAAAACTGACCGATGGGAGAGGGTTGTGAAGGACCTTGGAGCTGGTGCCTTTTTTGTTTCTTTGTTTAAAAGAAAGGTAGGGGGCGGTCCTATAATCCAGATCCATAAGCCCTTACACACACGTGTCCAAAACTCCAAAGAACTCTGAAAACCGAAGTTGTTTCATACACTTAGCACATTCCCTGACATGAGGCGACTTAGAGTCTCCATTCTGTCCCACTTGGGGTGAATATTCATATGATTGCTGTGAAAACATCCATGTCTTTGATAAGGGGGTGCTTCCCAACTGCGGAATCCCATACTATCCAGTATACATGATACACTATTTCCTTTCTAACATCAGGGGAAAAAAAATCCAAGTTCTGGAAAACATCCAGTGCCAAAAGTTTTGTGGACCAGTGTTGTCAAAGTCTGACGTAAGAAGGAGCCGGGCAGATGATAATCAAGATAAAGGAGAACCTAAACTGGAGAAAATAAGGAGGTCTGTGCTGGGGGTTACAAGTGGAAACCTTGACCCAAAGCTGTCTCTGAGAGACACCCAAACACACGGGCACCTGTTCCCCGGGTTGCTGGCCCAAACTTTAATGTTAGTTCTGGATTGAACCGTAAATCTGAAGTAGGTACTTCTGTTTCGTTTCTCTTTTTTTCCCCCAGAAGGACACCAAAATCAGAACATCAAAATACTGTCCAAAACTAATGCGAACAGGATCAGTGTTCAACTACAACCGTGGTCAAAGAGACGAGGCGAGGAGACAGTCAGGGTCTCATGGATGGGAGAGGCTTAAACCACCCATCCACCTGTTAACACTCTTCCTCAGGGAGGAAGGGAGGAGGCTCTTCAAGTCTTTAAACTGGTTGGAAAATCACATCACGTGCACATCTTGACCTGGCGGCACTCCAGATACAGCCATGCATTGTGAATATATACGTGCGTCTTCCTTTGATGATTTTGCTGGTGCTTACAAGGATGGGCTGAGACTCTGATGCTCCACGACAGGGTCCCGGTTCTCCACTGGAGATGGCGACTCTCAGGGTGGCCCCCTTCAGAAGCAGAGCGCTTGTCTAAATACACGTCTGCCTGATTTGGGGAACCTGATGAAGTGGCCAGAAATGATACCTTTCTCGTGGATGGGTTGTTAACATGTGTTCACTGGAATCGAAATGCTAAATGTTCCTCCTTCAAATTCCCGAGAGCGTGCTTTTCACTTCTTCCTGTACCACGGCAACTGCTAATCTCTTTGTTCCCTGAAGAGCTTCAAAAGTGGATTTGTTCACGTCATTTCTGTCTTGTTACTTTAATCGTGTGCTATTGACCAGAGTGGGATTTCTCCTCCTTGCAGAGCCAGCCCCACCACCAGTGTGCTAGTGGGAGGCAATGGAGGTGGCCTGGGAGAAGGCGCTGGAGGGTCCCGTCCACCTCCCAGAGACATCAGGGCCACGGGCCTTTGCCAAGACATGACAGCACTTAAGACCTTCTGAGGCTGTTTCACAGGAATCTGCTCCTTTTCTTGGGCAAATCAAGATTATCCAAAGCAGACTGATCTATTTGGATTTCTGGATTTGCTTTTGTTTTTTCCCCCACTTTCTACTGCAGTCCAACTGAGTCATCCACATTTTTTAAACAATTTAAGATTCCATTTAATTGAAATAGTTTTATGTCGGTTTGAAAAAGTCCAGTGACAGGTCCTGTGAGTTCAACAGAGAAGCATGTTAGCTTCTCCTGGTGCCTTCGGCAAACGGGAGCATTTGTCACTGTTTTTTTTCTCCTCCCTGCTTGCTGAAATGTGATTCTGATTTATAAATCGACACCCGATTGACAGATGGATGGCCTACTTTCTGGGCGCTGGCTGCTGACAGGGCCCCAAGACATGTGTAAAATGATACCTGCTCTCAAGGGGTCTTCATTGTTTTCTTCTGAACCAGAAACATTCCCAAAGCCAAGCTACAATATGAGAAAGAAGCAGGGCAATGAAAGACAGATGGTGTCACCAGGCCCTCCGTGAGAACCCAGTGGTGGGGACGGTCCCCCGGGAGCCCGACGCAGGCCAGGCCCACATGGGTCTGAGAGACGATGAGGCAGGAGTCTGACAGGTGCAATGTGGACAGGCAGAGAGGAGGACGTAAGGTGTTTCAGGGAGGCAGAGGGTGGGAGGGAAATCTAGAGGCAAGAAAGAGAGAAAGAGTCAGCTGAGGCAAAAGATTGTAAAGGCAGGGCTGGAAGTGCCTGAGGCTGGGATCTGCAGATCCTGAAGCTTGCTGTCTGTCCTTTCCTGCCCAGTCCACAGGAGGCCCAGATGTGGCCAAGCAAAGGCGATGTAGACAAACCGTGTGGCCTGGCTGGAGGTGTGGTGTTTGCACAGAACAAGAGGTCAGAGGCCCAGTCGCTGGCAACCACAGGGCCAGGAAGGGCAATGAAATGAGAGAAAAGCAGGGCAGATTTGAGAAAATTTTCCAAATCATTGACGACTAATACAAACTACTCAAAACATAAACATTCAACTTTGCACACGCATTTTTAATTACTCCCTTATGGATTTAGTATGCAGCCCACTCCCCCTATAACCCATGCTCATTTCATTACCATCGAAATTATAATTCCTTAATTATGAGCCTATCACCTATTCTTTCCTAAAACCAATCCAGAAACCACCAGGTACGAACTTCTATTTAATAAAATGAACATCTGTGATGATGCACCAGGAGCAAAATCCTAATTGTTCTAAAACTGGCACTCTGCTTTGACAACCAACTACCTATTTTTTTTTACAAAAAAAAGAAAGAAAGAAAATGTTTTATTCCTTTAAAACACCTGCTTTACTTCTTTTTTGACTTCTAAAGAGATTCATTTTTATTGGCAAGAAGAGAAGTCACTCTCTAACAAAGGAAAAGCTGTGCTCTATGGAAGAGTTGCCCGCTACATTAAATAATACACAAGAATATCAACCCCAAACCACAAATCAAAGTGGGGCCAATCCCGTTTTCCCACATAAAAGCCCGCAGTCTGATAACCTCACTCCTTTGGAATTAGGCAGCCTGAGGAGGCTGCAATTCTTGCTACTCGAGGGTGGCCGCACCACCGCGCTTCTGGACAGCCGGATTTCCATTAGAATCGCCTTCCCTCATTCACTGCCTTCTCCTCCACCCCCCTCCACCCCAGCGCAGTTATTCAGTGAGTTATAATTTGGCACTAAAATTCAATTAAGCTGAAACTTTGGTCATATGTGGCCTTTTTCTCAGCAACGCGCAATTTCTCCCACCCGTCTTCCAAATGTTAGCAGATCGATTTTAAAGCGGAGGAAGGCAAAAGTTTACTGGGACCAAGCTCTCCTTTCTAGAAACCGGCTGGGACTCTACAAATTCAAAGACACGCAGCGCGGGGTCAGTGCACCAAAGCGCTCCAAGTTTTGACAGCGCTGGTGGACCGGAGGCCTCGGAGCGCCCCGCGGCCAGTGCCTCCCGCTCAGGCGGCCGCCCCGCGGCCAGGACACCGGCGCGCCCCGATGGGAGTGCGGCTTGCAGGCCGCTCGCAACGGAGCCCCCGCGGCTCCCGGTGAGCCGGCCAAAGTCTGTCCAAGCATTGAGACCCCATTGAGGACTGTGGGAGTTTGGGCGGCTTAATGGGATTGTGTTCGGTGCTTCAGGCGCTCCTTTAAAAGATTCCATGGCACCAACGAAACTCCAATAAAAGGGCCTCTCTAATTGCTCTCTGACTTTCTATGAAACTTTCTAAGCTGTGCTGACATCCTCGAATACGACTATGGAATTCAACAGGGGAAACCAAGGGGGTGTGCGCAGAGAAAGCGGTTCTCAGCGAGGCATGTGTGGGGTGGGGGGTGACTTGGGGGAGGGGAGATGGGGCGGGTGTGAAGTCTGTGCCGGGAAAAGAAAAATATGAGTGTTCTCCTTTGTGTGCGGACAAACAGCCGAGCGCGGGAGGTCGGGGCCGGGGTCACGCGGCTCCGGACTGCAGCTGCCGCCGTGGGGCGGGGGTCCCGGGCGGCCCCCGGGCGTCGCGGCCGGCGGAGGCATCAGCATTCCCGCGGTGCGGGCGGCCGCTGTCCTCGCACGACCCCGGCCCGTCCAGAGCGCGCCACGCTCCAACCCTCGGGGGCCCCCCGGGCGCGGGGAGCACGGGGCCGGGCGCCCGAACAAGGTAAGCACCGCGCGCCGGCGCCCCTCACCCCTCGACAGGGCGCACGGGAGGCTCAGGCCGGCCCCCGCTGCCCCGAGCCCCGCCGTCCCCGCGCTCCTGGAGCCCGACGCCCAGCCGGGACCCCCGGCAGCCCCGCCACCGCGGCGCCCGGCCTTGGCCTGGGCCTAGGCTTGGCCTGCTGGGCCCGCGGCGCCTCACTCCGGGCCCAAGAGGACGGAACCGCCTCGGGGCTCGCTCGCCCCTCTCGGGAGGGGGTCCACGAGAGCACAGGTGACCTGCCCAGGCCGCCCGCAGCGGGGGTCACCCTCCCTCCGCACCGCTCCGTGGGCGGCGGCCTTACCAGGGTCCCGGGCCCCGGGCGCTGGCGTCCCTGGGGCCCTGTGCGAGCCCCCGCCGCGCCCTCGAGCGCTCCCGTGCGCAGGCGCGGGCCGCAGGGGGCCAGGCTTCGGCCGGCGTGGGCGCGCGGGCGTGGGCCCGGCCTCGGACGCTGCCCTGCGTGTCCACGCGGTCACCCGAGGGCGAAGGCACATTGGGCGCTGGGGGGGCGGGGAAAGAAATGGCGGCGTCGGCGAGGCCCAGGCGCCGGCAATCAAAGGCTGGGGATGGCGCCCGCCGCGTTGCCCACGGCCAGGCCCAGGGCATGAAAGGATCTTTATCCTCGAGTGACACGGCGGCGGTTTCCTCCTGCCTCCCCCTCCCCGCGGCCCTAATTGGGGCCGGCTGCTAATGTGATTAAAGGCCAGTTAAATGTTTCTCGGGGCAGATGGTGGGAAGAGGCCGAGACCCCTGCCCCCTCTCCGGGGTCACGCCGGGCCCGTGGTCAGGGGACCGGTGGTGGTGCCAGTCCCAGGGCAGCCTGGCCGGGCGCCCGCCGATTGTTCACCCCGAGGCGGGGAGGCCGCGGGCGGGCTCCTGGGGCTTTATGTAAGCTGGTGGGCTTGGGGCCCGGCCGGATTTGGGGATTCTTTTCGCACAGTTTCCATTTTCTGGCCTTTGGAACTGCGCCCTGGGCCCTTGGGGCCCTCCCCCTCCGGTGCCCGGCGCCTGCGGGGCCCAGCGGCGGAGGCAGGCCTGGGGGCGCGGGGCGCTGGGGGTCTGGCAGGCTCGGAGCAGTTCGGCTTGGGGTCTCCCCACTGAGGACAGTGACTCAGGATGGTGGTGCTGCGGAGGCCAGGCAGAACCCCCGACCCGCAGCGCCCCCAGGCCTCGGCGACAACCGGGTTCCCACGTCGGCAACGGCGTGGGTGGTCTCGCCCTCCCTCCCGGGAGGGCTGGGCGTCGTGGCTGCCCCGGGGCGCAGGGCCTGGGAGCCAGTGTGTGCGCTGCGCTGCCCGCCGCGCCCGCTTCCGAGGGCGCCCAGAGGCCCTGGGGACCCCTCCCCAAGCCCGCCTGACCTGGCGGAGGCTGTGCGGGGGGGGCCCCCCAGACAGCTCCGCTGCGCCCCGAGCGGAGAAGGCCAGGCCAGTGCCCGGGTCAGCGGAGTCAGAGCTCCGAGCCCCGGCCCCACCGCCCGCTCCCCGCCCGTGGCCCTGTTCCCCCGCGGGCCCGGCCATGCGCTCGCGCGGGTTCACGGCTCGGGAGTCCCCGAGCGGCCAGGAGCGCGGCCTGCCGAGTCCCCGCGGCTCCGAAGTGGCAAATCTGGAACCAGTTAGGATGGGGGAAGCAGATAAAAGCCAAATGGAAGCCCGGCGGAAGAGTGAGCTCAGGACGGTCCGCCAGGTGGCCCTGGCCGTGCGCTCGGGCGGCGGCGGCGGCGGCGCGGGCAGCGCGGGGCCGGGCGGAGCAGGTGGGACGCGGCAGGACCCACGTCGCAGGCCGCGCACCCTCTTCCGGCCCCCGCGGGGGTCTGCCCGCGGCCTCCGTGCGCTGCGGAGAGGGAAAAAGCGAGCCAGCTGGAAGGCCGCGCGGGGCCGGGGCCGCGGGACGGCGGGAGGGCGCCCGGGGCTGCGGACGGAGCCGGCCTCGGGCGGGCAAGGAGAAGGCCGCCGCCGGCGCCCCCGCCGCGCTGCCCTCCGAGAACCCGGCGCAACGCCGCTTTGAAAACTAACGTTAACCAAGCAAGCGTGCTTCCGTGGAAATTTTACATATTGGCTGTTTACTTTTTTCCAATATTTTTTGGAATAGTCTACAGAACTTTCTCACATCTAACAAATGTCAGACTGAGCAGATCAGAAAATATGAAATAAAAAGAATGACATTTCAGTTTAAGCGGAGTGAAAGCAAACGGTATTTTTTAATAATATTTTTGCCAGAGTGTATTGTGGATCTAAAATTTTGTCATGTTCAAAATATATAATTTTTTTGATACTTAAAATACACATTTTGTACATTTTTCAACCAAAAGAAGTAAAGCATTTAAAAAGCAAAAGCCGAAACCAAGGAAAGCCTGCAGAGAAAATGGTGAGGGACCAAAGCCTTTCTCCTGCTCTCCTATTTTTTTCTTTTCCTCCTTAATAGCCTGAAGGAAAATAGAGTCAAAATAAAACAATTTCATATTAAACTAACACATAGATGGAATTAATTCCTTCCCAGATGGTCTGAGGGACCTGGCTGTTTTAGTGGGCTCAGAAAATGCTAGATTCAAGGTGATTTTCTTCCCTTCAGCTGCTCAGGGAATTGTAAACAGCGTCAGCCTCATGATTTGTTTTAATCTGCTTATTGAACACAGATAAAATTAGAATCGTCCTTCCACTTGACATAAACATGGCACAGGGAAAAGTCATCAGTGTTTTTAACCAAAGGAATATCTGTTTTTGTTTTGTACAAAACAGTAATATTTAACTAGTATGTAACAAACCCAGTGACCTTGCGTTTGTTTAAAACGGCAAATGTTCTAATGTCAGTAACCCCAATGGCTGTAAAAAAAAAAAAAAAAAAATCAGTTTTTAAGTTAATCTTCCATTTGCTCTTTTCCAGTGATCTTGTGTCACTAAGCAAGCAGCATAGAGTAAAACAAATCATTTGTGTGTTCCTGGTAAATAATTCTTTGAGTCTCAAAAAATCAAAAATATGTCAACTGCTGCTTTTTAGGAATAACCTTTAAAATGGACAGGAGAGGGGAAAATACGGTTTTGTTGACACTGGGAAAACTGCCTCTGGATGGGGAGGGCGCGTTGTGAGGCTCTAGGTGCTCACCGGCGCTTCTGCAGACACACCCCGCCCCCGTTACAGTTATGACGCCGGTGACGGTGTTATGAGCCAGACAGGTCCGTCGTGCACCTGCAGTAGGGGAGGTGCCCTGGACCATGCACACGGGACCCACACCCGCCCGGCCGCGTCATGGTCCCATCTGGAGGACCCTCTCCACTTTATAACATTTTCTCTCCTTTAAACACTCCGTGGTGGCCCGCTCAGCAACATGACCGGGGATCCGTTTGTCATTTTCGCACACAAAGCCATAAGTAACCAAAGTCTGGACCAAAACTTAGGATCAGAGAAGCCCCCAGGCTGCTTTGTCACATCGACAGCCCGTAGTCTGAAGAGCGGGCCAACCATGGGACATCTTTGTTCATAGCCCACAAAGGCGACAGCGCGTTCAACCTCAGGCCCGATTACGCAGTTGCATTTAGGTGTGAGTGAGAGCGTTTGGGGTTTTTTGTTTGTTTGTTTCCATCTTTGTTTGGTTCTGTTTCTCTGGGAAAACTAAGGTCCCTTTCACAGCACTTGGGCCCGCCTGCACGGCAAACGGGAAATCCAGCCAGGACAGGAGGGGGACGAGGCCTCCCTTTGGGATGCCAGTTTGCTCTGTGCCTGTTTATTACAACTGAAGGTTTCAAGGTGCCTCGAATTGCCCAAACCTGAGGCCCATTCCCAGGAGGGGAACGAACGCTTCACTGCCACGAAGAGGCCCCTGCAAAGTTTGTCCAAGAATCTTCCCAGCCTTCCTTGTGGGGGTGGGCCCCCGACCCTCTCCAAGGAACAAAACAGCCAACTCACATATTTTGAACACCCAGAATGTTCAGTGATATTGAGAAAAGTAGACAGCTGGCCTCTGGCCTTGGAGACCTTAAAACGATGTGGCCATAATAGACAAAAGAAGTGACAGAGTCTGTGAGTGCTTGGGGGAAGAAGAATGGCCTGCAAGGTAGGCAGGGTACATCTGAAAATGGCCACCCAGGGGTTTGTGGCCCGTATCCAGGCCTCTGTGGTGGGAGCGGGACCATCTGGAGGAAGCCAGCAGATCCGGGGGGCCAGCCCCACACTCCAGCCACAGTTAGTTCCGGACTGAAAAACAAATCTGATAACCCCAAAAGCCTTCCTCCAGGTGCCCACTGCTGGCAGGAGGGAGCTCAGACGGCTTCCCCAACAGGCCTCCCAGCCCAGCCGGGCATTTCTTGGCCCCTGCCCATGTCATTGCCCTGCCATCCCTCTGCTCCCCAAGACACTCTCCTCGGCCACCAACACTGGCTCAGGGACGGGGAAAGGCTCTCACTCTGCTGGCTCCCCATAACCACATGGGGTTCGGTGCCTCTCAGCGCAGGCCAGCCTGGGGAGGCCCCTTTAGGGCCTTGCTTTGGGGACCTCCGGAGCACCCCTGGCCTGCAGGTGAGGAACAGTCACATCTCGACACCCCAACCTCTCAGACCCCACACAGCGGTGCCGCCACCTTGCTGAGCCAGCCCCATTGGTGTGCGGGTGGGGGCACATAGCGGAAAGCCTCCAGCACGTCCTGGCTCCTGTCCTGTGCCCAGCACTGGCGTTCTTGTTCCGAGAACAAAGGCCCGGAGGCCCCTGCAGAACAGAGAAAGGCTGAGGGCAGTGGCTTTCAAAGCTTGCTGACCGTGGCCAGGGTAAGAAATACATTGTGCCTCTCAACCCAGTGCACACAGAATGGCTACGGATAAAATAAGCAATGAACTTGTTATACATGTCTAACAGAACGTTTTCACAAAAGAATACTTCTCCTTCCGTGCATCGTGAACCCTGATGTTTGTTATCCCTTTTCGTGTCTTCTCAGTGATGGCAGCCACCTACTAAAATGATCCCATGACCCTAGTGGGTTGCAGCTCAGTTTTTGCAGAGCTGAGGCTGTGTGGGCTGAAGGAGCTTGGGACTCAATCTGGTGGCACCCTCAGTCCCCACCTGCTACCTTTGCGTCCCCCCCATTTCAGCCCTAGAGTCAGACCATCTTGCTGGGATTCTTAGAGCCATGAAGCTGGGGAAATCACCTCCCTCCGCTGAGTTTCTTTCTCTTAGAATGGGGGTGACAGCACCCACCTCCTAGGGTCACGGGGAGGATCAAATGAGATCCTGCACGAAATGAGGGCTGGACTCAAAGCACCCAAGCACCTGTCCCTTTCGTTCCTCTGCCTCTCGGCTGCACCTCTGGTCCTGACCAGGTTGCCAGCCCCAGTCTGCCTGCCTCCCAGTGGGATTCTCCCCCTGCTGGCTCCCGTCCCGGCTTCCCTCTGGGCCACCTCCTCCTGGGTTCCCACTGCAGGGTTCAGTCCAGCTCAGCATCCACCGAGCCCCGATTAAGTCCTACTGCCCTGATGGAACTCCAGGTGCTATATCCCACACCCGTGGACCACCAGCTGTCCTCTGGGCGAGACCCTAACAATAGTACAGCGTTGGATACGGGTGGTTGCTCCTCTCCTCATGTTGTAGATCAAGTATTGGGGACTCAGAGGGGTGTCGCGCAGTTAGTAAGTATAGAACTGGGATTAGGCCAGCTCTCCTGGCCTTGGAATATTGTCACACTCCACCTGATGTGCAGCCTCTGGGTCCACGCCCTGCGTCCTCCCTGGAGCCAGGCCGAGAGGACTCCTGCTTCACGCTCTCTCCCCAGCCACCCTCGGGAGATGGCTCCTCTCCTGGGGTTGAGGGATGATCCTTGGGGAAGGGATAAGGAGCTCCCCCAGGCAACAGAGGGAATTATTCCCTGGCCCGTCTTCACCTCCTCAGCCCTGAGAGGGCTGACTCCATTTGCCTTTGAGCATCCCCCACTTGGGGGCAGAACCACAGTGTTCCTGCACCCCCTCACTGGGCTCGCTTCAGAAGTCACAGACATGGGACCAGGACGGCTGCCCTGCGTTCTCTGCACACAGACACACATGTACACAAGTATGCATGCACTCACACACACACATGCTTGCCGTGTGCATTTTAGTTGGCAAATTACTCTCACACCCTTTAACCCCTCCAGCCTTCCTATAATCGGTAAATAAACATCAGGAAATAGATGGCTAACTCGATCTTGAGGGAGAGAATAGAATGTTTGGAAACATGGAAACTGGTGGAAGGCCTCTTTCCCTCAAGTTTTTTCAGGCTTTATGAGCCTCCAGTGGCCCTGAGGTGGGAGGTCGCTGTGCAGGGACAGCAAAGGACAGAGTTCTTCTGTGGACCAGGCCCTGCTGCAGACACCCAGGTCCCTGCCCATGGAGCTGACGTTCTAGTGGGAGACGGGCAGGCGGTGCAGCCGGGATGGACCGTGTCTGGGAGCAGGCAGTAGCCGTGGAGGAAGGTGCCAGCAAAGCTCTGGAGGAATGTTCTGGCACCTGTGCCTGCAAAGGCCTAATCCAGGACCAGGTCCAGTAGTGGAGCAGGAAGGAGCTGGTCTGGCTGCAGCAAGAGGCAAGTGGCAGAAGAAAGAGTAAGGAAGAAGGAATGATGGAGTCTCTCTGGCCCTCCAGCCCTGAACATGCTACCTTCCCTGCCCCGCCTCTGAGCCCAAGGGTGCTGCAGGGCCCCTCCCCTAACACCCCCACCCTGCCCCGCCTCTCAGGGCTGCAGCAGGGCACGGTAACCCAGTGCCAACTGACCCACAGGTCCATGACGGCCAACCCCGTCTGTGTGCCTCCTGCAATCTGTCCTTCTGAGTCCATTTTCCCTCGTAAGGATTTTCCCTTTTACTTGTTTTGTTCCTCTGACAGCTTTTTATCTCTTTGAAGTTGCTCTTGTATGATCCAGCTGTTGCGGCCTGCCATTTTACTCCCTCTCAGGCCCTTCCAGGGGGTGCTGAGAGCAGTGGACACCCCTGCCACGGCTTCTTCGTGGCCTTCGCTGCCCACCTGCCCGCACCGGCGGAGCGCCAGAGGGACGACCAAAGCCCTGGCAGGGCTCGAGTCATTCTCCAGGCTTCGAACTGCAATGTGGGGAAGCTCCTGCACCCCCATTCCCCATGCATAGACGCATGCGTGCACACACACACACACACACACACTTACACACGCCTGTGGTCCCATGAGGAAAACCGTTTCCATCCAGGAGTGAGCTGCCCAGCACCTGCTGACCCAGCGTCGCCCTCCGAGCCGCTCTCAGGGCCAGTGCAGGATGCCTTCTGAGGCTCGTCCTGACCCTGGGGCCTGGACACTGGTGTTTTCCTTGAATCTGTCCACCCGGAAAGCAGGTGCCATAGACCCGGGCTTCTGCCCCCGCCTCCCCTGCCCAACGGTCGGCTCAGGTGTGGGGCTCACCTTCAGCATCTATGAGCGCTGCCATCTACCCACCTGCTTCATCCACGCATCGCCTCTGCTGGACAGCTCTTCACAGTGTGGGCAAGCATTCTAGAAAATGCTTTGAGCTCCATGGGCCCCCGGGGCCCAGGCCGTCAGAGATGATGAAGCTGGACTTGCAAGGCAGACAGGCAGTGTGCACAGAGGTGGGCAGCTTCCTCTGAGGGTGGGAACCCGGCCCTCCCAGGCTCCCAGCCTCCCAGCCTCCCGCTGGCCCTCACATGTGCCCTGCTCACCTCGTGCTTCCCTCTTGCTCTCTATGCCCCGCCCGCTGGACTTTGGATGCATTTTTTTCCCTTCCTGCCAACCTGTCACCTTGGTCACTGCCCTTCACCCAGTGCCTCCCTCAATATATTTTCCTCTGAGGTTTTCCGCCAGCCTAAACCTCCAAAGTTTTTGCCTTAGTGTGTATTAATATTCATATTCTTTTTTTTTTAAAGATTTTATTTATTTATTTGAGAGAGAGAGAGAATGAGAGACAGAGAGCATGAGAGGGAAGAGGGCAGAGGGGGAAGCAGACCCCCCGCTGAGCAGGGAGCCCAATGCGGGACTCGATCCCGGGACTCCAGGATCATGACCTGAGCCGAAGGCAGTCGCTTAACCGACTGAGCCACCCAGGTGCCCTTAATATTCATATTCTTAGAGGCACAAAAACCCCAAAGCAAAAGAACACCTTATGGTGGCAGATGCCCAGGTGAAATTGGGATCCTGTGGCCGGGTCAGCCTGTCCATACTGCCCAGAGCTTGCTGAACTCCAAATCCAAGCAAAACACTCAAAGTGCACCCCCAAACTTCAGTTCAAAGCACACCTAATTTGGAGTCTGATAAAGTCATGGACCCGTGGAAGGAGGAAATCCCTCGGAGGGCATCTAGCCGGGCCCCTTATTTTAAGAGAAGACCATAGTAGCTCAGGGAGGGAAAGGACTGGCCCAAGGTCACACAGCCAGTTGATAAGTATAGTAAGACCGGGGTAGAAGGGCTCTCAGCTTCTGCTCTGGCTTGTTAAGCATGGCAAGCAGTAACCCAACTGTCATGAAAGGTGTGATAAGCACACCAGTCTGAGCACCAAGCTCAGCACACCAATCTGGACCTAAGCATTCACTGTGTGTGAGTACCATCATGCCGCTCCTTCTCCATGCCCTTCTGAAGAGTCCACCCCTTTCCCAGCCCAGTTGGTGCAGTCTATATCAAGCAAGGAGGCCTTCCAGGCCACGCTCCCTGGATAGAGCTTCAAGTTCCAGCCCGGCCACAGCCATCCGTCTTTCAAGAATTTGAACTAAGCACAGCCGCTGAGTCAGACTGAGCTGGGCCTGGGGACACGAGATCCCACAGATGCAGAGAGTGGTATCTCCATGTAGTAAACCATAGGTTTCCAGCAGCATCCCCTGCCCCCCTCTATGCTCCTGCTCCCCCAGGGGCCTCATTGGCCTTCCATCAGCCCACGATGAAGCAAGGCCCTGGTTCTCCGGGGGCGGGATGAGACCAAGACTGGGGAAGAGAAGGGGACGTGTTGGAGGCAGCCTGGGCTCTGGAGGATGGGATGCAGGGCCCCACATCCTTGAGAAGGTGAGCGGGCACCTCAGCAGCACCCGGGAGGGACTGATGCTGAATGCCAAGATGTCACAGGGTGAGGCCCCACCCCCGGGACCACCCCTTCGGCCCAGACACACCGGCCTGTCGCCCCATCCAGCTCGAGATCCTCCTGGACACCTGTGTTCATCTCCTAGCGCCCCCATAACGGAGGACCGCAACCTGGCCGACTTAACACAATAGACACTCTGTCACAATTCTGGAGGCCACGAGTCTAGAACCAAGGTGTCTGCGGGGCCATACGTCCTCTGAAGTCTTCAGGGGAGGATCCTTCATGGCTTCTTCCTCACAAGGACACCGCCATTGGGTTTAGGGCCCATTGGGTTTAGGGCCTGTATCATCTTAACTAATTACAGCTGTAAACACCCTATTTCCAAATAAGGTCATGTTCTGAGGTTCCAGGTGGATGTGAATTTGTGCGGGGGGGGCGGGGACAGGATTCAACCTGACACAACGCCCACGCTCTCTAAAGAAAGATGGCCTCCATATACCTTGAGGGGCCGTCGGGTGTGCAGACAACGTTTGCTTCTTGCCTGAGGTGGGCTCGACAGAAGCTGCTGGGGATTCCCTGACAGGCTGGGGGCGCTCACACTGCCTGTGTCGTGTCAAACCAGGGCAGCGACAGTGTTCGAGGGGAAACCGGGGGCCTGTGGGAAAAGGGCAGGAGCGTGGAGCCCCCAGAGAGGACAGCTGCTGGCCCGTTGTCCTGTCCCCGCGGTGTGTGCCCCCCACCCCGAGGCCTCTCTTAACAGGCGCTACACATCTGTGGTTCTGTTGGCCCCAAGCCCCAGGCTTCTCCTTCCCCGCTGTGGTCCTTATAGTTTGGGCGGCACTGGGCCAACGGGGCTCCTGGCCGGGTACGTGAGCCGTGCCTGGCCCAGCAGCACACAGTGGTGGGCCACTCGGGACGCAAGGGCAGGGTTGGGCCAAATCAGGGCTCTGAGGGGGCGCTGAGATTGCTGAATGGCAGAATGACCCGTGGAGTCACCTCCTCACCTTGTGGGGGAAGCCCGCCGCACAGTGAAGGGGGTCTGGATGGAAGCCGAGTGCAGAAGGACAGACGCGTGCCGTGACATCGTGCGAGCCAGGGGGTCCAGCTGAACTTTGGACTCCTTGGTCACGAGAACCAGTCAGTTCCCTTTAAGCCAGGCTGAGTGGGGTTTCTATGCTAACTGGCCACAGCTGTGCCCCCCACCAGCTCTGGGACCAAGTTTCACAGAAGGTGTGTCTGACTCAGTACCGAGTCTACACACAAAGCCCTGTCCACACTCAGTCCCCAGAAGGGTCACAGATGTGTGCCAGGGCCGAGGCCAGAGACCAGGTCCCAGATGGGACCGAGAGGAGATGTGCTCCTGGTCTCAAGCATAGATGGCCAAGACCGCGTCTGTGCTCTAGACTCTGGGCCACCCCATCCCACCATCGCTGTGGAAGCGATGGGCAACTCCCAATTTCCAAAGCAGTCTAAGCTCCTCGGTCACCGAGCACTGAGACCGCCAGCCCCTGCATCTGAGGCCTCCCTTGTAAGGCAGAAGCCAGGAGCCCGGTTCAGGGAAATAAGAGTGGAGTTTAGGGGTCCATGTAGGAGAGAAGACCCCTTCTGCAAGCGGACAGACGTCAAGAATGAAGGAAGCCCACAGAGGGGATGGGGCAGAATTGCTGCTCTAAGTCCAGCCTCTGGGGGTGAGGGCTTGTGATGGAGGGGCACGGGGTGCAAGCCAGGTCTTGGGGGGTTGCTGGCCAGACTCTGCTGCCTTCACAGCGCCTCGCGGTGTAATTCCTCTCTGTAAAATGAGGCCCTTTGTCTTTATGGGCACCCTCCATTACCAAGTTTCCAAGGGTCTAAAAATCAAAGTCACCAACCAGTAGGAAGCCTGGAGCTGGAGCCCACCGTCCCACCGTTTCCCCAGTGACCATCAGGAGACCGGCCAGAGATCGGGTGGGCAGGTCTCCACGGAGATAGGACCAAGATCCCCAAGATCCATTGGTCTGTCCTTCCTCTGACCTGAAGCAGGAGCAAGGCCAGGAAGAAGACCATCTTAAAGGTTTGAAGTCCTCTAGGCCACCCCCATTGTTCTACAGAAGGGGAAACTGAGGCCGGGGGGGGCGGCTCTGGCAAGGGCAGAGCTGAATGCCTGCCACAGCACTGTCGCCCGAGCAAACTCGGCCCTCATGAGCGCCTCAAGTGGCCTTCCCGCACCGGGCCACCGGGATACCTGTGGTCACCAGAGGCATGGTCATTGGTGGCAACGTCACCCTCCCAACAGCCGCGGTGAGCGGTGTAGCAGGCCTGCCGGGTCGAGTGTGTGCGGGACTGGGGCCAGGGTCATACCAGGGAGGCAGCCGTTCGGGGCCCAGGCCGACAGGAGACAGTTCTGTCCCAGGGGGTCTTTGGATCCTGTCTGGGACTAAATAGAGGCCCTTGGCCACTTTGACTTGGTTATCGAGCAACCATGGCAGAGAAATAGGGGGTGTCCTCACCTCCAGCTTCGGGTTCAGAGCATCAGGGCAGGCCCTACGTGGGGCCCAGGGGACACTGAGAGCAAGGCAGCCCCTCTCTTGGCCTCATTTGGCCCCCCATGAAATGAGGACTTGGACCAGAAATTGTCCAGGAGTCTTCCACCTTCCATCTTCCACATTCTGGAAACCACGGGAAACAGAGCTGACCTGTAAGCAAGCACCGGGGAGCCCCCCTGAGGCCCCTGAGGGTTCACTTTCTGGAATCCTGGTGCTTTCTTCAGTTCTCTTCCTAGGGACCCAGTTTTCTCTTTGGGGGGGTTGAGTTTTTAAAACGGCATGACCGTGTTTCTATCTATCATACAGAAAAACGCAGCCAAGGAACAAAACGCTGTTACACCCCTCCAGATACCCCTGTTGACGTTTTCTAAAATAAAGTCATACTCGCAGTTGGAGAGGAGCCACAGACAACACGGAAAAGGTGAAGAGTGGAAGCTCCCAGCTCGGCCCGAGGCCTTGCGTCAGCAGCATGCCGGACAGGGGCTCGTGGCCTGCACCCCCACACATCCGGGCAGGGCCCTCACCTCCCCGACAGCGGAGCCCTCATCCACAGAGGGGGCCAAATGGTAATACCCACTTCCTGGGCCCTCCAAGGACCTGGCGAGTTACGGGCCCATAAGCACTTGGAGGAGAGCTCACGACAGGAGGAATCGACTCCTGGCATTCACCCCCAGCCATACCCCCATCGATCCCTTCCCCCTTTTTAACTCAAAATGGATCAGATTTTGTTTGGCATCTTGCGTTCTTTGCCCTGTTTATTCTAGAGATCTGTCCATCCCAACACGTGCAGGCAGATGCACCTCCCTCTTGCTCAGAGCCTTTAGATCCAGGGGCCCATCCTCTGTCACCCTCTCCGACACCGGGCCACCAGATTCCTAGTAAGTGTGGGTTCCACGCAAACTGTGCATGCATTTTCAGTGTGGCTGGATTCACACCTCCATCGACGAGGACCAGCGTCCCCTCCCCGAAAACCCCTGCCAGCCCAGGGATCACTGCGTCCTGAGTAGTTTCTGATCTGCCTCAGGCACCCCCTCAGGGACAGCCTTGCAAGGCGGGGACCGCAAGGGCCGTAGTGATGCAGCCGAGACACAGAGACCGGGAGTGGGCTCCAGGGCTGAGGGACGTCTCAGGGACCCCGGGGGGATGGGCAGGAGCCATAGCCAGCAGCCAGCTGCTCATGCCCATAGGCCCTGCCCAGCGTTCGGCTCCCGGGACGTTTGGTAGAATGAATGCCCACCTTGCAGCTGGGAAGTCAGCTGGGACATTATCAGCCAGCTTTCTCTGAGCCTCTCTGGAGGCAGCCCTCTGCAGCCCGGGGCTGGCTGGGACGCCTGCCTTGGGCCCCTTGGGGGGGCCTGCAGAGACAGCCCGTTGTGTGGCCTCCTTAGCAGGTTCGGCTCTGACCTCAGAGAGCCGGCCACTTGTGGAAACAGCCAGATGCCATTCTGAGCCAAGCCCAGCGGGGCTGCTGCTGGGGCCAACCCAGGTCACTCATGTGAGCGACCACAAAACAATGAAGCCCATCTGTCCCTGCACCATTACTGGCCTAGAGAAGGTTCCAGAAGAGAGGCTGCAAACCTGTTGCCAGTGAAGGTGGCACCGCTGGGTACAGAGGCAGCCTCCAGGGTGATAAGGGGACTTGTTGGGAAAGACTGAAATTTAGCCCTCTGGTTAAGATATTCACATGCTGGGTCTAATCATCCGCCTTGACGCGGGTTGGCCCACCAAGCTCAGCCGCGTCCGTGGCTTTGCAGACACTGTTCCCTATGCTCCACCTGCTGCCTCCACCCCACCTGGCGCTTCGGGGCCCTTTACCCCCTCCTATGACCACTGAGTCATGGCCTCTTCCTTAGACACTTCTCGTCCCCTTGTCCCCACCCCAACACCCAGATGATGAGCTCCAGAGGTCACAGCTCATGTCTCTCCACATCTGTATCTCTGTAGCCCAAAGCAGTCATACCAACTAACAGGGATTTCGGTGGAGGAAGAGAGACATGCAGAGCAGCCCCTGGACAAGAGCGTTAGAAGACCTGGGGCCAGGGCCCGAGCCAGCCACAGGGCCCGGGATCTCACACCTTGGTTTCCTAACCTATCAAAAGGGGTGTTGGGACCACAGGAATCCAAGGCCCCCTCCAATCCTGTTATTTGTAGGCGTTCTCCTGGCGGAAGCTGGAGGATGAGAGAGGCCCCCCACACTCTGTGCCCCGCATGCAGTGAAGGGACAGCCCCGTCCACAGCCCCCAGGACGGTTCCCAGACCCCACGGTGCCCCCGGGGAAGGCAGCAGAGGTGCGCGGGAGGGCACGGGAGGACACACTTTCACTGACCATCCAGCCCAGCAAAGCTAGAAACCGTCAAAAAGTAAAAATTCCATTTGTAAACAAGATCGAATTATTTGATTGTGAAACCAGGGTCCATGGAATTTTAAATAATTTAATATGAAACAATATCATTTGAAATGCTGGCCAGCCAAGGACCTGGGGGCGGGGGCGGGGGGGGGGCGGACCTAGCCTCCTGTGGCCGGACACGTGGAACCCAGCCTCAGGGAATAACAAGTCACCGGTCAGCAGGCGAGGTTGAGAGTCGACTGCGTGGCTAGCCGGGACGGGGCATGGGGCCGCCAGCCCGGGGCTCCTGTCCTCCTGGGGTTCACAGTCGTGATAGGCAAGCAAGACACCAGCCGTTTAAAACGCCGTGCCGGAGAGCAGGAGGGGTTTGGTTAGGTGGCTATGATCCAAGCCAACAGAGAGGCCCGGATGGAGCCAAGGGGAAGGCGCACACGGGGCCCTCGCAGGCGCTGTCAGGGAGGCTCCAGGCCGTCCCATATCGTGGTGAGGAACTGGGGCAACACCTCGGAGGAGGGACAGCTGAAGAAGGGTATTCGGAATAGAAACAATGACCGCTTTTGACCCCGGCTTTGTCTGCACTGCCTGTGTAACCTGGGGCATGCCAGCCACTCTCAAGCCTCTGTTTTGTCATCTGTGGAATGGGAATAATCCCAGTGCTCACTCCCTGGTGGCGTGAGGGTCAGAAATCAGGCCTTCCCCCGAAAGCCGACGTCCCCCCCATGGACAGGGGCATTCCGGGTAGAAGGTGTGACGCAGTTGGCACTGATAACAGACGCCCGCGGGCGGGAGGCGGGGGTGGGCAGGTGCCCTGGATGCCTCTGCACGCGGCTGGCTCAGGATCCCGGCGGCGGCACCTGCCTGTGCTCTGCGGGAGGATGGGGGAGGCAGGGCCCAGCAGATCCTGGTGCAGGAGCCCCCTGCCTCCACGTGTCCTGCCTCAACATAAACACAATCAGGAATATTTCAGGACTGCAAGTGCAGGAAAAACAAACCCAGGGAACCCAGACAAAGAGTGCAAATGCTAACTTGCATGTCGCATCCAGAAACCACGTGTTCAGCAAGCCACCTGCAGGCTCATGGCTCAGCAGGGAGGTGCAGGCTTGCTGTGTTTAGAAACCAAGCTAGCCGGACAGCTGGGGCGCCACCTCCCTCCAGCCTCCCAGGGGGCTGCCTGGGATTTCGGCGTGGGGACGGGCGCGAGTGCCTCTGGGTTTCACATCACCTGGGAGTCAGTGGGGCAGAGTGGGAACTTTCCATCACTGCGGTACCACCTGGGCGCCTCTCCCTGCACAGAAGGGTCTGGAAAACGCCCAAGGTCACCTGGCCAGTGAGTAGCAGAACTCATACCAGGCCCCCTGACACCGCAGACACGCTCTCTTCCCGCTGTCCCTGGCTCACCAGCCACCATCCTGCTCATGCAAACCAACTACCTATGGGCTCGGGGAGGGCTCCAGATCCCTCCTACCCTTTGAGACAGCGATGCTGAGAAGTGTTATTTTTATTCGTCCCCAAGCCTTGCCAGATTACATTGTCAAGGCCAGCACTTTGGAGATATTCCCTTGGTTTCGCAATTCACGCAGTGACTAACACATGTTACATTTTGAAAACCTCTCTTGGTAAAAATTTAAGCTGAATTGTAAATACATAAAAGTCTCGATGTTAATGGGGTGCATGATTTCTCAGTGGCTGTTTTGTAATCCCGAGATTCAGAAAGGATGTGGAATTCTATAAAAATGGATAACAAGCTCCCGCCCAGAGCTGCCCTTTGAAACCGTCACTATGGGCAGCAAAGCAGCCCTTACATCCGTCCATCGTTACATAAGTTACAAAATCACTCCGAGTTTCCTGCCTCTGACAGTCCCAGGACACCTCGTGGGGTGATCAGAGCAGGGGACAGCAGAAGTCCGCAGCAGAGGACGGAGTCCCTCCAGGGCGCATGCGCGTGCGTAGGTAGGTGGGGTGCCGGGCACACCTCACCCAAGGCACCGAGGTGTTAAGACGTGATAAGGGGGTAGAGCAGGACCCCATCCCAGGCCCCACGCCTCTCTGCAGCATGGGAGGCCCCTGGCTGTGCCCATCACGCCCACCACCCCCACTCCTGAGCACCCATGTCCCGGGTCACTCGCTCTGCACCCACCTCAGTTGATTGCACCAGAGTGGTCCCCACCTGGGACAGGCGATGCAGAGGTGGACAAGCGGGGTCTCTGTTGGAGCATCGGAACTAGGACATGAGGGAGGATGGGGCAGTTGGCAGCAGGACAACCTGAGGTTCCACAGGCGTGCTGGAGTTGGCATGAGAAGGTGACAGGGAGAGGAAGAAGGGAGGAGACAAGTTGAGAGTGGCGAGGACTGGCCATCGGCTGCGAGAGAGGCTGGTAAGGGAGTGGGTCCAGGGCTGCCCCGGCCCCTGCAGGCTCGGGTGGGTGGCAGGCGTCCAGAGTGCGAGTAGTGCCTTCCAGTCCCGCCAACACCTCCCTCACACCCCCGATTTATTGCCTGGGTGGATAACACTTATCAGTCTGTAGTTACTCTGTTTCTTCTTTCGTTTACCATTCAGTGCAGGTCCCCACGCTGGACTGTAGACTCGGTGCATTAAGTGGCCCGTCTGGCTGGCTCCCCGCCATATCAGCAGAGCCCGGCCCAGCGTCTGGGCAACGTGGGCACTCAATAATTGCTTGTTGAATCCATGCACCTCTGAAAGAACCAGGGAGCCACCCTACTCCAGCCGCCCCACCCCTGCAGGTAACTGTAGGAAGTCCTACCAGACGCAAGGGCTACTCTGGCTCCGCAGACGGGCGATGTGGGGGTGGGGCAGGAGCTCCCCCACCAGCAGAAGGCTCACCTGGGCCGTGCAAGAGCCAGGAAGTGGCCGTGCCACTCGAGACACGATTATGATTCAGTGAACTCCAGGATGAACACTGATTTTCTTCCAAGTTCACGGCCAATCTGTCCGGGATCCTCCTGGGGTCCCGCCCACCCCCACCCCTGAGCTGCCTGCCAAGCCCCGGGGACTCGGGCCGTCAAGGCACGGTCTCCTCGATGCTGTGGGCCCCCTTGTCGCCAGCATTCCGGTAACCCGGACGTTTGCAATCCCGCGGTTGTTGCAGTGAAGCTAAAAAAAAAAAAAAAACCATGTCCAGCCAAAGATACAATGTGGAGAAGGTGCTTTCTGAAGACACTGTGGAAGAACTCAATTCAGGAGTGATACCGAAGTGGGCAAGGTGCAGCCCCTGCTCTCAAGACCCCAGTGGGGGCGGTAAAAGGGTGTGAGACAGACCCAGAGGTGATCACAACACGGTGTGATTGTGAAACAGGCGCAGAAATAGCAGCTCGTCCAGGGCCCAGGAGGGAAGGACCAGCTCTAAATGGGGGTCATCAAGGGGTCCCCAAAGGAAGGAAATTTCCATTGTCTGTTGCAATTTTAATCCGGCATCTCTAGAACACCTGTTATATTAGAGCCAACTGGGTCCTTAATGGAATTACTCAGCTTTCAGTAATAACGAGTTTGTCTAGGTCATGTGGGGAAATGCTTTAAAGTTATTCTTTCTTTTTTATTATAGCAACGACTCACAATGCTTGAAAGGACATTTTCCTTAATTCAATTACCAAGTGAGCTCAATGCATTTGCTGGAGATAATTAAGAATCTTTATAAATATAAAACAATTATCCCATCAAAATACAGTGCTAGATGTTATTATTCAGGATAGCTTTTCAATCAAGCTCCCCCCCTTTCAAAGCAATTCCAGAGCATTCCAGGCCCGCCTTCACTGGTTTTCCGGGCAGAGCTGCCTGTGTCCAGGCTCGCCGCGCCAGGCCACGTCGTCCTGCAAGCTTTTCACCACGATGCAAGCGTTTGCCCACGTCCACCTGGCTCCCTGGACCACGAGCTGCCGGCGTCCAAAGCTCTCCCCGCTCACCCCTAGGGCCCTCGCCTTGGCCCAGAGCAGGTATCAAAAAACAACATGACATGGCCCACAGGAGCCTGGGGAGACAAGATGACCACGTGCAGTGCATTCCCCAGCTCGGATGCTGGAGCAGAGAGAGAACATCGGTGGGACAACTGGGGAAGTCTAAATCAAGTCAGGAGTCAAGTTAATAATGGACCAATGTCAGCTTCTTGGTATTGGCACACGTCCCATGGTGACCCAGGGGGAAACTGACTGAGGGGTGCATGGGAACGCTATGCTGTCTTTGCAACTTCTCTATAAATCTGAAATTATTCTAAAACTAAATGTCTACTGGGGTGCTTGGGTGGCTCAGGCGGTTGAGCGCCCAACTCTTGATTTCGGCCCAGATCATGATCTCAGGGTCCTGGGATCGAGCCCCGTGTTGTTGGGCTCCATGTTCAGCAGGGAGTCAGCTTGAGGATTCTCTCTCTTTCTGCCCCTCCCCCCAATCCTGTGCACACACACACTCCCTCTCTCTCTCTCTCTCAAATGAATCTTTTTTAAAAAAACTTTTAAAATTAAATGTTTCTTAAAAAACAAAGGCCGCAGTGTGACCGATTGCACAAGCAAAAGGGCAGATTCTCTATTGCTCAGTACTCCCCATCTTTAGAAGCCTGCCTTGGACGCCCCACCACCCAAGCCCAGGGCAGGAATGGCGATGTTATGCCATGTGCGGGGGCTGGGAAAGGCGCACACCCTTCTGCTAGAGCTCTGTCTAATGTCAGGTGCAGTGGGGCCACCCACAGCATCACCCGCATGCTCTTCCGGGACCCCTCGAGAACCTGGCCTCTGGGGGGGCCAGGCCAAGTTACAATCCCTCGGAGCTGCATGGTGACGCTCATGCCCACACCAGAATAATATCTGTATTTTAAATTTTTTAAATAAAATTTCAAATACTGCAACATTTGTCCACAGTAGGCAAAATCGAACAGATGTCTGTGAGCCCCTAAGAATGGCGTTGAGACACATGTCTGCCGTACCTCATGGAGAAGCGGGGTCCCCAGGCCACACTTTCCAGCTAAGTGACCTGGAGCAACTTCCTTAACCACCGCATCTTCGATCCCTCATGTGAGAACCAGGGATAATGATGCCTGTTTTGCAGGCTTTTATGAGGATTGCCTAAGTTAATGGGTGTGAAAGCACTGACTCGAGCCTGGCCCCCAGGAGGAGATCGATAAGGACGGGCTGCCTTTCTGAAACATCCCAGCCATCTGAGCAGACAACAATATTTCCATCTTCTAAATGTTCCCAAGAGAGCCTCAACTGGAGCCTGCCCACAAGGCCTCCTGATTTTATTCTGCAAGCTCTCTCATTACCTGAAATTAGAAGTACTTGAAAGGCATCTGGCCCCTCCGCTTTGCCCTGAGTGCTGTGTGGTGCCCCACTTCCCACCTGAGGCCGACGTGCTAGGGTTCCCTGGACGGTTGCCTCGGGGGGAGGGGGGCCCTTCTGGATCTCATCCTTCCTCCAGGCCAGGGACTCAAGTTCCCTCCCCGCACTAAAACCAAGGGAGGGTGTTTATGAAGGAGCTCTGACCGAAGTCCAGGCTCAACCCAGAATTTCTCTGTTTATTTTCGCTCCTCCCAGGTGAGCTGGCGGGACGGCCTGGGGACTCGCGCCACCCCAATGACAGTCTCGGCATGGGCGCCAGGGCTGACCTCCCGGCTGGGTCCTCTGTGCCACTTCTGCTGAGGGCTCAGACAGGCTTGTCCTTTTAGCTTAACTGCCACGGCTGAGCCTGCAAGAGAGACTCGCTCCTTGGAATTCCCACAAATGCTTCCCAGTTTGTTTAGCTTGGGAAATTAGGCAAGAGCAGGTAGAAAAACTGGGGGTCAAACACGAGCCATTGCAAGGAACTGACTCACACTTTACCAACAGCAATTATTCACCCTCTTTCCTTTAGCTGGCTATTTATGTATTCATTTATTCAGCAAATATTTATGGAGCAGCCAACATGGGTCTCGGTCCCCTCACACCCCAACCTCACATCCTTGCAGACCAGGTCAAAGGTTGCCTCCTCTGGGAAGCCTGTGCTGGGTCTCTGTGCCAGACACCATCCCTCTCTGTCCCAAGGAAGGCCAGAGAAGGAGGTAGCTGTGGGATCAGACAGGTCTGGCTGAGAAGCAAGGCTCCAGGACCCCCGATGTGTGTCCTTGGGCAGATTGCTGAAACTTTCTGCCTGTTTCCTCACCTATGAAGTGTGGATAATAATAATAATACTTACCTCCTGAAATGAAATACCTGGGAATGCTATATAAAATGCAATAAACATTATTTGCAATATGCAACAGAGCTTACAGAAAGTAGAGGAGTCACCCAGGGGCCCAAACTAAGGGGATCTGAAATGGAGAGTGAGGAGCTGATCCTGACACCGAAGCAACCTCAGGGCGTTGGACAGTCCCAGCATCCTCGCAGGGAAGGTGCTCAGGAACAGGAGAGAGCCTTTGGCATGTGCAAGGTGGGGTGTTGGGACCAGCATCCATGCCAAAAGCCAGGCTGGCTCAGAGGGCTCCCACTCCAAGGAATGGGCATCTAGGTGAATTCCACCTGCTGGAAGAGTGATGACTTCTAGCGCCCCCCAGGTTCAACGTTCCTCTTCCTCCAGGCGCAGAGGTTTCCTGCCCCTTGCAATTAGCCTATCCTTGGGACTGGTTCTGGCCAAAGGGTGCTGAGAAGAAGAGAAGTGAGCCACTTCTAGACTAAAGCGATCAACATCCAGTGCCAGATTCTCCAGTGCTCTCTCCCACCCCCATCCCCAGGTGCCTGAGGATGCTGCACACTCAGATGGTAGAGTTGTGTTGAGATTGATGAAACCTGGATCATTGACTGGCTCCATGATGGACAGTTGTCTCTCCAATCTGAGTTGCTCAGATTCCCTGCAAACTTTGCAAGAGCTTCAAGAAATAAGCCTTTGTTAGGTTTCAGCAGTGAAAGGACTGTTTGTTACTGAAGCAGAACTTAGGCTACCCTGACTAACAGAGCTGGCAAAAAAAGATAGCAAGCAAGGGAGCAAGTAGGATAACAAGGTAACTTGTTCATCTCTATTTAGAAAACTAATCTCCTCTGAGAATTCATATCCACAGTCCCGTACTTCACAAGAGTTTGGAGGTTGGATTTACACCATCCTTGTGATCCAGAAAACCCCAAACTGTAAAATCAATTTAAAGGTATCTCTGGTAAGGTCCAGCTACTGGAAGCAAACTCAAATCCCCCTCAACCTGGCCTCATAGGATTCCCACAAATATAGAACCATCAAACAGGCAATCCCAATCCCAAGTTAGAACCCCAAGTTCACCAAATAAATGCAATGAGTAGGAAACTTAAATAAACTTTTTTTTTAGTGTTGTAAGAAAGGAAAACAAGAAACCAAACTATGGACAATTAGCAAAATACTATCAAAAAAAAAAAAAAAACCAAATAAACTTGAAAAAGAACCAGACAACTGGTTATGAAAATCTTATTAAATAGTATTAAAACCTCAATTTTTGGTAAAAGAGCAAATTAGATGTAGCTGAAAACAGAATTCATGAAATGGAAGGTATACTCAAAGAAATTACCCAGAGACACACAGAGAGAAAAAGAGATCAGGAAAAAAAAAAAAGGTGGTAACAGACATGAAGGATAGAGTTAACAGTATACTCTACATCCAATTGGTGTTTCAGAAGAAAACAACAAAAAGAACAGGGCTGAAGGGGGGTGGATACTTGAAGATATAACGGCCAAGAATTTTTCAGAACTGATAATAGATGGGAATCTTTAGATTCAAGAACCGCACTGAGTCTGTAGCAGGATAAATAAAAATGAATTCATGCCCTGACATATCAGAGTTAAACTGCAGGATACCAAAACCAAAACAAAGGCATAAAGGTGGCCATTTTTTCATTCCCTTATTTATAAAAGGGATATTGTTGAACACCTAGGTGCCAGGTACTATTGTGGACACTTGGGACACATCAGTGGGAAAAAAAAATAAAACACCAGAATCCTTGCTCATTCTCACAGGAGAAATAATGAAAAATAAGCCTATGTAAATTTCACAATGTGGTAGCAAGTGATAAGTGCTATAGAAAAAGGAAAAGATCAGCATGCAGGAGGTGGATCTGGGATATGTGTGTGGTGGGAGAGGTAGGGGCAGAGTGTAGGAGTCACTAAAATGTGAGGGGAGGTCTCACTGAGAAGGTGAAATCTGAGCAAAGACTTCAAGTAAGGGAGGGACTTAGTGAAATAGAGGATGGGGGGAGCACTCCAGGCTAGTGGATTGATCATTTCACATCTTCTTCTGTGGAGTAGCTGTTCAAACCTTTTGTCCAATGTTGCACTGTTTGCCTTACCATAGAGTTGCAAAAATGTTCTTATGTTTTCTGATAGAGTCTTTTACCATATGGGTGTACTGCAAACCTGTTCTCCCAGGCTGTGGTTTGTCATTCATTTTAACAGGTCCTTTGAAATGCAGATGTTGTTCATTTTCATGACCTCCACTTTGCCCAGTTTTACTTTTATGTTTTTGGTAATTTGGGTCTTATTAAGAAACCTTTGCCTACCCCAAGGTCACAAAAATTTTTTCTATGTTTTCTAGAAGTTTTATAGTGTTGGCCTTTATGTTTAGGTCTGTGTTCTCTTTCAAGTTAATTTTTGTGTATGATGTGAGGTAGGGGTTGAGGTTTATATTTTTACATATAGATATCCAGTTGTTGCACCAACATGTGTTTTAAAGGTTTTGCTTTTCCCAGTGATTTACCTTGGCCCCTTTTTAAAAAATCAATTGGTCATATATATATGGAACCATTTCTGGGTTCTCTGTTCTGTTCCATTGATCTAGATATCTATCCTTATGTCAATGCCATACTATTGCTTTATAATAGGTCTTAAAACTCAATAGTATAAATCCTCCCACTTTGTCCTTCTTGAAAATTGCTTTGGCGATTCTAGGTTCTTTGCATTTCCATTTAAATTTTAGAATCACCTTGTTAATTTCTACAAAAAGACAACATAATTGGGATTATGTTGAATCTATAGATCATTGAGGACAGGATTGACATCTAATAGTATTAAGTCTTTGGATCCATGAACATGGTATATCTCTTTATTTCTTTATGCCGTCTTTAATTTCTCACAGCATTGCTTTGTAGATTTTAGCATGCAGGTCTTGTATATATTTTGTGAAATAAATCCCTAGGCATTTCATACATTTTATGCTATTGTAAATGGTATTATTTTTTAAGCTTTTTTATTTTGAGATAACTTACAAATATCAGAAGAGTTGCTAAAAGAGTACAAAGAGTTATCATATAACTTTCACTCAGCTTCCCTTAATGTTAATACCTAAATCATGGTGCAATTATGAAAACCAGGAAATTAACATTGGTATGATACTATTAACTAAATTACAGAATTTATTTGGATTTTACCAGTTTTTCCACTAGGATCCTTTTTGACCCCAGGATCCCACATCATATTTAGTTGGAACATCTCCTTAGTCTCCTACAATCTGTGACAGTTCTTCAGTATTCCTGTCTTTCACGACTTGACACTTTTGAAGAGTAATGGTCAGGCGTTTTGTAGACTGTCCCTCAATCTGGCTTTGTCTAATGTTTTCACATAATTATTTGAGGTTAAGCATTATTGAGAAGAACACCACTGGGGCAATGTGCATTATATCAGGGAATTCATAATCACTTGGTGAAGATGGTGTCTGTCAGATTCCTGCATGGTATTATACTATTTTGCTTTTCATTAGTAACTTTGGGGTGTGAGACACTTTGAGACTTAGCAAATGCTCTGCTTCTTTTTAAACTTTTGCCCACTAATTCTAACATCCATTGGAGTATCTTGCCTCCATTACTTCCATGGAATTCTATGGTGATTTTTCTGTCTCCCTCAATCCTTTGACATTTATTAATTGGAATTCTGTCCCACCTGTTCTTTTTTCCTTTTTCCCTTTCTTCTTCTTTCTTTGGGATTAATTGTGGTTTTTTATTCCATTTTCCCCTCTAATATCCAATAAACTACATCTCTTTGTTCTAATTTTTAGGAGTTGCTCTGGGATTTAAAAGATGCATATTTAACTTCTCACAGTCTGGTTTCAAATGTTATACCATGTCAGATATGATGCAAGTATCTTACAACAGCATTCTTCCATTTCACCTCTCCTGTCCATTGTGCTATGGTTGTCATAGATTATACCTTTCAATATCCAATAAGAGCCACAGTACCTTGTTGATATTTTGATTTAAGCAATCAACTGTCTTAAGGAGATTAAAATTTGAGAAAAAAGTATTTTAATAACTGTTTTTAAATGCATATGGCAGAATAATATGAAATATTCCACATACAATAGCAATCTATACTCCATATATGTTTTTATATGTTTATGTTTAATATACAAAATGTGTAGAAGGATATGTATCAAACATTATTTCCTTTGGGGAACAGGTTGGAAGGGTTTATTATTATTATTTTCTGTTTGTATTTGGATGAAATGAGTATATGTGACACCTATAATTTAAGTATATGTAATCAAATTTTAATTTTTTAATAACATTTATGAACCACCAGAGTGCCACAAATATCATTGCAAACAATCACTCTTAAAGTGGGCTTTTGTTTAAAAAAAATTTTTTTACATTTATCTACATTTTTTCCATTTCCAATACTCCACTACTTTTTGTAAATCCAGCTTTCCACCTGACGTCATTTTCTTTCTACTTGAAGAATTTTCTGGGGCACCTGGGTGGCTCAGTTGATTAAGCATCTGCCTTTGGCTCAGGTCATGATCTCAGGATCCTGGGATTGAGCCCCGCACTGGGATCCCAGCTCAGTGGGGAGCCTGCTTCTCTCTCTCTCTCTGCCCCTCCCCCCACTCATGGGTGCTCTCCTCCTCTCTCTCTCTCTCTATATATATACACATATATATATAAAATAAATAAATAAAATCTTTTTTTAAAAAAAGAACTTCCTTTAACATTTCTTGCAGTGCCAGTCTGCTGGTGTCTTAAAAACTCTTTATTTTGCCTTCATTTTGAAAGATATTTTTGTAGAGTGTAGAATTCTAGATTAAATTTCTTTCACTGTTTTAAAGATGTCACCCCATTGACTACTGGTTTGCATTGTTTCCAAAAAGAAAACATTTTTTATATCGTTCTCTCTGTATTTCTCCTTCTCTGGTTGCTTTTGGGATTTTCTCTCTAACTCCGGTTTCGGAAAATTCACTGTGATGTGTCTTGGTGTGGTTTTCTTTGCATTTACCCTACTTGGGATTTGTCAAACTCGTTGGATTTGTAGACTTACCATGCTCATCACATTTGGATGTGGTGTTTCAGCTGGGCCTCCTGGAAAGAGCTCTTCTGTCTTTGAGTATAAGGGCCAACCAATGAGCTATTAGTGACCTGGGTAACCACACTTACTAGAATGCTGTCCAGGAGCCTGAACAAATGGTTAGAGCTCAGCGTCAGTGGTCCCGTGGTATGTGGTGGAGTCTGGTGAGAATCTCTGAGGTTCTCTCAGTTACCTGGAGAATTAGGACAGCATTGCCACTGCCTTTGGCCACAGCTGTGCTGGTGGATACACCACACGCTGCCCTGGATGCAGGAAGAAACATGAGTCTTTTGGAAAAGAGGTGCAGTTTGAGCTTGGGGAACAGACCTCTCAAGCAGACCCATCTTCCCTGGATGCTGTGGACACACCATGGCCAGACAGGCACAGAAAAGCCCAGCAGGTAGGAGAATACATCTGCGTTGCCTCTGGGGTCTCCCTCCCCATAAGATCTAGATCTGTTGGCACACATCCAAGTGCTTCCCTGAGAAGCTGAGCCCTTGACTTCTCCTGGTCACCTCTGTGTCCCCATTCTCCACCCCACATTTGCAGCTATTCCTTTACCTCCCTGAGGTGTTGGCCCAAATGTGGAACTCAGCCCCTTGTCCTTCCTGTCCATAAGAAACCACATGTGGAAGGCCCATGTCTGAGCACAGGCTCTTCTAAAGGTTAGAGAAGAGGGGTTGCTCCATCACAGTCATGAGGACACCAGAGGTCAGACCTTCCTAACCCTCCCCCTCCCTTTCCTGCCAGGCCCCCACGCTTCCTTCCTTGCCTGCTGTGCCCTACCTTGAGGGTCACCCTCCCCTCCAAGGGGCTTATCTAGGAATTTTCCTCCCCAAAAGACACAGGGCTGGAACTAGGGTGAGCAAAGGAGGTACTCACCTCAGGTGCAAAATTGAAGGAGGCACCAAAAACTCCATGATAAAGACAAGCCACATTCAGTGTGATATTTTTAAAGTAAAAATTAATGCAAATACAACCCAACCACAAAACAATAAGCAGCCCAATTCAAAAATGGGCAAAGGACTTGAACAGACATTGCTCCAAAGAAGTTATGGAAATGGGCAACCAGCACATGAAAAGATGCTCAGCATCATTAGTCAGCAGGGAAATGCAAAGCAAAATCATAGTAAGATACCACTTCACACCCATTGGGATGGAAAGAATAAAAAAATTAATTAAAAAATGGAAAATACCAGGGCGCCTGGGTGGCTCAGTTGGTTAAGCAACTGCCTTCGGCTCAGGTCATGATCCTGGAGTCCCTGGATCGAGTCCCGCATCGGGCTCCCTGCTCGGCAGGGAGTCTGCTTCTCCCTCTAACCCTCCCCCCTCTCATGTGCTCTCTCTCATTCTCTCTCTCTCAAATAAATAAATAAAATCTTTAAAAAAAAATTAAATTTAATTTAAAAAAATAAAAAAAAATGGAAAATACCAAATGCTGGCAAAGATGCAGAGAAACTGGAATCCTCATGCACTGCTGGTGGAAATACAACATGGTGCGGCCCTTGTGGAAAACAGTGTGGTGGTTCCTCAAAACATTAAACATAGAACTACCATATAATCCATGAGTTCCCCTTCCATGTAGATACTCAAAATAATTGAGGGGGGAAAAGAAGAACAACCTTGAACACCAATGTTCACAGCAACACTATTCACAGTAGACAAAAGTGGAAACAAACCCAAATTTCAATCACCAGATGAATGGATACACAAGATAGGGTACCTGCATACAAGGAAGTATTATCCACTCATGAAAAGGAAGGAAATTCTGACACCTGCTATAACATGGATGAACCTGGAAGACACTGTGCTAAGTGAAATCGGCAGTCACAGAAGAACCAAGATCGTATGACTCTGCTTACCGAGGTCCCTGGGGTACCCAAATTCATGGAGGCAGAAAGTAGAAAGGGGGGCACCAGGGGCTGGGGAGGCAGCAATGAGGAAGCTAGGGTTTAAGAGGGACAGAGTTTCTGTTTTGCCAAATGTGGAAGTTCTGGGGATGGAGGGATGGTGTTGGTTGTACAACAATGTAAATGGACTTAATGCCGCTGAATTATACCCCTAAAAGTGGTTAAAATGGTAAAGTTTGTGTTATGTGTATCCTACCACAACTTAAGACAACACTAATGCAAAAGATCCATGATAAAAAAAAATAAAATTTTAAATAGAGACGAGATCCATGATATGACAAGCCACCCTGGAGCCCGAGACGAAGAGAACAACCCCTCAATACCGATCCTGTCTTTATTTAAAATTTTGGCATTTTGCTCATCATAGATTTTTTGCGTTACTTTGATTTTCATTAACACCACAGTAAAACGTGATTTCTCTGGAGCACTGAGACCAAGGACGCCCCTTACATTGCACCCAGTGCAAGTACCCCACTTTCCCCGCCCCCAGTTCTAGCCTGAGGAATGCAGCGTCAGCCCCTGAAATCGTAAGTCTCCCTCAATGCTCCGGCAGGGCTCACCCCAAGAACCCCATCTTGCCCCGAGCAGGGGGCCTGGCCAATCCCTTCTCGGAGGCTGGGTCAGGGCCAATCGTTTTCTCTTTTTGAATTCCCCATTGCCATCAGTCCACAGAATAAAACCAAAGTTTTATTCTTGGTTTTGGTTATTTGGTTATTTGGTTATTCTTGGACTATTCTTTAGTCTTAAAAAGGAAGGGAATTCTGACATCTTCTACTAATGGATAGACCTTGAGGACATCATGCTAAGTGAGATAGGCCAGTCACACAAACAGATGCTGTGCGATCGTGCGTACACAAGCTATCTAGAGGAGTCGAATTCATAAGGAGAGTAGAAGGGGGGGCGCCAGGGGCTGGGGAGGGTGGTGGGGGTCCGTGTGTACCAGGGGCCGCCAGTTTGGGGAGCTAAAAGCTTTCTGGAGACAGAGGTGAGGGCTCACACAACAATGTGAATGTGCTCAGTGCCCCCGAGCCGTACACTTAAAAATAATTTAAAAAGTCAATATTAATATATTGTACCACAATAAAAAAAAATAAAAGTACCAAGCAAACACACAAACAGCCTCCCGTACAGGTCCCTGGCTCTTCACGGTGGTTGAGCACGAGGAGCCTCCAGGCGGGGCTTCATCCACCCTTTGCCCTCTGAGCTCTGGGGACCAACATCCCCTTTTCATCTGGCCACGGGCCACTGCTTGTTAAACAACAAAGATAAATATTTTCTACCTTGACTTGGTAGAATATAAACAGAAAAGATCCAGATTTCTAGAGTAACTATGTTTTGTTCCCCAAATACTTCTTCTAACCTTTAGGTTGTCGATCCGCCTTAATTCAGAAAGCACTCAGGGGACCACTCCTCAAGCCTCCTCGGTGATTCACATGATTCACGCACTAGTCCCCGCGCCTCCGGGACTGCAAGCTGTCTTCACACCCGGGACGCCCCGGGCTGCTGTGACTGACGGAGAGCTTCCATGCTCATCATCCTCACAAGGCAGTGAGTGTGCATAATTTACACAGCTGAGGAATGATCCTCAAGCCCAGGGTGTCCAAGTGACTGGCCCAAGGTCACACAGCTGGCCGAAACTTTGGCTTTGGGCTCTGGCCCCTCCCCTCTCCCCCAGGACCTCCCCCTCCCCCCCCCCCCAGCCAGCTACTGGACGTGTCCCAGTGCATCTTAACCACAGCCGTGGACCTGGTTCAAGCCCATCTCCATGCAAGGCTCCCCAGCCCCACGACAATTAATGCATGCAAATAGGAGACCAGGGCCTCAGCCTGGTGCCGCCAGGGCCCGCGCTTCTCTAGGGGCCCACTTCTTCCTGCAAATGAGGCTGGGGGCCTTCGTGGCAGGGGCCGGACCCCCTGATAACGAGGCTTGATGGGCCCGAGATGCTTGTGCCCAGGCTGGGATGGTGCGGCGGCCAGCGCCTTTCCTGGGCCCGGCCTCCTCCGCACGGTCGGCTGTCCTTTCCCACAAGGCCCCACATCTCTGCTTGGTATGCGACGGGGGTCCCCGCTAGGGTCCAGCTGCCTTCCCAGGCCATTCAAGTCGACCGCAGCAAAGGCTTTTTGTTGTTATTACCACCCTCCGCTATTAGCAGGGGCCGTTTTTGTCTTCCCAAATGGGAAAGTATCTTTTACTTTTCTCTTTTGACACTGACTATTTGGCCCAAAGCAGGGACCAATTAAACTAATTAATCCCTAGGCATTTTGCCGGTGGAGAGACCAAGCTCTTACCCTTCGAGTCGCTGCAGAGGGAGCAAGCGGACTCTCACATCCTGCGCGGCCCTGACCTCTGGGCCAGTCAGCGACCCCAAGACCCCGGGGCTTGGGCGCGGCCCTCAGCAGGCCTCTGGGGCATTCAGAGGTTCGGGTCCTGAGGCTTCCTGCCACCCCCCACCTGCCACACAGGGGACCCCAGGCCCTCCCGGCTCTCACCCCCCCTCCCCTCCCATACAAGCCAGCCTGCAGCTCCAAGGGGGATCGCTTCCCGCTTTGCTGTGCAATTAGCACTTTCCCTTAGAAGGGGGCATACAGGACCCCAAATTCAGAAAGAGCCCAGTGCACTGAAAGGAGGTGCTCAAGGTGGAGCTCAGAGGCCCTTGGGGGCCCCGGGCGGCGAGGGGGTGCGAGGCTGCTCTTCTGGGCCTCTCAGCTCCTGCTGAACCGGTCCCTCGTCAAATGCATTTTCATCATGGACAACAGCAGACTTTCTCTGGCTCCGGCGAGGGAGAGCAGCTGTCCACACTGTTCACTCCGATACCATTCTGGCAATATTCAGATTGTTTTCTTCTCTTCCCTGCCGGCTCTGAAACCATCCATGGGGCAGTTGGATGCACGTGTCTGCACATGGCTTTCCAGAGTGGCGTCTTTGAGGAGCGCGTACATCCTCTTCCAAGAGCCCTTTGCCGCGCGCGCTCCTCCCGGCCCCTCCCCCCGCCTCCCACCCCCGCTAACGGGCATGTTTCCGCGAACACTCAAGGCGGAAAACACTCGATTTTGAATGTGTCTCTTTCATGGTGGCTTTCACATTTTTTTCATTGTGCATCTTGGCTGATCCAGGATTTTGAAATTCCCAGCAGCTGTTCCCAGGTTGGTTTTCAAAGTGTTTTGCACCTTGGACCTCACCCCCGCACACCACCCCCCCTAAAAAGAAGAAAACCAGAGGGCACCGGCCAGGGACCTGGAGCCTGTCTCTGAAAGCATTTTTCAGTAAAAGTTGCATGGTTTTGCCTCTGGTTTCCCCTTGCCGCTTGGAGCCCTAGGCTCACAGACCCAAGATTCGTTCCGAGCCTTGCACCCACAGTACATCTTGACAAGCACCAGGTTCCAGAACTTTGCACAACACTGACCACAAGCACTCAGGATATGTGAGTCTTCCGACACCCAGTCATTTCCTGGCCCAGAGGCCCCACCAGGACTCTGCACACTGCCCACCCCCCCAACTTTGGGTGTCTCTTCCTCCAAACTGAGTGTAGACCCGGGACCGGGTGCTCAGGGCCCCAGCCCTCCCAGCCAGCCTCATCCTGCAACCCCTCCCTGGCCCTGCAGGCTGGTCTGAGAGGCTGCTTCCCAGCAGGCTGGTCTGAGAGGCTGCTTCCCAGCCAGCAAACAGCCTACACTCCGCTTCTGGGCCTTTCCACTTGAATTTCCTTCCAGCTGGCGGGGTCCCCGCTGCAGTCCCCCCTCCGCCCTGGGGCGGGGGTTGTCTCCTGGACCATATCACAGCACCATAAACTTCAGGGCTCAAAGCAACACCAATTTATGATCGTATGGTGCTGGAAGTCAGTTGTCCAAGTGGCCTCACTGGGCTAAAATCCAAGTATCAGCAGGGCTAGTTCCTTCTGGGGGCTCTGGGGAGCTACCATCTCCCAGCCGTGTCCAGCTTCCAGAGGCATCCGCATTCCTCGATCACAGCGCCTCAAAGTGCATCATTACGACCTCTGCTTCCCTCATCACATCACCTTTCCTCTGACTCTGACCCCTTTATAAGGACCCTCGAGATTCCATTGGGTCCGCTGGGATCATCCATCTCCCCATCTCACCATCCTTAGCCTAATCACATGAGCACAGTCTCTCGGGGCCTTTACCCAGCCAACCCCGGTGCACAGTGCCTGCCACAGTCCAGCTCACAGCAGATTCACTTCCAGATCCTGCTTGATTTCCCAAAGCAACGCGAGAAGTAACCGGACAGAAGTATCAACCCCGTGTCGCAGGTGGAAAACAGAGATACACACAGCCGGACACATCAGAGCGAGACAGGCAGAAAGGGGGTGCTCAGGGACCCTGCCAGGACTGCAGCCCATCGCTGCTCAGACAGCAGGCATCTGGGCCTCGAGGCAAATGGCCACAAGTGCGCAAGGACGGGTTAGCAATTCATTCCGGGGTATGGGTGCAGGCGGTTCATGGTCGAAACGGAGGATCTCACTTCTCTTCCCAGACCCACCTCTTGCCCATGGAGCTGCCTGAGGAAAGAGCACCAGACGAAGGGGCAGACAGACCCAGGCAACGCAGCGGCTCACACACACACAGGCACACACACAAACACACGCTTGTGAGCAACTGGGCATCCTGAGCCTCAAATCCTACCTCACCATGGGCTATGAGCAGATCGGCGTGTGCACATTCCAAGCCCTGGGCCCCAGAGGAAGGAGCAGATTATGTCCTCTGCCTCCTCTTCTCTGCTTGGCCCTGGCCAGAATGCGGCCAGGATGGAGGGAGCAGCTGCAGCCTCCTGAGACCATGAGGTCAGAGTTTCTTGTTGAGGAAAGAAGAGCAACAGGAGCTCAAGCATCTGGGCTTCTGACGTCGTGTTGTCTCCATATCGTCCTGAGCCTCGTGTGTTTGGACTGTAATGTGAGAAAGAAAGAAACTTTCATCATGTTTAAGCCACTCTCTGGGGGGATCTTTGTTCTAGCAGCACACCCTGATGGCATCCTGACTGGTGTAGATTCGGGTGCCCAGAAGGGACAGGTGCTGCTCCCGTGGCTAAACCCCCGCAGTCTGGCCTCCATGGTCCAAGACACAGGTTTTGTGAGCTAGAAAGCTGTCGATGCTTGGACTGTGGAAATCTTCATAAAATCTTTCATTAAAGTGCTCCCACGGGTGCTTAGAAGGCAGACCACCTCCGGATGGCCCCTGGAATTTTAGAACTGGGTTGAAACGCTCAGAATGTAGGTGTGTGGGAACTGCTACTCCCTGCCTTTGGGGAGCGATCTGGGAGAGTCACCGGATGGCTCTGAAGACAGTCTTGGTGGAAGAGAAGAGGCTGGTCTCAGGAGTTCTCAGCAGGACGGGAGGGCCAGCCCCGGGCCGTGCTCTGAATGAGGCGCTGTCTCCCTACCCAAGTCCATTGGTGCAGGCGACAGACAGCAAGGCAGTCGCTCTTGAATGAGCAGGATGGGCCGAGAACAGAACCCAACTTTATAAGAATAAAAAGCCAGGTCTGCACAAGATCTTTAGGTGGGGTTACATGCACCATGGAAATAACCAGTTGTCAATAGACCAGAAATGTACTCATTTTAGAGGGAATTGTATTCCCAAATAAGTCACAAGCCTGGCTTTCAAAAGCATGTTGTGTTTTGAAACCTCCCCCCCAAAAGAAATCCCCGGATATCCCAGGAATGTGGACATGAGGGTTGAGTGCATGCTCACTTCGGGTGTGGACTTAGGGAGGACAGCGGGGCAGGGACGCACTCCCAGAGGACAGAGTCCGGATGGCGGAGGACAGCCGGCAAGGTGTACGAGCGAGTAGAGGCAGGGGTGCCGAAGGGCTGGCCGAGGCAGGGCTATCTGTGGCCGTGCTGGCCCCGCCGGGTGCGGCCGCGGTCCTGCCGGAGCGACCGCTCGCTGTCCCTTCTGCTCTGCGCCAAAGGCACGTTTTTACAGCAATCGGACTACTCCTGCATGGCCCCGGGCTCCCGGGGGGCTGCAGACCACCTGTACTTTCCATCTGTAGTCCACAGCTCCCGGCTCGGGAGGGGTCACATCAGCCTTGGTGTGCCTCACACGCAGGTCCCGGATGCGGCCGGACACAGTGCCTGGAAGGGGCTTCAGGGCTGTGCTGCTGGAAGGGGCTGAGTGTGCTCAGAGCGCAGAAGGGAGAGTTTGCAGGAATCGCGTGGCCCAGAGGGCTGGACTGTGGCCTAGACAGCAGGCCGTCCCCCAGGCCATTTGCCCGTCCTTTCCCTCCGAGCAGCAGAATCCTTCAAGTTCGAGCTCGACGCAGAGCCGCCACCTGCAATGATGCTCCCTGTCTCCCTCACAGCGCCCTGCGGCCATGTGACCGACTTCCGGCTGATGGGGCGGGAGCAAAGGCACACATGTGGCTTCCTGGGGGGGACGGGCCATGCACCCCGCTCTTGTCTCTCCCTGGCTGCACTGCAGGTCTGTGGAGGCAGGCCCGAGCTTCCTGAGCTGCCAGGGAGAAGGTGCATGAAGGCCGCAGACCAGGCGGTAGAAGCAGTCTGTGGGCCAGACGCCGGGAGCCACCATCCGCCCCACACGGCTCGGGACGCAGGACAGGGAAAGAGGCTTCTAGGCCCCGCTCACGGGGATGCTGGGATCCTTGTCACAGCTGCCAGCCCTGTGCCCTAACTTACATAGCTGCAGGGTCTGCACGTGGGCCCCAAAGCGGAGGCTGCGAGGGGAGGGGGCCTTGCTAGCTGTTTGGTTTTGTCTTCTTACCCAGGAACGGGCAGCTGTGAGGCTCTCAGTCGCCCTCAGGGAAGGGCCATGCCGTCGGTCGCCACAGCGATGCAGACGGTACTGAGCCTAGGACGACACAGCCATCAGCAGGGTGAAGGGAGGGTCCGGGAGATACTGCGCTCGCTGCGTGTCCTCGGGGGACTGGTCATCTGTGTCCCCGTGCGGTCGTCTATAGAAGTGGAGATGGCAATCCGCGTGGCCTCCCTCGGCTGTTGGGGTTCGGCGAAGTGATGCAGGTAGAACCTGGCCCTCGGCCGGCTCTCAGTGATGTCGCCTCCTGCCTTCCGACCCCGGTGCTCGGAGTCCAGGGACCCCGAGCAGAAGGCAGGTGTGACGCGGCCTATCCAGGAGACCCAAGCGCAGCCCATGTAGCTCAGGAGGGAGAGCCAGTGTGAGACCCCTAGAGGAGCCCCAGGGGGGCCACAGGAGAGGGGCTGAAGCACGTGGCGTCCATGGCGGGGACAACGCGGGTGGCCTGAGGTCAGCTAGAGGACGTCCACTTCCTTCGGTGGGAGGAGGGGAGGTCTCTGGCCCAGCCCTGGAGAGCTATGACCTTGGGAAGGGAAGGACAACGCAGACAGGTCATGGGGGCAGCACGGAGGCCAGTGAGGTCCCGCCCCCCGGGCGCACCCAGATCCTCCCACCCTGGGCTGCACCTCAGCAGGGTCCCTGCTGGGCTGCAAGCTTTGGAGGAGTAGGGATGCCTCTGAGGCCTCCATCCCTCCTCTGGGGTCTTTGTCCCTTCAGCGGCCTCCTATCTCCCTGCCAGCACGCACGGCTAGAGGACCTTCTCTGCGCCACGGGGTAGGTGCCTAGTGAGTGTTTGGTGGGTGAGGGCCTAGCACACAGTAGGTGCACAGTCTACGTCTGAGGAATGAACACAGCGGGCGCTCACTTTGGCCAAATCGGCCCTTGGTCTCCTGCCCAGAGCGGGTCTGGGGGCTCCCAGGCCTGACCCACTGTGCGCTCACCCCTGGGAGACCTTGGTCACCTGGCTTCTCCCTGCCCACCTCTGCCTCGATCGGGGTGTCCTCAGGGGACCCCAAGAAGCGAGTGCCACGGAACTGGGAGGCAGTGTTCCTTTCTGTCTTCACATCGGGCTAAGACTCAAAACAAAACTGTCAGATTTCAGAACATTTCACAGCGGCAAAAATAACTGCACTTGGGGAAAAAACACGCAGACACTTCTCAAAGTCATCTAGTCGCTTCAACAATGTGCCAAAAGCTTCTGGAATTGACAGGTTCGGCTTGCCACGCACCAACTGTGCCTACCTCGTCTCCTGAGGCCCCCGAGGCCCCCGAGACCCCCGCGTGCTGAAACCTCAGCACCCAGGGGGCAGCGGGGGAGAGGCGCAGAGCCACCTTTGTCTGCCCCTACTGAGTGCCAGTCCAAACGCCGTGCCCAGAATTCACAAGCTGCGGATGCCCAATCGGAGGGGACAGAGGCGGGGCAGGGAGGAGAAAGGCCTCGCTGGGAAGGTACCTGATGATGTGCGGCGCACGCGCTATTGACTAGCTCACTAGCTCCTCACAACCACACTGCAGAAAGGTCTCCCCGTTTCAGAGGTGGGCACTGACGCACAGAGACGTCCCTCAGGTCAGGGGCGAGCCATCCTCTCCTGGGAAGGAGTCCCGGTTGTCCTCCAGTCCTCTCTCCCCTCTTCCATAGCAATGCTAAAGATAGCCAGGCACACATGGTCCAGACAAAAACAAGGTTTCCAGCCTCCTTGACAGCCAGGTGGGGCCACATAACGAAGCCTGGTCGATGGGTACAAGCAGGAGGACTCTGTCCAACTTCCTGGTTGAGCTCTCCCCTCCCTCTGGGATGGCAGGAGCCCGGGCAGCCACCTTAGACCCATGAGGACAGCAGAGCCATGAGACAGAAGGAGCCTGGGCTGCCAACACCATGGAGCTGCCATGGGGACCTGGACCATGTCCACTGGCTCCTGAGGCAAAAGAGGAGGAACGCCTACCTTAAGTTAAGCACCTGGCAGCAGGTTGGCTAAGCCAGCTATTCCTGTGGTTCTGCATCAGGAGACCAACCAGGGGGGCCTTATAGATGCTGAGGAGCCTGGATCTTATCCCGGGGGTGGGGAGCCAGCAGAGAGGAGGGTTCTAAGCAGGGCAGTGATCTGATCCCACTCATGTCTTTCAAACATCTACACGGATTGCAGCAGGCAGTTTGGCCCCTGAAGTCTGGGAGGTGACGGGGCTCAGACCAGGGTGGTGGTGGAGAGAGGGCGGGGAGGTGGATAGATCCAGGACACATCCCAGAGGAGGGAGGGCACACTGGAGAGGAGACGTGGGGCACCCCACACTTGCCCCGAGCAGCTGGGGACAACAGACGCCAGCTCAGCGGGGCCGCTCCAGGTCTCAGCTCAGGGGGTGAAGTCTGAGGCGCCCGTGAGGTGTCCAAGGGAGACGTCCAGCAGGCAGGCCGGGATTTCGGAAGGTGGCGTGGAGGCGTAAGCGGGGGATTTACCAGCTGAAAGTTAGTAGTAAATGCCAGGGAGGACATGAGGTCAGTGAAGAAGGGGGTCATTGGGGTGGTGGAGCGGGTCCTCAGTAGAGCTTGGGGAAAGCAGTCAGGGGGGCGAGGGGAAGCCATGCAAGGGTGGGCTCCAGAAGCCCTGAGAGGGAGCTTCAGCACAGCCTGCGGACCCTTCCAGAGGGGACTGGCCGTGCATCTCCCTACAGAGTGGCCACCGGAACTGCTGAGACAGTGACCGCTGGCGAAGGAGGGAGCGGTGGTCAGACGGCAGAGGATTCGGGAGAGGGGTTTCAGCGGGTTCCTGCTCTGCAGACGTTTTCCCTGAGACAGAGGGGGTGCAGGAGGGAGTAGGTCCCGGGGTGGAGCCCCACGGAGCCTGGGGTGTAGCACGAGGGAGCTGGTACAGTACTCGGTGTTTTTCCAAGTCCCTGGGTTTTTGTTTTTGTTTTGTTTTGTTTTGTTTTGCCATCCTCTGATCCAGACTGATTTTTACCAAACATTGCTCTTAAATGCAATCCTTAATCGTCTCGCTTTTTAAAACTTGCTTTTTTTTCTAGGCAATATTCTCAGTGAAGTCGCAGATTTGATGGGTTAACTTTTTTGCTAATACACATGACACCAAATACACAGCTATGTAAAAGGTCCATCTGTGCATCTTTAAGACGGTCTTGGGACCCACCCTGTCTAGCACGCTTTTGACACTGAGATGGGAGGAGGGCCATGGGGGTTGTCCCTGGTGTCAGGTGACCCAGGGCCAACCCCGCCTCACCTATCACCAGCAGGGTGTGACCTCAGGCAAGTTACAACCTCCATAAACTGGAGACAACCCTCGTCTATCTCAAGAGAGGGCATGAGGAGGGAGAGAAATCATCCACCCAGAGCCCTTAGCAGAGAGTTGGCACTCAGGCCAAGAGGCGCTGGGCACGGATGGTCACCGGGACTGTTGATGAGGGTGCAGTTGAGCCAAGATCCCATGGGACTTCCTGGTGCCTGTGCCCAGCCCACCTCACTCTGGCCGGGCTCTGCAAGGGTTGGAATATATTCCAGCGAGGCTCTGGAATACATTACACCCCAGGAGCCAAACATGAGCAGTGGAGAAGCCCACATGAACGCCAGTCTATGCCATCCCCACCACCAGTGACATTTGCCTCTCTGAGGACCCACCAGGGAAGGATGGTCAGGACCGCGGACAGACCCGGCCTGGGAGGGCAGTGGGTAAACTGCTCGGCACATAGGCTGGAAACACACCATCCCGCCCATTTTTCACCATTTTTCAATGTGGTTCTCTCTGAGCTACCAGGAGCTGCAAATAAAACTTCACTCTTCCTTTCTGGAGCTGCCTCCTAAATTCTATCCTTGTACAGGTGGGAAACGGAGGCAGATAGAGTGATGAAATTTCAGAACAGGACAGAACTCAGAAGAACAACGAGTCCAGGGATGGCTGGGTGGCTCAGGCGTTAAGCATCCGCCTTCGGCTCAGGTCATGATCCCAGGGTCCTGGGGTCGAGCCCCGCATCGGGCTCCCTGCTCGGCGGGAAGCCTGCTTCTCCCTCTCCCGCTCCCCCTCCCTCTGCTCGTGTTCTCTCCCCCTCAAATAAATAAATAAAATCTTTTTTTAAAAAAAGAACAGCCAGTCCAACCTGCTTCTGCCTACGGAAAGCTTAGCCCCGCGGGCCAGGGACTCAGCGCCATCCCCCAGCAGTGAAGAGGTCTGTGGCCTCTCTCGCCACCACAGGCTCAGGGAACCGTTGTCCTGGGGACTTTTCTCCCCAGGTAATACCCTGTCGCCACATAAAAGGGGGCACTGCAGGCCTCACCTCTCTCTTCTCTGCCAAGATAACAACTCGTTCCATGGAAGCCGGGCACTCAGGCTGGGAGGTGGCTGTCCACGCAGGGCAGAGGCCAGCTGAGTTCGGGGACAGAGCCGGGACCGAGCTGGGCCAACAGGTGCCGAGCCCTCGGCAAACGGCACCCCGTCCTGTGTGCCTCCCCCACCCCCCGCACCAGAGCCGCACCAAGCCCACGGCTCCCCGAGGGCCCGGCTCTCTACACAGATAAGGAGTGTCTGCGATTAGCATGCGGTCATTTGCCCCAGGACACCTGGCTCTCCGGAGCCGGGGACACCCCTCTGCCCTCTAGGGCCTCTCTAGGCCTGTGGGGCAAAGGTGAGCCCCCACCCAGCCCTGTTTCAATTCCTTCAAATTATAAACTCACAGGGTCTAAAGAGCAGACCCAAACATACCTCTACAAAAATGTGTTTGAAAAGAACATTCTCTACTCATGCTGGCCCTCTGCCTGCTTCCACTTTGGGGTTCTGGGCAGACTTTTAGAAGCAAACCTCTCACCAATTACCGAGAGCAAAACAACTCCCAGAAGATCTCAGCGGGTGCCAAGCAGAGCAAGCAACAAGCCCCTTTTGCAGAGAGTTTCCGCTTGGCCTCTAGAAATCCCAAAAGATGCACATCATGTTGGCTCTGGCCATGTCCATAGCTGACCCAGTCCCCTCTAGCCTGGGCCCCCTCCCGCTCCTGGCCCCAGCCATCTCTTGCCTTCCCCCTCAACTCCTGGACCAGGGGGAGCCCCTCAGCTGTCAGCAGCCAAGCCTGAGCACCCTGGACCACCAACGCATGGGTCCAGAAGCTCCAGACAGAAAAGGGCGCGGTAGCCAGGGCTTGGGCTCCCGGGACCCACCCTCTAAGGTGCGGTCACCCCCCTCCCCGCACCATCACTGCAGGTCCTTGGCTTCTGAGCAACACCGGCCAGAATTCATTTCTATGCCACACAAGGATGCTGAACATTCTGGGGCGAGGTCTTGTACCTTGGCGGTCTGACGCTGCCAAGGAGAGGGGGGCTCCGGGAGGCCCGTCTCTCCTCCTCTCCCGCCACCCTATTGTGGGTCACTAAAGGTAAAAGCAGGAGGAAGGACCTTCAGATGTGCTCTGCTCACGGCCAGGGCCAGGGAAGTGGGCCTCGCCGTGTCCCGGAATGATCCCAATACGCTCCGAGCTGGGCCTTTCAGGAGCAGATTGGAAAATCCCCCGGAGCGGGTGGGGCCTTACCAGCTGCTTGGGAAAATGTCTTTTCAGAGCTTAAGGGCGGCATCTCCTTGCTTCCCTCTCATTCAGGCTGCAGGCTGCATAGCCCTGTGCAGCGGGCCGGAGGCTGGGGCCCCGGAGAGGAATCCAGCCCAGCCCCCAGTCTTGCCGGAGGAGCCTCCACCCAGAGCAGGGGACAGTCCTGATGGGAGACCGCAGCAATCATGCAGGATAACTAGGGGCCATGCACAGGGTGCAGGCTTGAAGGAGGGAAGGGGTCAGGGAAGGCTTCCCGGAGGAGGCAGCTCCTGAGGACCAAGTGGGAGTTAACCAGAAAACAAGTGGGGGAAAGGCATCCCCAGGGGGTGAAAGCAAAGGTGCAAAGACCCCAGGTGGAAGCAGAAGCAGCCTGTGAGCAAAGCTATCACAGAGCTTACGCACTGGGGAGGACAAGAGCAGAGGGGCGCCCAGTGGAGAGGTACGCTGGGTGGACGCAGGGCCAGTCCAGACGGGGCCTCTGTGCCACACGAAGGAGTATGGGCTTCATCTGGAGAGCGGTGAGGAGCCATGGAGGGCTTTAAGCTGGCGATGACCCAGCCTGGGTTTACGTCCCGGAAAGTCCACTCTTGTGGCTGCCTGGCCTAGGGCAGCATGAAGGGAGGCAAGCGGTGGGGATGCGGTTGGGGGGACTAGGACTGTCCTTTCTGGATCCACAGCAGTATATTCCCAGCCCTCCCTGCCCCTGAGCCCCTTCTCCAGCCTCAGAGTCCTTCAAACTTGCCATGATTTCCCTACCTCTGAGCCTTTGCATATGCTGTTCCCCCTGCCTGGTGTGTCCTTCTCTGCCTTCTACCTGAAGAACATGTGCTCAGGAGCAGCCAGGGCCCATCCTGCTGTGCCTCCCTGTCCACCCCTCTTCTGGGAAGAATCTGTTGCTCCTTTAGACGGTTCCAGCAGAGACCTGGCCACGCCCCAGCTATGATAATCCTCTGGTCAGGAGGCGACCTCCCCACCAGACTAGAAGCCCACTGGGGGCAGGGATGTGCTTTGTGTCCCTTTGGATCCTAAGTCCTCAAGCAGGGCAGGGGGTGGGCTCTTGGGAAGGGCCTGGAAGGCTGGCCCAGGTCCTGGAAGACCTGGTCCTGAGGTCCCCTTGAGGCTGGTGACCGCAGCCCCAGCTCACCCTTGAGCAGTCCATCCTCACGCTGGCGAGCCCAGTTTGCGTGCCCTGCATTTCTCAGTGTGGGGTGGCAGGGACCAGCTGGGTTGTTGTCAGACCATTCCCCCTCCCCCTGGCAATCCAAAGCTCAGCACTGTGCTGAGTTCTGTCCAGTGCAACGTGAGAACCCACCCCTTCCAGCCTGGCCCCAGCAGTCGCCTGATCTGTCTTATTCTTGCTGTCCCTTGCTTGCTGGCTGGATGGAGAAGTTTCAGCGGGCGGCCCCAGGGCCCTGGGAACAATAAGAATAGGTACCATGAGGTGCCTCCCAGCTTCCCCACGGGAAGGAGAACATCTTCCCCAGCCTCTGGATGTGCCCCAAGTGTCAGCTGTCGCTGAATAGGGCTCCCTCGCTGGGATCATGCCCCCTCCCCAGGGTGGCCCATATCCAGCGACCCGTCACCATGGGGCTATACACGGCCAAGCCATGCACCCCAACCTGAGACAACTCTGAACGGCCATCCCAGCCTTGGACCTCCTCAGGGCTCCTCTGAGGACCCCACTGGGACAGCAGCTCCCTCTGCCAGGTGGGCTTCCTGTCCTTCCTGTCCCCAGTTACTGACCCAGAGCACCCCCACACGCTCTCCATGAGAGTAGACGTCACGACGCCTGTTCTGCCCCAGAGGAGTGGAACGGTATTGATGGAGTGTCCTTACATGGGAAAAGGAGAACGCCCAGTTGTGTGGGAGGCTACTGGACACAGGATTCGAGTGGACACTCTAAAGACTGAATGACTCCAATGGGGGAATGAGGCCGATGGGGGCCAGGTTGTAAGTGGCATCCTGACCCAGGTGGAGCTCCCTGGGTCTGTGGGCCTCCCCCGTCCCCCCAGTGGTTATTTCCCTGGTTCTTCAATGAATAATTCAAATAGACTGATTTGGTAGTTGGTAGAAGCTCCACTGGGCCAAAAAAGGAAACCAAGATCAGTATCGCACATGGGGCAATGGCACAAATGAACATCTTTAAAGGCCTAAAGGATGCGGGAGCCGTGGTCCAATGTATCTCCATTCAGCTTGCCTGTCCGACCCCAGGAGAGTCTGGTGATGGGTCTTGGATGGTGGCAGTGGATTAGCACAAGCTCAGCGAGGTAGTTGGCCCAGTTGCGAGCACTGTGCCAAATACGGTCTTTGTTAGCCCCGATGAATGCGGCCTCGGGGCCTTGGGACAGAGCTATAGCTCTCCTCATCCCTGTAAGAAAAGAGGATCCAAAACAGTTTGTAGTGATTTGCAGTGAACAGTAATATAGTTGGTCCTGCACCTGGGCTCCATCCGCTCTCTCTTCTCTGTCCCCTTCTGGCTGCAAGTCTCTGCCGTATTGCCGGCTAGACGTCCCCTAGAACGTGATGTCAGTCTGCTATCACAATAACACCAAGCAAATCAAACTGCACGAATGCACTGGGGGCCTTATGTCCAGAGGGTGAGAAGCAAGCCCTTTGAAAACCCACGGGCCTGCTGCACCCATGACGTGACGGGCGTGGGCACGTAACAGCCGGGAGGGCAGAGGTGAAGGTGGTCCACCAGGTGAGTCCCCACCTTCCCTGGCTGGTCTAGTCAATGCCATTGCTGAATGTCCAACCTGCCCGCAATAAGGATCCATGGTGAGTCCCCAGGAGAGAAGCATTCCTACAGGAAACCAATCAGCCTCCTAGAAGCAAGTCAACTACACTTGGACGTTTTCCATCCTGGAAGAGGTGATGATGAATTTCGACAGGAACAGAGAAATATGATGGGTGCGGTTTGCCTTTTCTTGCCACGGGGCCTCCGTGAGCACCACCATCGGAGAGCTCACCGAGTATTCAGTCCACCGACATGGGATCCCATGTAACGTCACGTCAGACCAAGGACCCACTCTACAGAAAAGACGGTGCTGGAGTGGGCCTGTGACGGTAGGGTCGGCCATTCACGCTGCAGATCATGGTGCTAGGAGGCTGCCACCCCGACAGAGGGATGGGATGGCCTGTCCAGGGCAGACTTGAAGCACATGCTCAGGGCAACGCCTTGCAAGGATGGGGCGCGGTCCTCGCGACGCAGCCACATGCTCAGTCAGTGACCTTTGTATTGTTTTGTGTCCCCAGAGGGTAGAATATATGGGTCCAGGAATTAAGAGGTGGGGGCAGGCGTGGCCACATTTACTGTCTCCCAGCAACAGATTTGGGGAATCTATGCTTCCTGGCCCTGCAATGCAGGGCTCTGTTAGAGCTGTCCCCTGTCCCCCCGTGCGCGCAGTAGGAGTTTGACAGAACTATAAGCCGCAGCCGATGCCACACTTTGGCTCCTTGTGCCAAATGACCAGCCAGGAAGAAGAGGCATAGCCCTCCTCACAGCTCAGCCTCCTACCTTCCCTTCCACAGGCGATCCCAAGCCCACTCCCCACCCACCAGAGTGTCTGAGCGACCCCATGGAGCGCAGCACCGTGCCCCGCCAGGAGAAAGCTGTGCTGTGCTGAGCTGGGGAACGAGGGAGGAGGTTGGTGGTTGTAGCAGAGAGCCTACCCTGACTCCCTTCTGGAGGAACGAGTGACTAACCCAGTAAGCGAATGAATGCCTTGGGACGACTCGTGCCCGGCAGAGCAGGTCCCGGGCAGGTGAAGAGCAGGGTCCTCTCTGCCCCTGTGGGAGCCTCTGGGCTGCTGCAACGCCTTGGTGGTGAGTTCTCAGCCCCCCAGCCCCGGAGCTCTGGCTGCGGCCCTCGGCTGGAACAGGTGCTCAGGAGCGAGGGATGAGGGGATCCAGCCTCTGTCTGTGCCTTTCCCCGCCTGAGCTGGCCCCCGCCTTCCTCCCCGACGCCCGCTGTGTGGGAGCCTCTCCTCTGGGCGTCTGGCACACACACACCCACGAGTGGGGGCCGACGCAGGCCGCCCACCCACCTGACAACCATTCAGGGGCACTGTGGGTCTGGGGTCTGTCTCTCCCACCAAGAGCGGGAGCCCTGAGGGCAGGGGCTGTGGCAGATGCACCTCTGGGTCCTCAGCACCCAGGACAGGGCAAGGCACTCGGGGAATAGGAGGAATCCAGAAAGCCTCAGTTTCCCCATCTGTGTGCCTGTGTCCTCAAGCAACAGACCTCTCAGGTTACACACCCAGGGCCTAGGATCCCCCAGGGATTGGTCGGGGCCAGGATGTCCTGCTCCAGGGCCTGGGGAAATGCCTATAGCTTTGGGGAAGGCATGCATAGGAGCAGTTGGGGGACCCCAGCCAGGCCCCCTGGCAGCCAAGGTCCTGTGCCCGCTGCCCGCCCTCCAGCCAAAACCCTGGTCACTCCCCTGACCCAGACATGCCACCCTAGCCTATTGTACAAGATGACACCAATTGCAAAGGTGGGTCTCCCTGGTACCCCCGGGCCCCGTCCAGCCCCACTGCCCCCAGTAGCTGGATTTCCTCTCTCCAAGTCATCGAGATGCAAAGTCACTGCCGGGGGCTGGTGAGCTGGGCAGCTCCTCACCGGTTTCCGAGGCGCATGCTGCATAAACATTCCTGCTGCCAATGAGGCCTTCCAATGAGGCTGCTCCCAGCGGACCCCGGCTTCCTGCTCCTCCTGCCTTCATGTGGGAACAGGGGCATCCCGGACACATACTTGTCAGGGAGAGGTTGGAGTCACGGTGGTCACGCCCCCACCCAGCAAGCCCACACTGAGCGCCCGCTGTCTGCCAGGCGCCGGGCCGGGTGCAGGGGTGACAGGCCAAGAAGCACAGGCTTGGAGTGGGGGC
>NC_138377.1:2803809-2897394 GCF_054177405.1 Leptonychotes weddellii | reverse complement strand
GGGCCAAGGGCTCTGACTGTGGTCTTGCCTCGCCTGCTGGGAGAGACATCTGGGAAGGGGGCGTGGCTGTACCAGCCCCCCCGGGCAGCTGCGTCCTCAGTGATCACTGCCCTCGGGGCGAGCTGGCCCCGGTCACTCTGCCCTCCCTGCAGGCTGCTCTAATAAACACCCAACTCCACAGGTTGGCATCCGAGGCCCCGGCACGTCCCTCCCACCTGATTTCCCACGCCCCCCTGCCATGCAGGTCAGCATGGCCCATCCTTTCCCTTGTTCATGCTGTTCCCGGAGCCTGCGTGCCTCACTTCCCGCCCGGCCCATCAGATCTGCAAACCCCCTGCCCAGTCCCGGTGCCCGCTGCAGCGGCGGCACCGCCTCCCCCCTGATGCCCTCCGGGGGCCCCTGGGACTTCTCTTCGTGCTCTGAGTCCCCGTGGCCCTTTCTCAGAGCCCTGGTGTTTTCACCAGTAAAACAGGCACGGTAGGAGTACCTAGCTCAGCAGGTGGGGTGAGGACTGAGAAAATGAGACCGTGCGTGTCAATCCCAGGCACTCGCACTCAGCAGCTGCTCCATAAATGGTGGATTGTTTACTGCCGTTGTTACTGTGCTGCCCCACGAGGGCTGGTCTTCCCCGGAACTCTCTCTGCACCTGCCGGCCTCCCCCTCTCTACCCTCCCTGAGCAATGCCACCCACTCCCACGGCCGCAGCCACCACCTGCAGCTGTCCCCAGGGGCCACCCTCCTGGGCTCTGCGCTGGCGTGTCCACCTGGAGGACCCTCAGGGTCTGGCACTAGCACTGCCGGTTCCCCACCTCTTCCTGTCCCGGCAGACTCTGCTGGTTAGAACGTGCTAGAAGATCATTTCCAGTCCCACTCTCAGCATGAGATCCTGTACTGTTTAAGAATGCCTTTGGCTGCAAATAGTAGAAGGCACAGTGAACGGTGACTTAACCAAAGAGGGGCTCGTTTTTCTGGCATAACGAGGGGTCTGCAGTGAGTGGCTGCCGGCTGTGCTTCGACAGCCCCAGGCCGGCCCCTAATGATTTCGCGTCACATGGACCTCATTGTTGCAAAATGGCTGCCCGTGCTCCGACCCCTCGAACAATGTCCAAAGGCACAGGGAGGGCATTCCTCTTCACATACCTTCTCTTATCAAGGAGGACAAAACCTTTCCCAGAAGCTTCCAGTAAACGTCCCCTTGCATCTCGCCGGACAGACCTGGCTCCTCGGAGGGGCCGCCCCTGCTGCAAGGGAGCCTGGGAGGGCCGCTTGCTACCACCGCCACCAAGCACCCAGGCACCGGGTAGAAACCTGGACTCCTCTCTCTGCTGCCCTGACCTCCCACAGCCCTGCACCCCGCCTCTCCGCCCTCCTCCCGCCCACCCCTCCCTGCTCGGCACTGGGCTCCCTCGTCTTCCCTGTCCTCACCCCACTGAACAAGCAGAGTGATATTTTAAAATCCAAACCTTTCCACGACTCCCGACTTCTCTAGGAAACGCTCGAGCTCCTTCACGTGTCCCCCAGGGCCTCCTGACCCGGCCCTGGCTACCTTTCTAAATGTTCCTCCCACCATTTGCCAATAACCTGCAGGCTTACTGGGGACTCCCCAGATGGACCCTGGCCGGGCATGAGCGTGAGTGAGCCCACGTGGTTTTGGTAGGCGGGGATCCCAGGACACCAGGACGGCTGGGGAGGTCCGCAGGGCAGGGAAGGAGCCCATGGAGGGTGACCGCTGGGGGAATACGCCCGGAACTCTGGTGCCCCGTCTGAAGGGCAAGGAGCCAGTCCTGAGGTCTGCTTCTGCGCTGGACAGGGTGGGCCTCAATTCTCCGGAACTTCTGGGCTGAACTGCTCCCTCGGGCAAAGTGATACAGGCTCTGGGAATGGACGCTGGGACCTGTTCCACACAAGGAGGCAGGAGGGCGAGCAGGCACAGGGCAGCAGCCTCCCTCCCTGAGCCCAGCACACCTGCCTCCTTTCAGGAATCCCATCCCCACGGTTCCTGCCCCAGGGCTTTCCACAAGCCTTTCTGGGGGCTCCCCTCCCTCCCACACACCCACCGTAGCACCCAGCCAGGCCCAGCCAGCCTCACTCCGGCTCTGGGACGAAGAACTCCATACTTTCCCAAGTGGAACCCATCCTCCCCCTGGCCCTTGCCCAGTTCTGGCTTGAATGCGGGATCCACCTGCATCCCCTACCCTTGCTGGGGCATCCCCGACCCCTGAAAGTGGACGCAGGAGGGCAGAGGGAGAACACTGCTCCCCACCCACCGTGGGCAACTTCCGCAGGCCGCAGAGTTGGGATGCTGCTGGGGGTTGGAGACAGGGGGAGGCCGCGGCTGAGCAGGGTGGGAGGAAGAGAGCCCAGACTGACCACCCAGCCCTCCGCGGCAGGATACCACAGCCCTAGCCAGGAAGGAGCCAGGTCTTCAGAGCTACCAGGCCTGAGACCAAATCCTCCATCGCCACAGAACGCGGCTGCAGTGTGGACAAGCCACTTCACCTCTGGGGCCTCAATCTCCCCATCAGAAGAATGGGCACCATCACACCCGCGTCACAGCCTGGCTCTGAGGAAGGCACGTGGTGTGTGCGCACTCAGGAGGCCGTGGCAATGGCAGGCAGAGCCTGACCTGGTCCCAGGTCCCAGGTCCCGGGTCCCAGGGCGGGCTAATAGGGGAGAGCCTGCCCAGCCTCCCCCTCAGGTCCCCCCCAGCTGCCCCTGGAGGCTCTGCCTCCCTTCTCATCCTGGGAGGCCCAGCCCAAAAGCCACCTCTATCAAGAGCCAGACGGGGGGCAGCTTCCTGCCCAGGCCCCTCTACTCTGTGCAGCTGAGTCTCAGGGCTGCAAAGGTCTGTGTCCTCGCCTATCACCCCACCAGACCACCAGCCCCCACCAGGCAGGCCTGAGCCTCCCCGGGGCCTACAGGGGCTCCCTCCTCCCGGGCTCCCAGCTGCACCCTGCTCTCCGTCCAGGCCCTGGGGGCTCCTCTCTCAGGCCTCACCCTGCAGGCAGCCCCAGCTCACGGTCAAGGCACAGGACAAGGCCAGAGCCAGGGAGTGCCCAGGCTGCAGGGGTCAGGCACCAGGGCCTGGGGGTGTGGTGGGGGGTGTGTCTATGATCAGGCAGCCTGGAGCTTTGCAGTTCGTCCTTTGGGAGCATTCCTCAAATTCCCTCTCATCTCCCTGCTGCTGTAGGGTGGAATCCAAGATGGGACGTCCCTTAGAGGCCATCTGGAGGCGGGAAGGTGGAGGCCCAGAGAGGCACAGATGTTTCTGAAGTGGCACAGCGAGCTCACGCTGGAGCCAAGCACAGAGCCTGGGCTTTGTGCCTCCCAGGCCAGGAGGCCTCCTCACCCCCACTTCACCTGGCAGCCTCTGTGAGCAGAACCTGGACCGTGGGAGGGAGGCAGGAGCTAGGGGCTGAGCCTTGAAGCCACATCCCTTCACCAAGCCTCAGTCTCCCCCTCAGAAAGTGGCCCCTGAGGGCTCCTGGGAGACCTCTACAGGGCACACGGCAGAGGAGGGTCAGTTGGAAAGGGCATCTGTGGCCTGAGTGCCCTATGATGGGAGAGAAGACCCCCACCTCCCCCACCCCGTCGGTTCCAGCCTGTCCACCAGGCCTCTGAACTCTGGGTGATGGGCAGGCAGGTGGGGCCCACTCTAGAAGCAGAGAAAGGGTGGCAGGCATGAGCTACCAAGACCCTCACCACCCCCGAGTCCCTCCCCCCGCCCCACCCCCATTCCATGGGGTCCAAGGGCTGATAGGGGTCCAATCCTGGTGGCGATGTCCCTGGCCGGGTGGTGCCCGTGTGTGGGTGTGGGGTGGCTGCCAGCTCTCCGGCTGTCTCACTAATTGTACCCTGGGGTGTGGTCCACTGTGGGCACCGGAGCCCACGAAGAGATGGCGGGGGCAGTGACTTGGGCGGAGGCGAGGCCGGGAAAGCCCCAGGCGGGAGGGCTGGGTCGGTGACAGGCGGCCCAGCGCCCAGGCTGAGGACAGGACACTGTGTTTTGATTATTTCCAGTTTCCTGACCCCCAAGTAGTGATTTAATGTTCCTGTTTACTCCAAGGGTTAGAACAGAAGGCGGGACGGCTAAGCTGGCCTCCTTGGCCTCCCCTGGCGTCACCCCTAAACTCCCAGCAAAGAAGCAGTCGGAGGGAGCAAAGGGTCCCGGGGGTGCAATGCGAGGCCTCTGGGTGCATTGGGCATGTCAGATGGGCTCAGGGCCAGACCTTGCACAAAGTAGGTCCTGCCAGAGGTTGAAGGGCATGACCTGTCCATAGGAAGCATGGCTGGGTGACCCCAGAGCTGGCCTGAGAGGCTGCCTGACTGTGGGGGCCCAGGGCTCATTCGCCCAGCTCCACCTGATTAAAGGCCAGTGCATACACATTCCTGGACCTGCCTGGCTTGACCCAGGGCTCGGACTTTGGCTGGGACCCTGTCCCCACTCAGAGTCTGAGCACATTTGAGGGACTGCCCGGTAGGCAGAGCCAGGAGCCTGTGGCTGCCTGGGAGGGGCTGCAGGAGGTCATAAGCCCAGCCCCTTGCTCCAGAAATCTTGGCACAGAGGGGCCGGCTTGTAAAAGCACTCCAAATGTGGCCTTCTGTAAGCACCCTCCAAGGTCGCGGCTGCGCATGGCAATGTGAGGGGTGGTGCTCTTTACAATTACATGTCATCCAGTTTTTTTGTTTAAATCAACACCAGTTCACATCATTGTTGGCAAAAAGTTTAAACGCTGATATATTTTCTGCCCAGGGACGTCCTATCTTCGAGGGTCTGTTCCTTTATTCAAGAAGCATCCACCAGCACTGGGCGGGCGCTAGGACCACAGACAAGTGTCAGGAGGAAAGATTCAGGTGAGGGAGGGGCCACAACTGGGGCTGGGCTGAGGAGAGCCCCTCAAGGGAGGACCACGGAAGGGATGGTGGCGGGAACCGTGCCCAAGTGACAGGGCCAGTCCCACAGATACACATGAGGGCTCAGCACAAGATGCTCCCCAGACACAGACTTGGAGGTCTCAAGGCTCTGGATGCACACAGAGCCCGGGAGCGCTCCTCGGAGGACGCACATGCACCCAAAGTCACCACGACTCCTTCTCCCCATAAGCTACCAAGGGGACAGCAGAGTCACAGAGGATAGACGTGGGACTCAAGGATCCTAGCAGCTCAGGGTCCCCCACAGGGTAACAGGGCCCAACCTCCCTATGCCACTGGTAGTCTTCATTCGGCCTTGAGCAGAGACCAAGATGCCAAGGGAAAGGTCTCTGCCAGGTGCTGTCCCCCATTGCCTTGCGTAGAACTAAGATCCTGGGGTGCAGAGCCAGGCAGGCCCAAGAGATCACAGCCCAGCCCCATCTCCACCCCGGAGGTCCTGTTCAACCGTGGACTCAGTTTCCCCTTCACTGAAACCAGAGTTGACCCTGAGGACCCCTCGAGTGCTCCATTACCTGCCACAGAGGGGTGGGTAGGTGATGGAGGAGCTCGTCCCTGGAACTGGACACTTCATGTCTGAAAAGGTCACTCCTGAACCCCAGTGCACAGGCATGCACTAGAACTGAGGTCCTTTTGTTCATGGGGCCCTGGTGTCCAGCCCCTGCTCCACCAAGCCCCATGGCTGTGTGGCTTCAGGCAAGCTTCCTGACCTATCTGAGCCTGAGTCCCTGAGAGTCAGTATTGACAGGCGGGGGGCATAGGGGAGGCCCACAGTGGGGAGAGGGTGCTGTTTGTGGAAAGAAGCAGAACAATTGAAGCCAGCTTGTTCAAAGTTAGAGTCCCTTTTTCCAGAGTGGTTGTTTAGAAGGAAAAAAACATCATCCAAATCACAGCCGAGAAAACCTGCAATTGCCAGAGAAATGGGGGTCGGTGGCCAAGAAGGATTGCAAAACAACAGCCCTGGGGAACCGCATGCTTGTGCCAAGCCCTGCAGAGCCGCGGCTCAGGGCACCTTCCCGGGTGCCCGCCCGGCCTCGAGGCGGGGAACCTAGACCCCTCACCCTGGACGTCCGTGCCCTGCTCTGGGACGGGAAGAGACACAACCCAAAAGGTTCCAGTATTTCCCGGTTTGCAAAGTGAGCCTTTGAGGGGAGGGTCCTAGAATCAGGAGGTGGGGAAGGGGTGGGGCGCATTGTGGGGAGAGGTCGGGGGTGGCTCTCGCCTCAGCGTTGGGTCCAAGGGTCCAGGGCTGTAGGTGAGAAATCCGTAGACCTTGGCAGGGGTGGGAGTCCAGTTCCAGCCACAGGGGAAGGAAGGGAGCCAGTCACTGCGTGCCTGAGAAAGGGACCCATGTCTCCCTGCCCCCGACACCCCTGCATCATGCCCCGCTCCAACAGCCCACCCACCCCAGGATGTCCCTGCCATCCCCTAGGCCGTGCAGGCCCCACTGCCACTCCAGCTCCATTCCCTGGATCCCTGAATCCAGGGGATCACCTTCCACTTCCCCAACTACAGCTCAGCCCCAGGCGATCGAGACCGAGAACGCAGCCTCAAGCGCCCGCCACGCCCAACACCCGGCCATCCACAGTCCCGGCAGCGAGACCTGAATATCTGAGCTCCATTCTGAGCCCCCACGGGGGAGCCGCGCATGCTGAAGCCCGCTTGCCCTGAGTGGGGCTTCAGCCACAGCGGCAGGCCCTCCAGACTGCAATTCCTCAAGCGCGTCCCCCAGGCCACCATCAGCCTCGGGTGGGGAAGCCCGGCTTCCTGGGCCTCACGGCATCTGTGCGGAGCCTAAGGGCCGGGGCTCGCCTCTCGGGTGGAGGGCACAGCATGGTGAGTCAGAACTGTGTGGGGCGGGGGTCCTGGCGTGTGGCAGGTGATGACATGGGCAGTGGAGGCCGGGGTGGTGTCCCAGTGCCCTGAGCGCAAGGACATCCTGGAGTACTCGCACCGATCAGCAGGCTCGGCCGCGGAGGCACGGTGCGTGGCAGGGCCCTCCTCCCGGCCAGGGAGGACACACTGCGGCCTAGCGAGACAAACACCTCCCCAAGGCCACCGAGGGAGCCGGCCGCAGAGCCCGGAAGGTGCCTCTGTGGGACAAGAAAGGCACCCTCCAGGTGGGGTGTAGACCGCATCCCAGCACCCTGGCCCTCACCCCAGACTTCTGCTTGGCACAACCCCCAGGAATAACCCCAGGGATAACGCTAGTCACTGTGGCTGCCATGTTTCAGTGCTCACTGAGGAGCTAGACCTTGACCTTGTCCCTACAGGGCCCCCTGTGTGTTCGATTCCACCCTTTCAGGGGTGACTATTTGAGCAAAGTTTTTCTCCCCAGCTGAACAGTAAGCAACGTGGGGGCAGGACTGTGTCTGCTTCAACCACCAGCACCAGACCTGCTTCTTTCATAAATGCTTAGCAAATCTTTGTAGAATGAAGGTTCTCTTTTGACCCTAAAACTACTTGATTGACTACATTTTACAGATGAGGTCGCAAGCTGAGGTGGCCTTCTTTGGGTCACAGGTCGCAAGCTGGAAGGAGGGGGTGGTAGGAATGGGGCCCCCCAGATCCTTCACTCTCCCTCCTCCGTGGCCCCACTTCCTCCAGCCCACGTGGGCCATTCCCCACACATCACATGCAGTGACCCAGCCTGAGAGCCCTCTCCTGACTGGGGCAGCCCCTCAGCAAGCAGGAAAGAGAGGCAGCCCAGGCCGGGAAAGAGCCTGACCGGCTGGGGCGCAAGCCTAGTTCTGCTGTTGCCTCGCACAATCCCTGCTCTGTTCCTTGAGTCTCTGTTTCCATGATGGCCAAGACCCTTTCCTGTCTGATAGTCTGTGATCTACAGTCTAGAGCAGGAATCTGCGGCACAGGTGCCCCAAGCTGTGATTGCTACACTCACAGCAGACATTGCTAATCAATTACCAATCGATCTTTCCTACAGAGTTCATATTGAACATGAGAAACCTTCCCAACACAGGACGCAAGGAAACCATTTGGATCAAAACTGACAAGGGAGATCAAACCTCTCTACCCTCCCCGGTCTAGGGAGAAGCTGGGCTGGGAGCAGGCCCTGAGGAGCAAGCCTCATGCTACTGGCTGATAGCTCCTGCCTTTCCAGAGGACGCCACGGTGAATGAAGGTCTCTGAGCCCACTGGTCGGGAAGCACCAGGAGGCCTTGTGTGCACGACGGCCTCCCCCACCAGACTGATAGCCCCCTGACCCCCCAACCCAGGCCAGACCCTAAGTGTATACTGTCAAAGGGTTTGCTCAGTGGTGGCCTCTATTTCTGGGTTTATCTCATGCCAACTCCTTAAGTCCCAGCTCAGAGCTCACCTCCTCCAAGAAGCCCCCCTTCCAACTTTTCCTCCCGCTCAAAGCGAGGGTCCCTGCGGTCCCTCTGCTGGTGGTTCACTCTCCCTCAGTCATTTGGCAAACGCCCATGTCGCATTTGTCTGAGTGTGTAAGGCCGCAGTCCTGACCCCAGGCCCAGCGCCCTGGGCCGAGCACAGGTGAGCGAGCCTGCCGTGAGCACACGCGCTGATGCACATAACAAGCCCCCATCATTCACGCGTTTGCCGGTTCATCGGGCACCCTGCGCCAGGGTGCAGTGCGGGCACCGTCCGTGCCCTCGGGAACCCACATTCCGGTGAAAAAGACAGACGCTTAGAAGACAGTTATACACATAAATAAATGGCAATAAGGAGAGGATGATTTAAGAGGGAGGCCTTGCAGGCGGGGCTCCGGGTGCTCAGGAGGGTCTCCCTGAAGGTCCGACGTGTGAACAGAGCCCCGAGAGGTGGGCAGAGGGTGCGTGGGCACGAAGATGCTGGGCTGCTCTGCCTGCCTCCTCTTGTCCATCTTCCCAGCCACGGGCTTGCAGGAGTCTGGGGAGCCCCGAGGGCAGGGACGCCAGGCCCGGCTGGGGAGGAGGGATAGAGCTGATGGCCCGCACCCAGCTGTTCTCATGGCCGGTTCCCACATACCCCAAAGAGGAAGCAGCTGGCCTTGAGCCAGGCCCCTCTGGGTCTGCCTCCAGCCCAGCTGGGGCCAGGGGGCCACCCGCGGGAAGCTGCCGTCCCGGGGGGTTGGGCTGGTCTCGCGGTGGAAGGGTGACTTCAACTCGCCTGGGAAGAGGGGGCCGGGTGTGGGGGCAGGATGCAGGGTCCACTTGGGCCACATGTCACCCGCCCACGGAGGGAGGGGGCACGTCACCGGGCCCTTTGCACCTGAGCTGCTGGGGCTCACGGCAATGTTGCTGGCAGGCGTGGTGAGGGGGGCTGTCATCCCCTCCACCCATCCCCCTGCCAAATTGCACTTAATTATGATGATAAACGATGGCAGGCGTCCACAGCCACATCGCAGAACATGACAAACACTCCACGTCGCCGAGCCAACAGGCTCCACTCCCCCTACCGCCGCGTTCCTAACAGGAGGCTGAGGGGGGTTATCTCGGGCCACAGGCGGCCCCCACGCCAGGCTCAGGCTGGACCCCGAGGCCGGCTCAGGGTGGGCGCCCCTGGGCGGGGCCCAGGCCCCACAGTCACCAGGGATCTGGACCCGAGCCCTCGCCCCTGCCCTGGTGTTCCTCTGTGTCACCTGCTTGTTCTAGCAAAGCGTGAAAACAACAACCCGCCACCCTGTGGGGTGGGGCTGGGGACCAGCAGCCACCTTCTTTCTGGAGCAGTGTCTGGAATCGGGACTCCAGTCACGCCGGCCCTGCAGGCACAAGCGGACACCGGGGGCGTCTGCAGGGATGGGAGAGGCCCCACAACTGAAGGCCTGGCGGGGGTCAGGCAGGGTGAGCCAGAGAGCCCCCAGGGTGAGCAAGGCTGGCCCGGGGAAGGCCTGGGCTCTGCCTGTGGGCCTTCCTCGCTGGATGGGGGCGTGGGCCTTCCTGGTGTCACCGAGGGAGGAGGGCGCCCACGTCCCCGACAGGAGCCCCAAGCCCAATTCCAGCGTCACAGGGCGGGGAAGGGAAGGGGTCTGCACCCTCCTCCTCCATCCCCGTCACCCGCGGGGCTTGGAGACAGCATGCCAGAGTCCCGGTCCCAACGTGTGACCTTCAAATGACCCATGGGGCAAGGGCTCTGCCACCTGAATGCCCCACTCCATCTGCTCGACTGACCAGTGGCGACAGTGACGCAGCTGTGGACGTGCCACCGAGGGTAGGTGTTAGGCAGCAGACCCAGCAGCGCAGGAAGGGAAGGGCAACACCGGCAGAGGGAACCACATGTTCAAGATCTCAGGGTCAAAGACGCCCTTGAACTGTGACAGAAGGGAAAGCAGCTGGGAGGGGCCGCAGCCTGGAGCTGCAGGGGCAGGGAGGAGCGTGAGCGGCTGCCAAAGGGGGAGGAAGTGTCTCTGTGCGAGGGAAGGAGGCGGGGGGGGGGCCTGGATTCCGGCAGTGGGAGCAGAGATGGGGGTGCAGGCAGCGGGACTTGGCTACAGAGGAAGTTGTGGCTGGAGAGAAACCGGGTTTGCAGGTGGATGAGGGTTCCAGTCCTGAGAGGGGGACAAGCACATCAGCAGATGTTTCGGGCGTGTTTCCCTGAGGCCTCCCAGCACAGATGTCCAAGGGCAGCTGGGTCCAGGGAGCTTGAGCACAGAGGGCTCAGGACAGAGGTGTTGGTGGTCAGCAGGGTTCAGCATCCCTTGAGCTTAGCTGTGGGTAAGATGGCCCAGGCAAGGGGAGGGATGGCCCCTGGAGGAGCAAGGGGAGCGACTCATTGAACCCAGAGCCAGAGGGGAGAGCTGGGTGCAGAGGGCCCTGGGAGGAGTCAGGTCCTTTGTTCAGGGGTGCAGGCCGCCCACAGCAATCTTGCAGGGAGAAAACCAAAAAGACCAGTACACCACCCTGCTCTCCTCCAGCACTCCACTGCCTGGTGGTACATTCCATGGGCCAGCCCAGGTGGGAGCCAGTGGGCTGCAGAGCACCCCCTTCCATGCGGCCCACTCAGATTCACATCCTGGGACACATAGCAAGCAGAGAGTGTGCACAAGCACCCAATGTACCTAAGGAGGCCGCTGCAGAGAAGAAAGGGGTTAGAAGCCTGTTGTGCCCAGCAGCCCTGAGTGACCGGGGTCTGACGGCAATGCGGACACCCTTCCAGACTGCTCTACAAAGAAGAGGAACTGGAAGAGAGGCTAGAAGAAGCCAAGCATTGAGGGAAGGTTTGCTTTTGTTTACTAAGAGCCTCAAGTTGAGCCATGGTTCCAGTAGTGCAGGAGAGAGTGAGGATGCAGGACAGAGAGAATGCAGGACAGAGAGGATCCAGGAGAGAGACGATGCAAGACAGAGAGGATGCAAGACAGAGGGGATGGAGGAGAGAGAGAGGATCCAATGCAGGAGAGAGGATGCAGGACAGAGAGAATGAAGGACAGAAGTTGCAAGACAGAGGGAATTCGGGAGAAAGGATGCAGGACAGAGAGGACCCAGGAGAGAGACGACGCAGGACAGAGAGGTTGCAAGACAGAGGGGATGCAGGGGAGAGGATGCGGGACAGAGAGGATGCAGGACAGAGAAGATGCAGGAGACAGGATGCAGGAGAAGGGGCAGAAGGTGGTGTAACTGGCAGGGTGGCAGTCAAGGGCAAGAGCAGGTGGGTCTGACCCCAGTGCTGGGAGAGCCAAGGCGGGTGGGAAGGTGGGGTGGCAGGACGTGCGGCTTCCTCCCCCGCCTTGCACGGAGGCTGGCAACACAGGCATGGTCTGTGTATCTGATGCATGTCTTGCTCATGTGTGGAGGGCCTTGGGCTCAGGGTTTGGGTGAGGCCAGGGGGGCTGAGTGGGGAAGTTGAGGACTCGGGTGGGGGGCAAATATGGCTGGGGAGTAGTTGCTCAGGAGGCAGAGCTAGCTGAGTATTGAAGGAGTCAGCCTGCACCATGGCAGGGTAGGGAAGGACATCGGGGAGGGTTGTCGATCCATGAGGGTCAGGGATGAGAGACCAAGATGGTGACTGAGGCCCCCCCAAGGGATGTGGAAACTGAGGTGGGATGAGAAGGCAGACTGGGGCAGGGTGGGGGACGCCAGGGAGGTGGTTGGTCATGGGACCCAGTGGGAGAGGAAGGCAGGGGGGAGGCGGTGGAGTAGGGATGAAGAGTGGGGGAGGCACAAACAGGTTGCCTGGGGTGGGAGAGGAAGAGCCAGGTCCGCGCCAGCCAGAGGAGGGTATGGAGCTGTGTGGTGGGCACATCTGGGCTCCCTGGGCATCAGTAGCCTATGGTAGACGGGGAGAGGGAGACCCAGAGTGGCAGGAAATGGGGCGCCAAATCCCAAGGCCTGGGCCGGCAGGACTCAGAAATGCCTCTCTGAGTTCTAGTTCATGGCTTCCAATCTAGGTCAGCTGCACTCGTTTTGGGGGTAGTGGAGGTGGGTGTAGGGGCAGGTGGCCCATCAAGGCCCATGGAAACCCCAGCCCTGGCTCTGCCCAGCCCATAGGGACCCAGGCCACATATGGGGGCTGGGAAATGGGGGCGTGTGTGGGTGGGGGCATCTTTGTGTGGAGGCGAGTGGATGTGCTCACCATGTGGGTAATTATGACCACAGGGGTGACAGGTACCTACAGGGAGGAGACAATGCAACTGTGTCTCCAGGCAGAGTGGGCGGACGCGCAGTGGGAGTCGTGGGGGCACACCGGGTGGGCTGCCGTGGGGGCTGTTTGCAGAGGGCAGATCTGGGGGGGGCAGGGTGATATGGGGGTGCATCGGCAGCATGCACGTGAGCCTGTGCATGGGAGGAGGGGAGGATGTGGGTGGGTGGGAGCTAATTAGCTGGAGCCTGGTCTCCATGCAGAGCCTGGACGTGAGCCCATGTCTGGCAGCCTCATCTCAGCCCACACCGGCCCCCCTCAGTCTCACTGTGGCTCCCCATCTGCCCCAGAACCGCACAGTTGTCCACCAGGCATGGCCAGGCGGTGTCACCCCGAGTCCTCCAGCATTGTCAGCTAGGTCAGGGAGGGGGTGAGCACAGAAGGCCCTCGCTCGCGGAGGGAAAGAGCAGCTTGTTTTACATCTGAGGTTCCCACTCTGCCCTGGCTCCTCTGGGGGTGCAGGAGGACCTCCTAACCCAGCCTATGAAGGGCAGCACAAGCAGCCTGGGTCCAGGGGTGGAGAAGCAGTATCCCAAGTCACAGAGCAAGTGGGAGCAGAGGCAGTTCTCCAGCCTGCCCCCCTCCCTACCTATCCAGGACTCTGGCCCAGGCTCCTTGAGGTTTCCAAGCTCCTGGGCCAGCAGCTGGGCTATCTGCCTCCAGGTGATCCTGCTCTCTGCTCCCAGTGATGTGCACTTCTGCAGCCCCTCCCATCAACCCCCAAAGCCAGCCCCACGTCCCAACACCCAGGCCTACCAGGCATGCAGAATAGGGCAAACAAGGAGTTTTAAGAAAGGTAGGAAGAACTAACCCAGACGGCCAGATGCTAAGCTGAATGCCCATTGAGCCCTAGGAAAAGGGCCCCAGCTCTATGGGCTACAGGGAATGAGACGGGGGCTTGTCCTGGCCCTGGCCCTGGCTGCCAATTGTCCTGGAGCAGGCTCCTTGACTTGGATAGACCCAGAGGTCATGCTGGGACCTGGGAAGAAGGGCCTCCTGTAGCCTACATCCCCTCTAGTCCTGCATTCCATCCTGCCTGACTACTAGCAATTCAATAGCCAGTGCAAGAAGCTAAGAGGCACCTCCAGATGCCTCTCCATCCATTCACCCATCATCTTCCATCTGCCCATTCATCCCTACATGCCTCAGTCCATCAGTTCATTGACCCAGAAAGCCAGCCAGTAAACGTCCATGGACATATCCAACTGAATCTATCTGTCCATCCATCTGTCCTTCCATCCACCTGTTCGTATAACATTCAGTCCATTCATCGATCCAGCCAGCTAACCCTTAGTCCATCCAAGTCTTCTAGGGATTCATTCTCCCATCGATGTGCCATCCACCACTCACACTATGGTTCCCTCACCCAGGCGGCCAGCCGTCAACGTGCCCCCAGTCGGACCATTCACCCATCCAACCACTGACTGGTCCAGGTCTCTGCCCACCTGTCTACTTACCCATCCACCCACCCACTTGTTCATTGTTAAAATCAAGTACTTCAGCCCCGGTCCTCCTCACCTGCGGCCGACCCCAGGCTGTGTGCCCTTTCCCTCTGCACCCAGGCCTGCTCTCTATGTAGAAAGGATGCTCCACGGGGCAGCCCCACCTTCTCTTCCCGCCAGGGCCAGGAGGTCCACAGAGACAGGATCCAAGAACAGCGAGTGGCCCCACAACCACATCCAGGGAGGCATTGATCCTGGCCTGCCCCGGCCCAACTGCCCTGACCGTCTCCGTGCACCAAACGCAGGAAACTTCACATCCTCGAAGGGACTCCTGCTTGGCACACTCTCTGGTCCCCACAGTAATAGTACCCCGCCAACAACAATCACCTTCCCTCTGTGGCACTCGGGGCCAGATCCTGATCTAAGCGCTCTGCAGATAGCTACTCCTACGATCCTCACCACACCCACTCACCCCGTGAGGCAGTGGCCCTGCTGACCCATTTTATGGGTGAGGCACACAGAGGCCAGGGGAGAACGATAGAAGCTAGCATTGATTGGGTCCCCCCTACGCTCCCCGTGGTGCCATGTGCCTGATGTGCATGGTGCATTTAAACCCCATCACGGTAGGAATCCCTGCCATCATCCCCCTTTTATAGCTGGGTTAACTGAGGCCCAGGAATTCACCCAAGGTCACAAAGCTGAAAAGTGGAGGCACTAGGATTTGAATGTAGCTTTCTGATTCCAAAGCCCGTGCTGTCGGCCACCCAGGGTTCCGCTGGCAGTGCTAGGGCTGAGCTTTGCCCTAGATGAGTGTGGGCAAGGGGTGGCCAAGAGCCCAGGCACACACAGGCTCCAAAACCCTGCCCTTTCGACCTGCAGGGGACAGAGGGGGTCCATCCGACCCAGGACTGCGGAGCGTGGAGGAAGGGCTGAGGACTCAGCGGGGTCTTGAGGCTGGGAAGGAAAATCAAGAAGCAGGGGAGCTGAGGCAGCCCCAGAGTCCAGGGCAGGGGAGTCAGGGGCGGCGTGGGGACCAAGCCTGGGACCCGGCAGGTGACAGGCACGGGCTGAGAGGAGAGCCCCCTCGCAGGGTCAGTCTCAGAACTGATTCCAGTAACGGGCCTAGGGCAGAGCCGAGGAGAGGGGCAGGCATGCATATTTTTGAAAGATGCTCCAAGCCTGAGCACAATTTGTAAAGTCGCCCAACGGCCCGCCCTGAGGAGCTACACCAGCCGGGATGCTTCCGACAGCACTCAGTAGATGCTCAGTGGACGCTGGTCGGAGCCAGGGCCTGGCTCCCCCGTGGCCACAGGCATCGGGAAGCTTGAACAATTACCGTTCTTCGGATTATTACATCACACGCACATTGGATCACGGCAGAAAGTATGGGGAAATGAAGGAAAAGGAGAGGAAACTCGAGTCCTCCGTGAATTGCTCCAGGAAAAGCACAGGCTGCCAAGACTCTGCCGGTGGTGCGGGCGTCCAAGTGAGCAGGTGCACGGGACCCCACTCTCCTTGTCTGGCACAGATGCCAGAACGGGGTGCAGAGGCCGCTCCGGAAGACAGACGACGCCTCTGGTTCTCGCTCATGCACCCGTTCCTTAGCAAGCGTTCACGAAGCACAACTCTGTGTCCAGCCCCAGTGCAGGGGGCCCAGAGAAGCCCCCGTGGCCAGGACAGGAAAGCCCGCAGTGCTGAACTGCGGACCCCCAGAAGCTAGGCCCCGACCCCCGGAATCTGGGCGTGCTCCCTCCCTCACAGGCCGGGTGTTTGCAGACGGAAGGAATTCAGTCAATGGTCTTGAGACCCTGAGATGACCCTGGAGCGTTCGGGTGGGGGCCCAATGCTGCCACAGGGCCCCCCTAAGAGGGACCTCTCTCAGTCTGCTGGGGCTACCATGACAGGGTACCATGGATCCGGGGCGCATAAACACAGGACTTCTCGCAGCTCCGGAGGCTGGAAGTCTGAGATCAGAGGGCCGGCACGGGCAGGCGAGGACTTCTGGCCGCGTCCTCTCGTGGTGGAAGGGACAAGGGGGCTCCCTGAGGCATCTCTTCGGAGGGCACCAAAGCATCTCTCCCAAAGCCCCCACCTCCTCACGGCGTCACCTTGGGGGCTAGGTTTCACCATAGGAATTTCGGGGACACACATTCAGACCACAGCACTGTCCTACAAAGGCCTGAGGCCCAGGCGAGCTAGTGGTATGCCCAGGAGGGAGTGAGCAGGTCCAGCAGGAGGGAGAGGGGAGTGGGGGGGGGGACAGCAGCCAGGGAAATGGCGGGGGAATCACAGGCTCCACCTAGCAAGGGGTGACCGAGGTGTCACCGTGCTCGCCCCTTCTGCCTTGTCCGCACCGACAGCCATCGCCAGGGTGCTGGAGACGAGATCCCGGCCCCAAGCGGGGTACAGCCCCGCAGGAATGCCCTCCGCTCAGCCAAACTCATGACTCTGCGCCCCTCCCAGCCGCTAGCCTTAATGGGGGGGGGGGGGACGGGGAGCATCTTTTTTAACCCAAGAAAATGGAAGCCTCACCTCGCCTCCGCCATATAAGCTAACTTTCTCTGCTACGTGGGGCATAATCAAATCCAGCCCCGTAGCCTCATTTCCAGGCAACTTTATTCATTGTTATTTTTATTCCAAGAATTCTTTGGCGTTTTCTGGGAGCCACTGAAGTGTTTAGTAGCGGCCTAAGTGACAACATCTCCTGTTTGGAGTGAAACCCAGGAGCAAGTAGTGGTGCCCGGGGGGTCATGGGAGGACACGTGAGGTCAACAGCCCCGGGCACAGAGTGAGGGGCACCTGGCCAGCTCAGGGGCAGAACGCAGCTCGCCGGACAGGGGGACTTCTAAAACGCCGGGGAGCCTGGGCAGAGGAAGCAGGCGGGGGCCTCTGGGTGGATGGGGATGACATCAGGCAGAGGGGTCACCCCTGGGACGCTGAGGGGGACGGGTCCTCAAAGCAGGGGGCTTGACTGCGAGAGCAGGTCTCCGGGGACCTGAGGGACCTGTGGCTACCGCTCCTTCTCCCTAGTAAACAGAAATCCACGGTCCTCTGGCTTCCCAGGGTGGCCCCAGGACCCAGCAAGGACGAAAGGCACCCAGCCTCTCCCGTACCTTCTCGGGGGCCAAACCAGAGGACACCTTGCAAGCAAGGACAGCGAGAGCTGGGCAGGGTCTGCATCTCCTCTGTGTCCAGCACGGGGACCCCAGGGTGGCAGGGGAGGGCCGGGAATGAACGAGAGGTCAGTGAGGAGGCCACAGCTGAGCCACACCAGGACTGGGGTCTGGGGACAAGGGACGTACAGAACGGACACACAGGTGGAGGCCAGGCTGAGGGCCACCGGGAGGCAGACCCGTCTAGACACAGGGAACGTGGCGGCCAGGTTCGAGGCCGGCCGTGAGCCGTGGAGCTAGAATGGGATGTCAGTCCAGGGGCAGTGTGGGGGCACGTGGGGCATCCAAGAGGCCTGAGGGGGTTCAGGGTGTTGGAGTCAAGAGAGAGCTTGGGGAGGGTGGTCAGATGCACCTGGGGGCTGCCGTGGGCACCCCCCCCCACGACAGCCCCTCCGCTGCCCAGGTCCCCTCAGCCCACACTGCACGTGGCCACCAAGCCCCTCCTGGCCTGGTGAGAATTGGTGAGCTCTCAAGAAGGTCCGGCCGGTATGTTTCCCGTTCTTGTTGCTTAAATCATTAAATGGCTCCTTTGTAAGAGTCATTTGATGCTCAGGAAGTCTTTTGATGCCTTCAAAGGGCTTTTTAATAAGCATTTCTAATCCTTTTCTCTTAAAAACAGGAAGTTACACTTTGCCAACCGTAAACACCAGAAGGTCCGAGTTTGGTTGGTGATGCAGAAGCCGTAGACTCCCGATGGCTAGTAACCCACCCAGGTTTGGCCAGGGCTCCGGCTGAGGACAGTCCAGGCACCCCCTGGGGGTCCCAGAGCCCAGGTGGACAGTGCTCGGCCACAGGCCACGGTGCAGGTGACCCTCCCCAAGGAAGGATGCACCACGCCCATGACCTGCAGTGGTCCTTTCTACAATCCGTCCTCTGAGGGCTGCCCACGTCAGAAACCCCAGAGTCACCCTCAGTGACCTCCCTTGCTCAGCCCCATCCCCCTGCTGCTGTACTTCCTACTCTCCAGATCTGGCCCCACCGCTCCCCTGCAGAGACCCTGCCCTGAAACAGGGCTGAGTCTTCACCTACCTGAGGGGGCGGGGAGCACAGGACCAGGGTGAGGCCGGCCTGTGGAGGCTCTCTTCATGCCCCTGGCTCACCACTCCAACACCACCAAATAGACTGTGACTCCCCAACTACTCCATACCTTTCCCTCTGCCTGGAGAACCCTTCTTCCACTTTCCCACACAGCAAACTCCTATCCATCCCTCAACGCCCCTCATCTCTGAAGTCTTTCCTGGCTCCCAAGGCAACCTTTCCCCTCGGATCCCAGAGCCTGTGTGCCCTCCTTCAAGCCTCTGTCATGCTCCCAGCACACACTGAATGTCATTGCAAAATTATTAATGTATTTGTCACCCCCACTAAACAGCCTCTCAGAGGTAGGACTGTGTCTTTTTACCTCTCCCTCACAACCTGGCCCACAGAAACCCCTCAGCCAGCAGAGCCACTGGGCCATCCATCCATCAAGGGGGCTGTCCCCAGGCTCAGGACTCAGGCTCTGACTCGAGCCAAGGGCCTAGGCCTCCCGAGGGAAGGGGCAGGGTCTGTACCCACCAGGCCAGTGGGCATGGTCCAGCCTTGCCCTGCCCTTCAACTCTCTGCAGGGTGAGGGCGAGAAAAGCTTCTCCCTTCTAGGTTCTTTGGCTGGTCTAATAATTGAATTGACAGAAGACAGACTAAAAGGAGGGGGAAAAAAAGCCAATTCAATTTCATATGTATAGGAACCTCTAAGAAGCGAGGCTCAAAGAAGCGGTCAAAGGAAACAGCTTTGACACCTTTTAGGAAAAGAAGCAATAAATTTGTGAAGAATTGAGAGAACAAAGGGGTTTGGTAGCCAAATAGTGAAGACAAAGCAAGGACTGTTTGCACAGCCTTCTCAGCCCCCAAGTCCCCGTCTCTGGTTCTAGGACGCCTCTCTTCCTCCTGGTGCAAGGAGGCACCTTTCCCATGGGAGACGGATTTCCTGCTGTCAGGGCAGCAAAGGAGGCCAGGGTGTCCTTCTTGCACCAGCTGTTTCTTAAGTAACTTTAATTCCAAATAATCAATATGCCAAAGTGGCAGATTTTGCTCCCCCTCAGGGGGTTGGAGCAGCCGGCCCAATTCATAAAGTGTAGCAGGAAACAGTTTCACCAAAAGATTGGGCAGGAAATGATCTACCAGAGACTTCCTTGCCTGTGCCCCGCCACGCCTACCGCCAGGGACCAGGAGCTCTTGGTCACATGGCCCGGCCTGCTGTGGTACCTGCTGCGGGGACAGCTCTGGCCAGCCTCCTTCCTGGGGCAGCAGGGACTCACCCCTGACCCAGACGAAGCAGCCCCTTCTGCCCACGTGCAGGTGCTGGAGCCTGGAGTTGAGCAGGGCCAGAAGGGAGAGGGGCTGGGGGCCCCCTGAAGCCCAAAAAAGTGAAGGAGGGCCGCCCTGTCTCAAGAGGTGTGCAACCCACCCATGCATCAGGAACACGGTGGCCGTTCAAACCCTAGGTAGGAGCTGGGTCTGGAGACCTCTCAACTCCCCTTATAACTCAGTGCCCATCTCTCCATCATTCAACAAGGATGCTCCACCCACTCTCGTGAGCAAGGGGTACAGAGGTGGCCTAGGAACATCCCTGTCCTTCAGGGTCCCCCAGCCCTTGGGCAGACACATCCAGAAATAAAGGACTTCCCTCCAGAGTGCCAAGAGACATCTTGTTGACCCCTGTACCCCCCAGTGCCCAGAAAAGGGCCTGGCACACATTTGGTGCTCAGCAAAGGTTTGTTGAATGACTATGGGCTATAGAGGCCCCCAGGGAAATGAGAGCCCAGAGAGGTGGCCAGCAAGGAGCAGAGCCCAACGCTAAAGGCAGGGGCGGGCTAAGTGAAGTGACTGGGACCCCGTCCAGGGTGCAGGGAGACCCCGGCAGGGTGGGATAAGGTCCACCCTCGTGCAATGTGGGAGAGGTACCAGGGCTGGGATGGGGACCCTGCGTGCAGGGACATTGTGGGCGAGACTGCGTGTGACAGACCCCAAAATGACAGTGGCATCACCTCTCACTTCCAAGTGTGGGCTAAAACAGGAGCCCACTCCACAAGGTCCTTGGGGTGTGGCCTCCTCTCTGCTGTGACTTCCGCACGGCGTGGCCGTCCCCAGCGAGGCACAAGTCCAGACGTGTGAACGTGCACAGACACACCACACCAGCTGGGAGGACAGCTGGGACATGCAGGCTCGCGGGGCAGCCCCGGCTCGCGGAGAGTGGCCGTCGGGGGGCAGCTGGCGGGTTCTGCAGGCCATGCTTCACTCCTGGCTGACGAGGTGACAACGAGAGAGAGGGGGTCCTTTGGGGGAACAGCGTGAGGGTGCCCCACCGGGGGGGATGTCCTGCTGGGGAAGTCGGGGGGGGGGACACTGCAGGCAGGACACAGCTGCAGGGCGAGGGCAGTGCTGCAGAGGGACGGGGCCGGAGGGGACATGGCAGGGGGGCTCAGACAGGACCCTGGGGCAGAAGTGCAGCGTGCAGCGGGGAGGAGGGCAAGTACAAGGGGCAGTGTCCTGTAGCCCATGGGAAGAGAAGAGCACCCGGACGCAGTGGCTGCTGGCAAATCTCCAGGCAGATGTGCACCCTGCAGATTCTAGGCTGGGACAATCTCCCGGAAGACGGGTTCGGGGTGGGAGCCAGACTGGAGGGGCCTGAGGATAAGCAGGCAGTGATGGTCCAGAAGACAGAAGGCCGAGGAGAGCGTAGACAGAAGAGGGGGAGGCCAGAGGTGCAGACCCAGGAGCAGGGCCAGCCACCAAGGCTGAGGGGTGGGGGGTGGCCTGGGGACACGTGGGGACACCCCTCCCCATGCCTCCCAGCCCCAGCCCCCACCCAGGCCACCTGAGCAGGGGGAGGCCCTCCACACCTGCCTTTTCTTTCTCAGCCTCCATGTTCCTGCTGGGAAGGGGGCACAAATTCCCAGCAGGATCCTGTACAAAAGATTCTACCTTTGTGATCTTACTGAACCGGAAACAATCTGTCTTACAGAAGGGGAAACTGAGGCCCAGAGAGGTGGCTGCACGGGAGCCTCGGCCAGGTGGGCAGCGCAGGACAAACGTTCCCATTTCTCCTTTAAAGATCAGAAAGCAGAGGCTCCGAGAGGCCAGCTTCTCCCGAGGTCACCCAGCAACAGGTGGGTGCCAGTGTTGGGCCCGCCTCCCAGAAGGGTCCTATCCTTGTGCTGTGTGGCTGCCCTCAGTGACCAGGAGAACAGAGCAGCCTGGACGGAAAGGGGGGATCAGGGGCGGCAGGAGCCGCAGGGAGGCCCAGCTGGTTTGGAAACCCTGTGTGGGATTCATCCCCGGAACTGGGCCACCTTCTCCCCTGCCCACCTTCTCCCCTCCCCACTGCTCCCCTCCCCCTCCAGCCAAGGACTCCATAACCTTGGCTGCCCTGCAACTCTGGGGACCTGGCTAGCCACTGACTGCCAGTTCCTGGAAAGGCCACAGGAGCAGACCAGGCAGAGGTCAGACCAGCAGCCCTGGGTCCCTCTGGAATCCCTTACATTTCCAGGAAAATTGCAAAACATTTGAAGAACAAATGTTCAATTCCTTATAATCCTTCCCCATTGTCCTGAAAAGAGGCATTGGGTTGGGGGGGGTGGCCTCCTGGTCCCCCAACCAAGCCCATCCCCAGGCAGCCTTGGAGGAGCAAGAATGGCCAAAGTGGTCAGGGTGGGCCAAAGGAGAGGGGCCCTGGAGGTGGGGCACCTCCGAGGGGCAGGCAGCTGCAGGACTGTGAGGTTCTGGAACCCCTTAGCAGTTGCCACCCAGAGCCTTTTCCTAGTCTCTGCCTGCCACCCTCCCCACACTCCCACCCCCAGCCCCTAGCCCCCTCCCCAAGTCACAGCCCCGCCACAGCCCAGCCTCAAAGGACAGGAGCCAGGACAATCATTTCCATTTGCCCCATGGGATCGGGGCAGCTTTCAAGGATGGCCCCAGGGTCCACCCCCTGTGGAATCCCCTCCCCTTGCGTGTAGCTGGACCCTGAGACTCACTTCTAAAAGGTGACGAGATGGCATTCCCACAAATAGACTGTGGAAGGCTGGGACTCCAGTCTCACCGGACGCTGCGGGCTGGCACACTTTGACTAAGTAAGCTACCATGTTGGAGGGGCCTGCGTGGCCAGGAACCCAGGGCGGCTTCCTCCATCTGCCAGCAATCCTGCCAACTGCCACCTGAGAGAGCCTGGAAGGTGATCGTTCCCTGGCTGGATCTCGAGACCAACGCCACCCTGGACAACACCTCAATTGCAGCTGGGCACAGACCCTGAGCAGGGGACCTAGTTAAGTGGCACCCAAAGTCCTGACCCACAGAAACTGTGAGATCATGAACGCTACTGTTTTAAGCCACTGAACTTGGGGGCTCTTTGTTACACGACATTAAGTAACCAATACAGGTAGCCCGGGGATAAGGCAGGGTCAAATGTGAGCTTCGCGCCCTCCCCTATAAACCGGAGATGGCACACCCCTCCCCACAGCGTACCGTGGAGGACAAATAATGTGATGCAGCTCAAGCACCCTACTCCTCCAGGAAGCCCTCCCACAACCCCCCAGTGGGAATTTGCCTTCCCTTCCTCGGACACCCTATGAAGTGGCCTGTGTCTCCATACCTAGTGCTTTTCCTCCAGCTGAGCTTCTACTCCTCCATCCCTGAGCCCCTCCCCCAGGCCCAGCCCTGTGGGGGTGCAGGGAGGGCCCCAAGGCCCTGAGGATGAAGGTAGAAGGAGGTGAGACCAGAGTGGCCAGGGGCCCAGACCAGGCCAGCTGCAAACACCAGATCCAGCAGCACCCCAAGGCCACAGCTGCCACAGAAGGGCTCAACGGAGCCCTCAGGGTGCAGGACAGACTGGCCGGTGCAGGCTGGGGACAGGAGGACAGGGTACATTTCCCAGCTATTCACTCTGGCCCTGAAATGCTCACCCAGAAGGCAGGGAAGCAGCTACCGGAGGGCACTGGTCAGCTAGGCCATTGACTCTCAGATGCTGAGGCACATCACATCCCCTCCGGATCCTCAGTTTCCCCAAATAGGCAGTTCAGAGTTTCTCAAAGGGAGGGACAAGTGATTTTAAAGAGTATCCCCAATTTTTTTTCTATTTTGACAGTTATGTCTGTCCACATGTACTGAGAAAATGTGTATAACAACCAGCAGATCAAACCCTGAGTTCCAATTCCAGTTGTTTAAGTCAGAAGCATTACAGCTCAAAAAGCAAGTTGATCTATATAAAAAACATTCAGTAAATAATAAAACTGAAGGTACAAGGATATGACATAGATCAGGTTGTGAGATCCTGCTGACTGGTATTTCTTGACCAAGGAATAAATCCTATGTCTAAGCGACTGTTATTTTGTTTCTTTCCATGGCAGCCAACCCTGCACCTTCACCCATACAAGTCGCCATGCCACGCAGCTAAGGAAAGATGGTCAAGGCAGACAGAGTAACAGGTGCAAAGGTCCTGAGGCGGGAACAAAATTGGTTCCTATCTCAAGGCTTCAGGGGCTTTGTACTTGCCAAAAGTGCTGTCCTGGGACCCAGTGAGTGGAACACCTCAGAGCATAGCAGTCTGGCTGAGCAAGACCGGGGCAGAGGGTCTGGAGCCCACCAGCCTGGCCCATCTCCTCCCCTTGGTGGCCCACTGAAGCAGTTATCATTGTGAAAAACTGTGTCTGCAGAGGCAGGGGTCCCCCGTGGGCAAAGCCTGTGTTATCTGTGTGTCCCAGCACCCAGCCCCCACCTGGCAGAACAGAGGTCTTCATGGGTGTTGCTGAATAAATAAAGGAGGGGCTCTGATGACCTGTGACCTCTACATCAAGAAATCCAGTGGGCAGAGAAGCAGCCACGTTCAGAGGGCGCCAGAGGACAGGCCCGGAGTAGGAGGCCAGGGTGGCGCTGGGCTCTCCACTCTTAGAGGGGGCAGAGCAGGGGCTACCAGGGGGCAGGACTGGGAAGCCGAGGGCAGTGAGGGCCAGCACTGAGGGGGGCAGAGGAAGGAGGGAGTGAGGGTGGGGTCGGGGCAAAGGTGCTGCGTTATCGCCCCAGTGGGAAAAGCCACCAGCCCCTGGCTAAAGCCCCCACAAGATCTCACCGTCTCTGCCTCCTCAGTTGCCGGGACCTCTGGGGCCACAGGCTGGTTCAGCTCGGGGCAAACTCCACAGCTGGGAATGAACGGAGCAGACTTCCTCTCAGCGGGCAAGCCTGGACCCCAGCTCTCCTTGTGGGACCCCACTGCCCCACGCAGGCCTGTCCTGTCCACACTTTCTATTTCTGACCCTAGGAAAATCACCGTGCCCAGGCTTCAGGATGCCACCTAGGCCTCCCACCACCAGTGGATTCAGCAGATCCCTGAAGGGGGGGCCTCTGGGGGCCTCCCGCCCACCCCTGCCCCCCACTCCACTCGGACAACCCTAGGTCATCCATACGTGCTATCGTCCATAGGTGCTCAGGGCAGCATGAGGCCAGGCCCTGCTCCCAGGAGCTCACAGTACTGGGGACAGAGCCTCGTGCTTTAAACCACACTACAGTGCAGGCACTAGGGCCGGTGGGCCAAGGCCTTGAAGGACGAGCATCAGTTTTCCTGGAGAAATGGGGAAGGGAGAGGGAAGGAACCTCAAGAGATGCTCCGTGTTGTGGGAAAACTGGCTCATGCAGGCTGGGACGCACGCTCCCCAGTACAGAGGGTAGGCACCAGCAGTCCTCCGAGGGCACTGCTCTCCCCTGGGCTCCGGCGCTCACCGCCTCTCTGCTCCCCTCCACGCGTTCCCTTCCACCCGCTGACACACCTGTCCCTGCTCGCAATCACGTAGAGCTGTGTGGCCGGCTTAGCGCTGTCTGAGGCCCTATTGGACAGAGCACTGAGAGCCAGCCCCCTGGGCAGAAATCCAGCCTATGGCTGCCCCGCCCTCGGGTCAGGTGCCCACCCTCATCCAATCAGAGGCCTCCCCTTGGTTGCAGCTTTGCCGGAGACCGGTGTGAGGGGCAGGGCAAGGTGCTGGGCTGGTGAGGGCATGGGGGTGTGGCCAGCTGGGCCTGCACTAATTGTGATATTTTAAATGTGATGCATCTGGCAATGGTTGGGGGCCAGAGCTCAGGGAAACCCGTGGGGCGCCTTTCCATTCCTCTGCTCAGTTGCAGAGCGTTCCTGGGTCTTAGCGAGCACAAGCCCGCGTCCAGCCCCTGACTCCTCCCTGGCAGCCCTTCTCCCTCCTGCCCTTTGCCACCCCCACCACTCCCCATTCCAGTCCCCTCTCCGCAGCTCCATTCAGTTTCTTCATTCAGGCCCCTGTTATGTGCCAAGTGCTGGGGTTTCAGCTCTGAAGGGGATGCGCCCACACACACCGCGGAGGGACGTCTGCAACAGCCTCTGATCCCATAGGCTTCCACAAGGCGTGTTTCTCAAACCCACGTCTGACCATGGCCTTCCTCGGCTTGACACCTTCAAGTGGTTCCCCATCACCTTCCGGGAAAAGGTAGACGCTAAGGTTGGGAGAATTATGGCCCCCAAAGATGGTCCCGCCCTCATGCTGGGAACCATGACAGGAAGACCTGTCATCTTCCATGGCAGAAGGGATTTTGCAGAGGTGATTAAGTTAGGGAGATAGGGAGATGATCCTGGATTATCTGGGTGGGCCTGGTGTCATCATGAGGGGCCTTTAAATGTAGAAGGAGGCAGGAGGCTTCTGGAAGCTACAGAAGTCAAAGAAACAGATTCTCCCCCCTCCAAAAGCCTCCAGAGGGAACACAGCCCTGTCCACCCATTTTGGACTTAGGACCTCCAGAGCTGCGAGGTAATTCATGCGTGTTGTTTTAAGTCACTTCATTTGTGGCAATTTGCTGTTATGGCAGCAAGAGGAAACCGTTACAACCCCAACCCTTCCTTGGATCCCTAAGGCCTGCCTACCTTCCAGCCTTGAAGGAGCCTCTCCCCTCCCCCACTGCCCCGAGCTCCTCTGCTCCTGTGGCCTTCACACATGCTGTCCCTTCGGCCTGACTTAATTCTCCTTCCAGAGCCTGGCCAATGACTCTTCCCCAACCCCGACCTCATCCCAGTGTCCCTTCCTCAGTGGAGCCTTCTAGATCTTCAGGATCCTCTCTACCTTAAGCAAATGAGGAATTTGTTGGAAGGTAAAGGAGTAGTTCATGGCCTCCAGACCTTGAAAGGGACAGGTCTGGGGTTTCTAAATGCCCCGAGCCTCAAGAATGTAAGGACAGTTCCTGGAGGGCCCCACCCGGTGGCTTGGCAGTGACTAGCCCCTGCCATCAGGCGCTACCACTCAAGACTGGCTACACACCCACCCAGGGTCAATGGGACACCTTAGCTGCTGGTGCTGCCCTGATCTGAGGGCCACCGGAAAGCCTAGAATTTCAGAAATGTGGAATCAACAGGTGTTCCCTGCCCCTTCTGGTCCACCCCCTGGGGGCTAAATCACCCCTATCAGGCTACATCTTCCCCAGGCAGCCCCATGGATCCTAACCCCACCATGAGCCCCCTAAGGACAGACAGCTGAGACTGTCCCCCACTTGGGACCCCTTACTGGGCGGGCTAGGGAAGCAACCAGATGCAGGCATTGGAGGAGGTGCGGGGAGCTCAGAGGCTGAGGGCTCTCGGGCAGGGCATTGGCCTGTCCACGGGAGGACACAGCCCTGCATGGTGGACAGAGGAGCCTGGAGACCTGCACGCCCTGAGTGTCAGCCCCCCACAGCCGCAAACAGCCTTAAGACCAGAACCCCCCTGGCTCTCAGTTCACCTCTAAAAAGGGTGGCTTTGAGCACCTCACACCCATTGAGACTGCTATTGTAAAATATAATAAAATAAAATAAAATTTGAAAAAAAAAAAGCAAGCGTTGGCGAGGCTGTGGAGAAACAGGAGCACCCACTCACTGTTGGTGGGAGTGCAAAACGGTGCCGCCGAGGTAAAGAACAGTGTGGAGATTCTTCCAAAAGTAGGCATGGAATTACCATGTGACCCAGCAATTCTGCCTCTGGGTGTCCCACCCGAAAGGCCTGAGAGCAGGGTCTCCATGAGATATTTGCACACGGCAGCACTAGTCCCAACACTCAAAGGGCGGAAGGAACCCGAGTGTCCGTGGATGGGGGAGTAGATGGGCAAATAGGGTCTGTCCGCACGGTGGGATGCCATTCAGCCATAGAAGGGAGGAGACTCGGCCGCCGGCTGCCACACGCAGGGACCTCGAGGACATTATGCTGAGTGACACAAGCCCGTCACAGAGGGACAGACACTGTCTGATTCCACAGGGGTGAGTGGGCGCTGTGGGGGGTACTGGGAAGGGGGCTGGGGGTCAGTGTTTCATGGGGACGGAGTGTCACGCTGGGGAGATGAGAAAGTTCTGGAGACGACCGCGTGCCGGCGGCTGCATGATGGTGTGAATGTGCTTCACGCCAATGAAATGGTGAAAATGGTAACTTTTATGTTACATGTATCTCACCACAATTAAGAACACTGAAAAGGGGGTGGCTGGGAAGGCACCATCTACTCCCAAACTGTTTTTGTATCATCCCGAAGCCAGAAGGGACACCTGGTTCCTAAAGATTGGAGAGCAGTGCTGCGCAGTTTGGGGTGGAGAGGGGGACCCCAGAGCCACTTTCTCAGCACCCCCTTGCTCAGCACCACCAGGGTGGTGACTCCCAGAGCCTGAAAGCCCCAGCTCAGCGCCCCTCCCAGCGCCCCTCCCACTGATGGGGCTTGGAGTCCAGGGCTCCAAAGGCGGGGACAGGGCTGGTCAGAGCTTCAAGGGCCCTTTATTCTCACCTGGAGGTTCCTGAGGGATCAGGTGTGGCCTGCAGAGCGCTGGGCAGTAAGAGCCACGTGGGCAGAGGGCTCCTGGGGGCGGGCCTTCTGCAAAGGGTCAAGGCAGGACGGCTTCCTGTGGGGCGCAGGGGGCTAGAAGGGCATGTGGGCAACCTTCGAGGGCCTGCAATGCTACAATATTAAGAACAGCTTCCAGAAAAGGAATTCCCCTTCCTTCTCAGCTGACATTTCCAAAGATTCCGAGACCATTAATCCAAGTGCAGGGAAAGTCCTGGGGGGGAAATGGTCATTGCTAGAGGCTGAGTATTGTCTGGGGGGCTCATTAAACGCCCCAGCCACCCTGTCCAGGGAAGAGCAGGGCCGGCCGTGCAGGGGGAGGAGAGAGGAGGAAGGGGAGGTCCCTTGAATGGGGAGGGGTGGGGGGCAGGCAAGAAGAGGCGTGACCTTCAGCTCTCACTGAAGCCGGTTCAGCCCTAGAGGGGAACCAGCTCGCGTGAGCAGTTTCAAAACCAAGCCCTTTAAGTGTGTCATCTCATCTGAGCCTCCTGGAGGTGGACTGTCACCCACATGCCACAGAAGAGACAGCTGAGCCACCGACCCATCAGGTAGCTTGCCCAGGGAGCCACAACTACAACGTGGCAGAGCCGGGGCTCAAACCCACGGACACACTCCTTCTGCAACCCCAGATCCCCGCAGGCTCTGAAACGCAGTCCCCTCACCCCCCGCAGCTATGGCTGACTGATCTCTGGCTAGTAATCACGTCGTCCTTCTGCAAACAGTTGACCAACTCCTCTCTCTGGATCTGTACTGATTAGGATACATTTTGGCTGCTTTAACAGATGCCCCCAAAACACCGGATTACGTAAGATAGCAAGGTTTTTCCCTCGCTCATGGGAGTCTGTGCATCAGCAGTCTTGGCTCCTGTGCTGGTGACCGAGGTTCTTTCTACCTTGCTGTTCTGTGATCCTCAACACCCACCTTCCATCCCATAGTCAATGTGGCTGCCCCAGCTCCTGCCATCACAGCTGACATCCAGCAGTAGGTACAGGGAGAAGGGAAGAGGGAAGCCACGTCTCTTTTCTCTAGGGGCAGGACCCAGCAGTTACACGGGTCACTTCTTACATGTCCCTGGCAAGGATCTGGTCGGGTAGCTGCACGCAGCTGCAAGGGGGCTGCAAACTTGAACAGGCAGCCATGTGCCCAGCTTGAATTCAGGGTTCTCTTACTTTAGGAAAAGAGGAGAATGGATATTGGGGGGCAGCTAGCAATCTCTGCCACTAGAACACAATCTCTCCCCCCTCCCAGGACCATGGTGAACCAAGGTCATGGGTAAAAGGCAACAGCAGACTTCAGGGGGAGGGAACAGGAGATCTGAGGAGGAATCCAAGGTGGCTGCCTGGGGGAGGCAACATCTGGGCCAAGCCTTGAAAACAACTAGGGGTTGGGATGGAAAGGAGTTCTAGAAGGAGAAGATGGTAGAACTAGTAGATGGAGCATGTGCAGAGAAATTGTGGTTCAGTGTGACAAGCAGGAACTTGGAGGCAGAAGCTCTGGGTTCAAGTCCAGACGCTGAGTCAGCATAGCGAGGTGCCCAGTCTCCCTGAGACTTGGTTGGCTCCCCATTGAGAGGCTGATGGCCTCCATCCCACCTCCTCGCAGGCCCGTAAGGAGGCAGGTGCCTGGCACTCGGCGGAGTCACTGCTATGATGTTTCCATGGTGGGCTGTCTGGCTGGTGGTGGGCAGGGGCAGGAGGTGGAGCTGCAAAGGGAAGCGGGGAGGGGCCCCCCCAGAGGCCAGGTCAAGTGGTTTGGATGTTATTCAGAAGCAGTACGCAGTTGCATGGCAGGGCGGTATCCTGAGCAGAGAGCAGCTCTGCAAACATGACTCTAGATGATGGAGAGGAGGAGGTGAGGTCAGAGACGAGGAGGCCCGGCAGGAGGCAGCTACGAAGTCCCCAGACACACTACATGGTGAGGCCAGCTGAAGCCAGGAGGCCATGCAGGCTGACCAGGCATCTGGGAAGACCACCCCAAGGAGGCAGCCCCAAAGTTGTGCCAACCGGACGGGGCAACGAGGTGGCCTTGCCCCACGGGACCAGCGAGGGAAAGAGGGATGGGCTGAAGCCAGGGAACGCCCAGGACAGACAGGCCCCGCCTCCCCCTAGAGATGCCCTTCCCGCAACCACTCAGAGCACCCCCAGGAGCAGACACTGTGCCTAGAACTGCACCCACATCCTTGCTGACCCCCCAGCAACCTCCAAGTTGCTCCCAGTTTACAGAGAGGAAACCTGAGCCCAGGGAAGGCTGATCAGTTCACCGAGGCCACACAGCAAGGACTTGGGCTCCGTGGTCAGACCCAGAGTACCCAGCACTATGGGTCCTTCTGGGGCTTTGAGATGTCCTTCAGAATTACACCATCATCCCCAACTCAGAAAGCTTTCATCCTGAAAAAGGGATGAAGACCAAGAACTGTTTTATCCACGTCACATCCTCAAGACCTCCCTTATGAAGCAGGAAGAGTTACCCCATTGAACAGAAAGGCAAACTGAGGCCAGAGAGGTGAAGTCCTGTGCCCGGGTCATACAGCCAGTGGGCGACCAGTAGGATTTGCATCCAGGTCTCTGACTCGCCCTGGTTCCCATGATCCTCCTCCTCCCTGAGACCTCTCTCCCCTCCCCCACCCCCTCCCCCGCTGCTTTCCTGGCTCTCTCTCAGGGAAGAGAACATGCTCTGAGTCTCTGTTTCCCTGGGAGAAATCCATTTTCAGAATCTGGAGGTGTTGAAATGTGTTCTTTTTTCCTCTCCAAAGAGCCCTTCTTGAGGACAGAGGTGCCCCGAGAATCCCTCTGAGGCCACCATCAGCCAGGCTAGAGCCCGGGGCTGCCCATCGAGGAGGGCATGGCCCCAGCAGTGGGCTCCGAACAGGGTCTCGGGGAGGTGACCTTATCCATCCTGGCACAGAGGACGGCTGGGCTGCTCCAAGAGATCGGGACATGCCTGTGACCTCCAGCCCCAACCTCAGAAGACACTCATCTGCCCTCCCGTCCAGTTGCTGGGCAGGGGCACTCCTGTCTCCCCAGAGTGAGGCGGTCACTGAGCCCACCTGCCGGGCCGAGGTACCCAGGGCAATTCCGGGCTGTCTCCACCAGACACTCCCTCTTTCAGTGACAGCTGGGCGCATGATGGTCACAGGATTCTCGTGCCGTAAAGGTGCACAGGCATTGCTGTGAGCATCTGCTAACCCACAGAGCCAGCCCTGGGGGAGCATGGTTGTGGGCACAGGGGGTCCCTTGCAGAGTGAAGAAGGGAGGGAGGGGGCAGGTGTGAAGGAGATACAGAGGGGAGGAAAGGAGGAGGAAGGAGGAAGGGAGAAGGGTGGAGAGAGGAGAGAAGGGGAGGGGGAGGGAGGGAGGGGCAGGTGTGAAGGGGAGGAGGGGGAGGAGGAGGGAGAGGAGGGAATGAGAGAAAGAGGGGAAAGGGAGGGGGAGGGGAGGGGAGAGTGGGGGAGGGAAGAAGAAAGTGGGGGAGGACTTGGCTTCCCCACACGTGCACATGCTTCTTCTTCTTCTGGCCTTTGCCCCAACACACTCCCACTGCACCTGTCCAAACACTTCCCAGCCTGCCCCTTTCAGAATCTGTCCTGGTCCGAGGTCTGGCATCTCTGTCTCCATCTTGGTCATTGCTCACCGCCACAGGCATCAGTGACCACAGCCTCCTATGGCTAGATCGGGCTAGCCTGGGCTTCCAGTCCCTCCCCTGGGGTCTGCAAAGAGGCCCACCTGCTGACCACCCACGTCCAGTGGTGACCCATGGCAGGCCTGAGGTCTTGGGGAGCAGTTCCCAGAGTTCCTAGAGCCTATGCCCCAGAATCGCGGACTCATCGGCTCCTCAGCTTAAGCCTGGAAGGGCCCAGCAAGGCCAAGCTACCCGAGGCCCACCCCCAGGCCCCCATGGCACCCCAGGAGCAATTCTTGGTCTCAGTCCCAAGCCTTCCGGGCAAGAAGCAGGCTCCCCTAGGCACCACAGGACATTAGGTGAGGATGCTCATGGGCTGACCCCATGGGAACGTCCTGCAGGGAGCCTTGGGGGTATTCTGCCTGTCCCCTTCCGCCCCTCAATCCAAATGGCTTAACCATAACAGGCTTCTGTTCCAGATAAAGCACCCCGCAGGACTTACCCAGCAGGCCAGCTGACAGGTGAATGGTAGGGTCCTCAGAGTCACAGGAGATCACACACCCAACTCCTGCACCCCTGCACTCCCCACCCCCACTAAAGGGAGCCTGTAGAAGCTTCTGGAAAGAGGCAAATGTTAGAGGCAGGGACTAGGCCTGCCTCCCAGACTCTTCTTTCTCTCTTTCTTTGTCCCCAAGACCCCCTGACCCCAAGCCCTGGCCTGGAAGCTCCTTCACAACTCACCAAGCCCATCCCCATCACATAGGTGAGGACAGAAGCCCAGAAGGGCCGGAGCGTTCCCCAAAGGACTTGTCAAGTGCACTGTGGGCTGAGTAGCCCGCAGTGCCATTTGGACAACAGATGATGTACCTCCCTCCCTGTCCCTGGAGCCGGCAGTCCTCCAGCGCTGGGCTGTGAGCAGGGAGGGGCAAGGGAGAACCTGACACCCCACAGGAAAACGTCATCCCTCATGACAGGGCTTCCCCGTCCGACAGGCCGGGCTCTGGTCCAGCATGGGCACGGACACCAGGAGGGCAGGGGTGGGCGTGCATCCCCTGCCAGGGGCCCCAGGTTCCAGTCCTACTCTGTCCCTGTGGCAGGCACTTCTTCACACCTTCCTGTGCCCTGTGCCATGCCAAGAGCTCTGTAGTGCCTCCCCCATGACTTCCCTGAGCCAAGGGGATGTGAGCAGGCACGCAGTGAGTGGCGACTTCCCTCAAGCTCGTCGTGCATGGGGGCTGTGTTTTTCTGTGCCCCTGCCATTCCCACCGGAGCCGGCACGGGCAAGCCGGCCAGAGGGTGAAACACGTGGAGCAGAGCCGAGCCGCGGCCATCCCCATGGGGGCCATCCTCGCTCAGCCAACACCAGCCGACAACTGGGCACGCCAGGAGCCCGGCAAGATCAGCCAACACCAGCCGACAACCGGGCACGCCAGGAGCCGGGCAAGATCAGCAGGCTGCCTAAGCCCAGGCCAGCAGATCCCACAGCATGTGACCAACAAGCACATATCGCTGTGCAGTGACTTGTTACCCAGCATTACCCTGGCAACAGATGGCTGACAGAGTCCCTAACTCACCAGGTAAGACCACCCGCTCTGACACACATCTGTGTACCCCCTCAAGCAACAAGGCTCAGAGAGGCCACACTGGGAGTGGGCACAGAGCCAGAAGCTCTCCTGGGACACGACCCTGCGGTGTGCGGGCCTGGCAGACAGGTGAGTCGGGCCCAGCCTGCGCTCAGGGAGCCCGTGGTCAGTGAGGGGTACACAGGTAACCAGAGGACTCTGATCTGGGTATTTTGGAAAGTAAGGAGGAGGGGACAGGCATGCCAGTTCCTGAAGGATGAGGCCAGTTTCTGCAGCTGGAGGAGGAGGAAACATGGGGCCTTTCTTGGTGGGAGCCATGTGGTCACCCCCCCCACCATGGCCCATGGCATCCTGACTCCGGCAGTGCATGTGAACTTCACCCTTGCTAGAGCTAGACTGCTGCCACCCCCTTCCACCAGATCGACCAGACGCAGCAAAGGAAAAGCAGTCACGCACAGTTGACTGCTGCTTCTCCAGCCCCTGTGTGCCCCCTGAGAACAAAGAGAACCCCGCCTGACAGTGAAGCACCAGAGACGCAAGCTGAGAGCCCGGGGAGGCAGGGCCCTGGCAGCCGCTGTTGAGCACCTGGACACAGCTGTGCCTGAAGGCGTAGCTTCGCCTGGATTTTGTCACTGTCTAGAGCCAGTAAATTCCTTCTTAGCTCGAGTTTGAACTGAGCTTCTGCCATGTGCAAACCTAAAAGGCCCTATCAAAACACAATTACTGGGACAGGGAGGCGTCCGGGGGCCAAAAAGCTTCACAGAGATGGGCTTCTGTGAGGAGGAAACCCCACCTTAATGACACCGCTGTGTCCAGGCAGCGTTCCAGCAGGACCTTTTGTGGGGAAGGAGTGGACCGAACTGGACACAGGCCCCTGAAGTGGCCCAGAGCAGGAGCTCCCGGCCATCCCCAGGAGCGGTTCTGACAGTGCACAGTGTCCGGGCGTGTGGTGGGCTCGGTGCCGCCTGTCACTCTTATTTACAGAGCATCCCCATGCACCGGGCTCGATCCCAGGGCAACAACTCTTCTGCGAGTCAGGGCTGAAAGCTCTGCCCATTTCACAGATCACTGAGATGGAGGCACAGAGAGTTCCGGTAACTTGCTCGAGATCACACAGCTTGGCTGTGGCAGAGGGAGTGTGCAGACAGAGCCATGGGAACGTAGCCTTTCCTGCCTTTTGTGTCCTTCACCTGCTCTAGAAGGTCCGATGGAAGATGAGGAGCTGTCTGTGCCTGCGTGTGGAGGGAGACCCAGAGCACCCCCTCCCTGAGCAAGCCTTCCCCTCCCCGGGCCCCCCGGCCAGGCTGGGGGGGGCTCACTCTGTGTGCCCAGGGCCGCCGTGGGAGCCTGGCTTGGACCAGGGCTTCGGGGCGGGCCCCAAAAGAACAAAAGGTTCAGGAGGACACTCTCAGCCTGAAGCAGCATCACCCGCGGGCACACTGGTCCGTGGCCTGGCCACGCCGCCCCAGGGCCCCTCTCCTCTCCGAGCTGCTCCCGCCCCGCCCGCAAGCCATGGTCCCCTCTCCGGGCCCTGGCACACGGCCCTGGGGCGTCCGCGCCCCAATGATCCCGGGACTCGGAGCCGAAGGCTGGCCCGCCGCAGAAGCAGCGCTGCTGGGATTGCGACCAGCTCCGCCACATGCGCCCAGCACACTTGGCAGAGCCGGAGGGCCATTTTTAGCCTTTGCACGCTGGGAACCGTAACCACGCCGCGTTTAGCACTGGGTAAGATCTGCCACGGGTCCCAGGCCCGTGTGGGGGACGCTCAGGTGGCTCTGTGTCCCCAGGGGGAAGCGGACCCTTCCTCTTATTTTCACCTTTTCTTCTCACTTGTGGTAGCCCTGGGATCCCGTGGTTTCCCACAAGAGGCTTGAAATGCAATTTGGATCAAGGTTGAGAACAAATAAGCAGACACGCACACACGCACGCACGCACACACGCACGCATACACCTGGCATGGCCCCACACACACGACGCGTTCATGACTCAGGCTCCCCTCTCAGTTGAGAAAATGGAGGCTCAGAGAAGCAAAGGGACTTGGGGTGTCTCTCAGCTGGCTGATTATCCCTCACCTTTTTCCAGAGAGGGTCAGAAATGGGCACAGCCGATCGCCTCAGGGAACCGCGGAGGGGCCGCCCCCCACGCGGGTGACCCAGCACCCCTCTGGCCCCAGGAAGGCCCCGGGCATCCATACAGGACCTCTGGCAGGCACCGGCTCCCCCTCTGGAGGGGCCTGGCCGTGCATGAGGGAGCATGGCGGATGCTCAGTTGGAGCTGCAGTCATGGCAGGAACACTGGTGCCCAGGGATTGGGGGGCGGGGTACAAACGTGAGGGCCCAGAGCTGTGGCAGGGGCGGGGCAGGTGAAAGAAAAGCTGGGGGCAAGTAACAAGGCCAGAGATGCCTTCCGTCCTCCAGTGTGGGTCTCACCAGCCCCAGAGCAGCATGCATGGGCAGGGCAGGTCCTATAAAACTTACTAGAACCTTCTGGAGCTGTGGAGAGCCAGCACAGGGAAGGCATTGGGAAGTAGCCACCCAATCCTCTTGCAGTGCCGATGAGGCCCGAGAGGAGGGATGGGACATGCCCAGGTCAGACAGCAGGTGGCCTGGTTGTCACCTCCAGGGCTTTCTCCCCCCCTTGGCCAGGAGTCCTGGGCCTCTAACCCTGGAATGCCACCCAAACCCCTGCTCCATCCAGGCCCTGGGGCCCTGCGGAGCTCTCAGGGCCTGGCTCCCAAACTGTCCAGCCACCGGGGGAACTCCACCAGCTCTCCCCGTCCTACCTCCAACCCCCGGGAGGGGGACAGCGGGGGCCTGAGGAAGTGTGGACAGCTGCTGTCTTAAGGACCCCTCTAAGAGCAGATCAGTGAGCCCTCAGCCACCGCTCCCCTGTCTAGCCCAGCCAAACTGGAGTCCGAAGAGATGAAGGAAGTTGGGAAAGAAGTCATTCTTGAAGTAAATGACATGTGTGAGCACAGTGATGGCAGGCCCAGGTCCCCACGGGATGGCCTACTCACCCCAAGAAGGGAAACGGACTGACCCAGTGGCCAGAGGATGGGAGGATGACTTAGACAGCATGCCCACGGACACGTCCCAAAGACTGTGCTCTGCAGGTCCCGCAAGGCCTCCCTGGGCCCTGACTGCCTACCCGCCCTACCTCGCTCACTGCCGCCAGTAGGCAAAAGGGCAGAATGACATACCTTGGAATCCTCCTGAAACAAGTTTCCAGTAAGTCCACACCATACTCATTCACTCATTTCACGAAGGTTTTATTGGGCTTCTCCTGGGTTCCGGGAGCAGGTCCCCATGCAGGATCCCAGCTGGGATCTGTCCTCAGGGGGAGCCTGAGCAGCAGCAGGGACGGAGACGGAGGTGAAGCGCACCCCTCCTGAGGCTCAGCAGGAGGGGAAGGCCGAGGGTGGAGGACACAGGAGGGCAGGGAGGACAAGGGAGGTCCCAGCTCCCTGTGAGGGTGGGTCAGGCTGAACACGGGCAGAAGTGAAGGGGTAGAGCAGGAGGGGAAGGAGAGCCGCCAGGAGGGAGCATGAGGGGAGACTGAGACAGGACAGCACGTGGGAATTCCCAGAAGCCAATGGAAAGGAAGACGAAGGGTCGGTGGCCAAGGAGGGCTGAGACCCCGGCAGCTGAGTCACCATGAGGCTGGGCAAGGGCTCAGCTAGTTCTCGGACACTTTTGGCCAGGTGTGCAGGCTGGCCCACCTCCTCCCGGGGCTTTAGGAGGCCCTCCTGCCGCGTGGCCCAGCCTGCTCCCGTGGGAAGTCTCAGCAGCCATCTCCCTGGTCACTGGGAGTTGCTCACCAGGAGAAAAGCAAAGGCTGTGCCCATCCGCCCACCAAGCCCCACATAGGGCACTGTGGGGGAGGGGTCAGAGCCTGGGCAAACCCCCACCCCCAGGCCCTCCCTCCCCCGGGGAGACAGCCCCGTGAGAATGGCCTGGGAAGCAAGAAGGCCACCCAACCCTCCCTTGGCTGAGCCAAGCCCTCATCGCCTGTCCCCTCCCCCCACCCCCTTCCAAGTTGCTCCTGGACACCAGATGGACCCAGTTCAACTTGTCCTTCCTTTTCTTTCCCCCGCCCGCCCCCTGCTGGAGCTGTGAGAGGGCAGGCAGGAAGGGGGGCAGGCCAAGCCAGCCACAGAGGCTTGGGGAACAGCCCCAGCTCCAAGCCTGGTGACCCCAGCGCAGAGCCTGCCAGGCCCACTGGGGCCAGGCCTCTGGGCCTCGGAGCCAGACTCTCACTGCTGACCCCCAGGACAGGTCAGGACAGGATGAGCAGCTGGTAGGAAGGGCCAGGTCCAAGGCGAGCTGGTGTTCTGCCCTGGGGAGAGGGAAGGAAGGTGGAGCATGGACTCTCAGGGAGGCGAGAGGATTTAGGAGAGGGAGAAGAGAGGGATGGAGTAAAAGTTGCCAAGCCTGGGCCTGGCTTCCAAATGCCTGGACCTGGGGTCTGTCCTCACCTGCACAAGCGGCTCTGGGAGCCAGACAGGTCTGAGCACCTTGCCCAATGTTCTGGAATCCTGAGGTATGGAATGCAGCCTATCAGCCCAGGAAACAAGCAGAGCCCCCAGAGCAGTGACAGCCCTAGGGACAAGTGCTGCTCTCCAGAGCCTCCCTGGGGCTGAATGGGGTGCGGGGTCAGGGCGGCTGGGAGGGCCGGCTGGTGAGGGGACCAAAAGGACCCGTATCCCATGTGCCCCAGACTACTCCTTCCACACACCCACCAGCTCCACCACCAGATCCCAGGCAGCACAAAGGGCTCTCCCAGCCCAAAGTGGCTTTCTCATTTTCTGAAACTCAAATATGGGATGGGGGAGGGCTGCCCCATGGCCCTGTCCCAGCTTCTGCGGGGGTGGGGGCAGGGCACAGGTCCTAGACTGGCACCCCCCCGCCCCCCGGCAAGAAACCAAGGAATCAGGGCTTGAAAATCTTGCCAACAAAAGTTGGCATTCCCCTTGCCCCTGCCCAGGAGGGGCAAACCAGAGCCCCAAACCTCCTCTCAGAGACTTGCCAAGCAGGAGGCTCCTCAACCCACACACTCCCCCAAAGGGGGGAGCAAGGCAAAGAAAGGAAACAATTTACTAACTCAGAGGTGCCCTGGGGAAGAGGGGGGCAGACAAGTGGGACCCGTCCCCCCTCCCCCAGCCAGGTTTGGCTCAGGGAGAATTCCCTAACCCACCTGAATGACCCCTAGCCAGGGTGGTGAGGGGCAGTGTCTGGAGGCTGAGAAGAGCTGGGACCAGGCTGGCTTTCCTCCAGGCCAGGAGTTTCTGGGCTGTGCAGCCCCAACATCCCTGCTCCGACAGCAGAGAAATCGCCAGGCTGGGAGAAAGAGAAAGGGGGCTACATTCAAGCGGCCCCCACCTTCCGCTCTGGGTCTTGACCTGCTGGAGCCACAGCTCCAACCGGAAGCTTATGGGGCAAAGGGTCCCGCCAGGGCCGCTAAAACTGGAGGGGAGGACCTCCGCCCAAGGCGGGGCGTGTACGCCCCGGCCCGCGGGGTCCCGCTGGGTCCTGGGTGGGGGCTCCTTGCCGGGCAGTTGACTTCTTCGGACTTGTTCCGTCACCGTCGCCTCCGCCACCGTCGCCGCCTCCGCCGCCGCCGCTGGGAGCGATTCGCCCTCGCCCCATCCAGCCCAGCGAGCGAGCTCCCACCTCGGCCACCGGCGCGAGCGCTGTCTCCGTCCCGGGAAGAAGTTAGGCGGCTGGTCCCCGAGGCGCGCAGCGCACGGGACGCAGGCGGCGGTGGCCCCGGGACTCGGCCGCCGCCGCCCCAGAGAAGCCCCCGCTACTGCGAGGGCGTACGGGGAGGCTCGACTCCCCAGGCCGGGTACAAATCGCTTGAGACCGGGCCCAGGCCTCGCCCCGGAGGGCAAGGCGGGCCAAGGCGAAGCGGGGCTTGCTCTCAGCTTCGGGGACCCCAGGTCAAGACACTTCCCCGCCCCGCCATCCCTGAGCACGAGTCGCCGGCCGAGCGCCGGGCGCAGCGAGGAATCAGTTGGTCTCTGGCTCGGCGGCGGGGCCGACCAGGGCCCCACGGAGTTGGGGAGTTGCCCCGCACCCCTAAAAGCCTCAACACACATTCCCGGTTGAAAGTACGCACTTGACGCGTCCGGGCGCCTCCGCGGTGAGTCGAGCCGCAGCGCTCGGGGTCGGCGAAGGTGGCTCAGCTCGGGCGCTCCAGTCTCGACGTTCCCGGGGCAGAGAGCAACGTCCGGGGACGCACGGGACGGGTGCGCCCGGCGACCGGGGCTGCGCCGGGCGAGGAGCGCGGCGAGAGGGGAGCGCTTCGGCGTTCAGGCAACAGCTACCCCTAGTGGGAGAGCCGCCGGGGCCGCCGCCGCCCCACGCCCGCTGCCCCGCGCCCCGCGCCCGCGGCGCCCCGCGCCCGAAGCGCTCCCGGGTCGGCTGGGGCGCAGGCACGGCGCCGCTTTCCCCAGCCCTCCCCGTCTCCGGCGCCGGGCGCTAGCCGGCCCTCGGGCCCTGCCCTCCGCACCTCCCTGCTGCGCCCCGGAGGCCGCTGACCCGAGAAGAGCAGCGCCGAACAGGGACGAGATGGGACGGGGCGGGCGCGGCCGGGACGGCACGCGGCGGCGCGGGGCAGCGGCGGGGGGCGCCGAGCGCGGTGTGCGTGGCGGGGCGGTGCGGGGGGCGGCCGTGTGCGAGGCGCGAGTGTGAGCGCGCGCGGGAGGCGAGCGGGCGGGCGGGCTCCGGGAGGCGAGCGGCGCCCGCGGGCGAACGGGGAAGGCGGCGGGGGCCCAAAGTTGCCTCCTCGCGGGTCCGCGTCCCCGGCGGGGCGGGAGCCGGGGCCAGCAAAGCGGCGGCCGCGGACCCGGGCTCCCGCGGCACCTGGGCAGCGGCCCCGCACGAGCAGCAGCGGCGGGGGCGGCGTTGGCGGCGGCGCGCGGGAAGCGAACCGGAGCTCCGGCGCGGCGCGGCGCGGCGGCCGCCGGGGAGCTCCGCTCAGGTGCGCGGCGAGAGGGGCGCGGGCCGGAGGCGGGCCGCCAGGACCGAGGCCGCGCGCAGCGCTCGCGCCAGCTGGAGCTGGCGGATCTCCCCGGCGGACGCCTGGGTCCCTGGTCCAGCTCCCCGTCCCGGGTGGCAGCGGCGACCGGGGTCCCCCGCCCCCCGAGAGCGGGCTTCGGGGGCCCGGCCCCGCCCCCGCCGGCCCCCGGCCGGGCCGCCCCGCCCCCGGCCGCCTGAGCCCGCCCTCGGCCCGTGATTTCTAAAGCATTGGCCGCGCCGCCGGGTGATCCCTCCGGGCTCAAGTTGCAAGGGGGCGGGCCCGGCGCGGAGGTGGAGTCTCCCGCCAATTGAAGCCTCGGCTATAAATCGAGCTCCCCGCACAGCCAAAGCCCAGATGCCTCGCCAGGCCGCCCCGCGGTTGGTGGTGGGAGAAGGTAGCGGGTCCCAGGGGGCTTCGGGGGCTGCAGCCACCATGCTCCGCTCCCTGCTGCTTCACTCCCTGAGGCTCTGCGCCCAGACGGCCTCGTGCCTCGTGCTCTTCCCGCGCTTCCTCGGCACCGCCTTCATGCTCTGGCTCCTCGACTTCCTGTGCATCCGCAAGCATTTCCTGGGCCGCCGCCGCCGGGGTCAGCCCGAACCCGCAGTGGAGCTCGACAGTGATGGCGAGGAGGTGCCCCCGGACGACCCGCCTGTCTGCGTGTCCGATGACAACCGCCTGTGCACCCTGGCGTCGCTGAAGGCCGTGTGGCACGGCCAGAAGTTGGATTTCTTCAAGCAGGCGCATGAGGGCGGTCCAGCTCCCAACTCCGAGGTGGTCCTGCCCAATGGCTTCCAGAACCAGCACATCCTTGACTACGCGAGAGGGAACCGCCCGCTGGTTCTCAATTTCGGCAGCTGCACCTGACCACCGTTCATGGCGCGCATGAGCGCCTTCCACCGCCTGGTCACTAAGTACCAGCGCGACGTCGACTTCCTCATCATCTACATCGAGGAAGCTCACCCCTCGGACGGCTGGGTCACCACAGACTCCCCCTACAGCATCCCGCAGCACCGAAGCCTGGAGGACCGGGTCAGCGCGGCACAGGTACTGCAGCAAGGAGCGCCCAGCTGCTCTCTTGTCCTGGACACCATGGCCAACTCCAGCAGCTCGGCCTATGGGGCCTACTTCGAGCGCCTCTACGTCATCCAGAATGGCACTATTATGTACCAGGGCGGCCGCGGCCCCGACGGCTACCAGGTGTCTGAGCTGCGCACCTGGCTGGAGCGCTATGATGAGCAGCTGCACGGCGCTCAGCCACGTCGAGTGTAAACAATCAGTGGGCAGTTGACTGAACTTGGCGGGCGATGTCTTCGAGCCTTCGAAGCCCACGTGCAAACGCCCCCCAAACAAGTCAGGTTTGCGGAGGGCCCAATGACACAGCTGTGCTGAGCCGGGATCGCTGGCTGAGTCTGGGCCCTCAGCCAAGCCACCTGAAAATTCTCCCTCGCCTCCCTGGACTCTGTTGCTGTGACTGTCCCTCACCTGTACCTGCCTGGCTGGCTCGAAATCCCTTTCTGAGTGTGGATGCGATGCCACCCTTGCCTGGGTCCTCCCCTCCCCCCACGTGTCCCCGCAGAGGCCCCTGCCTCTCTCACGCCCCCTCCGCAGAGAGAAGAGCCAGTGTGCCTTCAGCCAGGCGCAGAGAGACTTCGGCCACGCCCGCGCACCCTGAGCGCAGCTGGGCTCCAGCAGCGCCTGCCGCTCGCCCTAGTTGCCTGGCACCCTACACACCTGTCGTTCGCAGGGAGGGGATGCCCCGCTGCTTTTGTGTCTATTTCTTGTCCCTGAGTTGGGGGTGGGGGCTTGGGATGGGGAAGGGTGGGCAGGGTTGTTTCCCCCCCTTATTTTGGGTGCTCACGAGCCCCACTGCTGATGACGAGCTGTCTCTAACTGGTCTTGACCACGAGCTGGTTCTGAACTGCAGGGGGGCTTGCAGCAGCGCCTAAAACGAGAGAGGGAAAGTACTCTGGGTTTCCGTGAGGAGACCGCCATAAAGGGGGTGAAAGAGGGCGGTTGGGGGTACTGTTTCGGGACCAGAGGAAGCCGGCTTGAGAGGCACTGGTGAGGTTCGCAGCGCCCCAGGGAGAAGGAAGAGGCCCGGGCTCCTGGGAAACGGGGTGTGGGTGGAGGAGTCCGCGGGAAGAGAGATAAGGGGGGAGAGCCTGGAGACCCCGAGTGAGGGGGTCTCCTCGGCAGAGCTGCCGACTGTGGGGCCAGGAAGTGGGAAGCCCCTGATTCGAAGGCCATTTTTGAGTGTTTTGCTGGAAATACTCTGTATATAAACTTCTTTTACGCTACCATAATAAAAGCTTGAAGTAAACTGCTTTCGGGTTGCCTTTGGTCCCTTTATTTTTTTCTCTCTCTCTCCTCTGAATAGCGGCAGGAATTAAACACAAATCTCTCCCCCGCGTCCCCATAGTGACCCTGGGGGGAAGGGTGGCTGGAAGGACCCGACGCCGGCAGGGGCGCGGGAGGGCAAGGAATAGGTAACGGGGACGGTGAGGGTGCCCAGGAGTGTACACATGCACGCACACACTCACGGTGGAGATGTGGGGTCGGGAGAAAAACCGAGAAGCCGAGCCGGGCGGGGTCCTGGAAGGAGGCCCGAGAGGCAAGGGGGTCCTTACTTGCCGCCGCACGCGCTTGCGCTCACGCACAATTACAGCTGCCCCTGCAGCCGCCCGTCTAACTTCTCCGAGTGATGGTGTGGGGGAGGGGGCGGTGTGGAGGATAAGGGGGGCTATGGACCAGGTAGGACTGCGCTCCCGACCACCGCGGGCGCCTCCCCACACCTGGCTCCTCCCTAGCCCCCTCCCCGCACCTGGCTCCTCCCTAGCCCCGTTGCCCACCCGGCTCCTCCCTAGCCCCGTTGCCCACCCGGCTCCTCCCTAGCCCCGTTCCCGCACCTGCAAAATCATCTCCCGCTCCCCTCCAATCCCCGCCTGGCTGCTGGGGTCCGCGGGAGGTGCGACTAGCAAAGCGCACGATGGCGGAGGGAGGGCAGACGGGGAAGGGAGGGCGGGCTTGCAGCGCCACCACTCCAGCAGCAACACCTACTGCGGGGCGGGGGTGGAGCGGGGTGCACCCCCTGCCCAGGACACCCCCTCCTCCTGCCCCTCCTCCGCTTCCCCAAGTTCGAGCCAGACCTCACCACCACCACCCGCGACGCGCTCGGGGCTGGGAAGTGGAGCAAGGGAGCGAGATGGAGGAGCGGAGAGAGACCGGAAAGAGGGGGATGGCTGTTGCTGGGACGGGGGCTGGGGGGGAGGGGGCCGTGGCGTGTGGCACCGCTCTGCGTCCGCAGTCCAGGCCGGGCGCTCCCGCGCCATCCCGGCCCTCGCTCTGTCCCCTGCTGCTCCCTGGGGGAGGGCGACGCTGGGAGCACTGGATTAGCGCGGCCCCCACCTCCCTCTGCTAGCGACACCTGGAGCGGAACAGTGGGGGGGGGGGCAGAAGAAAGCGCTAAGACGAGTGTGCAGAACGCGAGTGGGGGAAGCGAGGCAGCCGAACTTCTCCCGCCCGGGAACCCAGGACCGTCCGGGTCGCGGGATGGAAAGAGAGAGTGTTAGTGAGCGCCTGAGTGTGAGCAGCGCGCACGTGGGAGGGGGTTCTGCAGGGGTGAGGGGGGTGCAGCAGGCGGGTGGAAGAGAGGCCCCTGCTCCACCAACGCCGCCTCCAATTCCGCGCCCAGCCCCCACACTGCTCCTCTGTGAAAAGTTTTTGGAACTGACACCCTGAGCTGGGATTTTTTTTTTTTTTTTTTGCTTTAAAAGTATTTAAATTGAAAAAATAATTTTAAGAAATAATTGGCACAGATGGTATTTCTGCATCTCCTCCCCTCCCCCTCCCCCCCAACGCTGCCTCTCACCCCAAAACCCCCCGGAAGAATCCGGAGCCAGCCGCACGGACGCGGCTGGGCGCCGGGGAGGGCCTGCCCCGAGCTCCGGCAGGCGCTGGCCCCGGTGCGGATTTGGTGGCCTGGAGGCAGCGGAGGGCGGCCCGGGACCGCCGGCAACCGCCGCGGGGCCCCACGGCCGGCCGCGGCCGCTCCGGGTCCTGGCCGGCCGCTTGGGGGTCCAGCTGTACGCGCTGCGCGACCTCCCTTCCCCACGGAGCCCGCTCCCCGCCCCCCCTCCCCCGGCTTCGTCTGCCTTCCCGGACCGAAACTCGGAGCACTGGGCTCTCGGACCTGCGGCTCCTGCCTCTGCCCACGCGGCCGGCTGGCTCCCCGCTCCAGGGGGGGTCCGGCACCCCCCCCAACTTCTCTTCTTTCTCTTCTCCCTCCCACTCTCCCTTCCTCCCCTTCATCTTTCCCTTTCTCTCTTCCTTTTCCCTCGTTTCTTCCTTTCTTTCTTCTTTTCTTCTCTCTTCCTTTAAAATCTCTCCTTCTTACAAAAACAGTGCGTGCTCATCGAGGAAAACTCAGAAGAGTCAGGAGAAAATAAAACCAACCCAAGGTAACCTCAGGGTGTGAGCACTTTCAAACATGCCTCTCCCTGTCCCCCCCCCCCCACATTTGTAAATATATATTTTAATAACAAGAGCCGGGTTATTGTAGCCTGACATTAATTTTTGACCCCTGGTGCCCTCTTTCCTTGTCAATAAATGTCTTGAATGGCACCACTGCCACACCATCGAATGGACAGCCAGGGGGGCTCCAGAGTGCTTGGGGTGTGAGGGATGTTTCATTATTATAAACAGAAACGCAATGAGCAGCTTGTGCTCACAGTCCTGCACCACTTTACCCCACTAGCGCATTCCTTACAGGGGAAATCGCTGGGTCAAAACACATGCACATCTTTAAAGATGTCTGGTTTGCCAGGTTTTGCTAAACTGCCTTCCAGAAAGTCTACTTGATTTTATTGTTTCGTGTCTTCCCAGTGCTGTCTCTTCTTTATTTTTAAGTGAAAAATATGACGATAATGCATAAATCCATTCCAGGTAGTAAATTTTAAATACAGAAGAGGGGGAGGAGAAAGTACAAGCCTCACTTAGAGCAGGATTTTTCAAACTGCAAGTCAGGACCCAGCAGTGGGTCATGAAATCAACTTACCAGATCAAGTCAAGCATTTTGTAAGAACTGAGATAGAATAAATACAATGTAACTACCAGCATACATTTCACCTAAGGTAATATAGTTTCCTGAAACTTCTGTTTCGGGGGCGGGGGGGGTGGGCTGTGTGTGTGTATGTGTGTGTGTGTTTACAAGGTGGCTGATGTGAAATGTATTCCTCCTGAAGGAGGGATCAAAAATGTTTGGAAATGTTTAAAAGCCAACGCCGCAAAGTTCCCATTCATCAGGGATAGCCCCTGTGAACTGTTGGGTGTGTTTCCTTCCAGACTCTACTTCGCCTACTGACAATGGTATATGAGTACATTCCCAGATATAGGTTCCATAATCAGGATCACGATGCACAGTGCTTGATGACCGCCCCCGCCACCCCCACACACCTTTCTCCTGCCAGTCCCTACCCGGCACCCTTTACCCATCCATACATCTAGTCCAAGCAGCTCCTTGCTGGCTAACTTGTGCCAGATCCGTGGGTTGCCTGAGCCCCTGCCCCCGCCTCAGGAGACACTCTGCCCTCAAGGAATGCTGGATCAGTGGGAAGGAGGGGGTGAGACAGCCATTGTTCTTATTGTTTTTGTTTTTGTTTTTTTTAAGATTTCTTTATTTGAGAGTAAGAGCATGGGGGGGAGGGGCAGAGGGAGAGGGAGAGAGAATCTTAAGCAGACTCTGCACTGAGCATGGAGCTCCCCCCGGGGGCTCGATCTCACGACCCTGAGATGACGACCTGAGCCGAAACCAAAAGTCAGACCCTTAAGCAACTGAGCCACCCAGGCGCCCCACTGTTCTTATTGTTACCATCATCATCATCCTCGTCATTAGTGTTTCTGAGGTTCACTGTCAGCTTAGCAATATGGTGCAGGGAGAGGGAGGAGGGGCATTAAAAGAGTTCATAGAGAGGGTCTCATGTGTCCCTTGAAGGCACAAGTGTCTCATCTGGGAAGACACAGAGGGAAGGGCATCCTTGGTGCAAAAGCCGAGGGGGCCAAGAAGGGCAGGTTGTGGTCAGAAAACAAGAAACCCCCATTGTGGCTATAAAGCAGAGGGGGGCATGGTGGAGAAGGAGGGGCAGTGAGGAGGGTTGGGGCCACTTTGGGAGCCTAGGCCACAGCTTGAGGTCTCTGCTGAGCCTCAGGGATGGGAGCTTTAGACAAGAGAGCAGGGAAGTCAGAGGGAGAGGGGAAGGAGCAACAGACACCTGGGGATGGGGGTGGCTGGGCACGCCGTCCATCCGCCACTGACGGAGGGTACAGGTACACTTGCAAGAGTCAGCCTGCCATCTGCCCTTGGCCCAACAACTGTCCTCTAGGCGTCTACCTGCAGGAGATAGACTACTGGGCACAGAGGGAGGGAGGTACCAGAGGACCATGGCCTCTGCCTTATACCATGCAGATACCCCTCTACAGAGAAGTGATGTCCCAAACCACGGGGCGACCCACATGTGAAAGAGTGAGAAGTGATATCTGAGTGTTTGCTCTAGGGGCCAGGCACTGGGCAAAGGGCTGTATCAGGATTATTCAATTTGGTCATCCTAACAACCCTCTTAGATCAATACGATTATTAGCCCCATTTCACTGATGCACAAACTGAGGCTTGGCAGGGTCAGAGACAGCTGGGGCCAAGATGTTATGGGCTGAATTGGGTCCTCCCCCAAAATTCGTTGTTCAAGTCCCTAGTACCTCCGAATGTGACCTTATTTGGAGATAGGATCTTTAAAGAGCTTAAGTTAGGATGAGGTCATTGGGGCGGGCCTTGATGCAGTATGACTTGTGTCCTTAAAAGAAGAGGAGATGGGGACCCAGACACACAGAGGGACGGCCATGTGAGGACACGGGGAGAAGGCGGCGGTCTACATGCCAGAGAGAGAGGCCTCAGGAGAAACTCGCCCCTCTGACACCTGCATCTCAGATCTGCAGCCTCTAGACGTGTGAGGAAATACTGTGTTGTTTCAGCCCCTCAGTGTGTGGTACTGTGTTATAGCAACCCACACACAGGCCATGGATGAGAAAGTGGCTTTGACCACAGGCCTCTCTCACCCTGGTGCTGGGGGGTTAACACCAGGCTGCACCGCAGCCCTCGAGTGGCCAAAAGGAATCACGGCACTTGAGATTTCCCCAACCCAGACGCGTTCCTTCCTCTGTTGTTACATGAAAATGCAGCTTACAGGACAGTGGGTCTGAATTGGGCAGTGAGTGTGTGTGCTCTTTTTTTAATATCTGCAAAGACACGCACACAGGCAGCTCTAGAAAAATCTACCCCGAGGAATTCACAGTAGCTGTCTTTGTGTGGGTGGGATTATGAGTGTTTTCTTACTTTCTTCTTGTTGCTTGTCTGTAGCCTGTGATTTTTCTGTAGTGAATGTGTATTGCTCTTATAACAGAAAAAATAAAACTAAAAACAGCAAAAACACTGGCTGTGGCAAGTAGAAACCTGGAGGTGCGGAGGCCAGGGCAGATAGAGGATCTGGCTGGAGGTGGTGAGCTCAGGGCCAGGTCTGGGGATGGTAGGTGGGAGTGTTGGGGTGCGGTGCTGGCACGAGTGACATTTGGGAGGGAAAAAAAGGAGTAGGGCTGCTGGAAAAAAAAACACAAGACACTCAATTATATTTGAATTTTAGATAAGCAAAAATTTTTTTAGTATAAGTATGTCCCAAATATTATGTGGGATATACTTATACTTAAAAAGATTTTTTTTTTTTTAAATTCATTGTTTAATCGAAATTCAAATTTAATTGGATGTTTTGGGTTGTTTCTTTGTTTTAAATTTGGCAATCCTAAGCTTGGGTGGGGGCCAAAGGTGAACAATAGTGCAATCTCTCTGAGGCTCTGTTAGGGGCAACCCCAGAGCTCAAAGGGCCTCAAAGCATGGGATAGATGAAACCAAAGTCTCTAAGACCCTCTATTCAGTCTTCCCCTCTGGCCAGACAGAGGCCCCCAAACTCTCCAGAGACTACGTCTGGTGACCCGGAGCCAAGGAGGAATGACCACCAGCCCTGCTAGCTGATGATTTGCAGGGCCAAAGCAAAATGAAAATTCAGGGCTCCTTGTTCAGGAACGGGGAGAAATGCCATTAAAGGTACAAAATATAAAGCTTTTCCTTTCTTTCATGGTACCTCAACTTCTCATGGTGTTTCTTTCCTATTTAATGGCATTATAAATAAAGAAAAATTAACATTTTAAATTATGTATTAGTCTGGGTTCTCCGGAGAAACAGAGCCGGTAGGATAGAGAGAAAGATTTACTTTAAGGAATTGGTTCACGTGATGATGGAAGCTGAGAAGTCTAGGATTTGCAGTCGGCAAGCCAGACACCCAGGAAAGCCATTAATGTAAGTTTCAGTCCAAGAGCAAAGGTCTGAGACCCAGGAGCACCAGCAGCGCAAGCTCCGGTCCAGGTCTGAGTCTGAAGACAGAAGACCAGTGGCCCAGCCCCACAGCAGTCAGATGGAGGGGGCAAACTCTCCCTTCCCCATCCTTTTGTTCTATCCAGGCCCTCAACTGATCAGACGAAGCCCACCCACGTCAGGCAGGGCGATCTGCTCCTCGCAGTCTGTTGATGCAAACGTTCATCTCATCTCGAAACACCCTCACAGACACACCCAGAATAATGTTTGACCAAATATCTGGGCAGACCCTAGCCCAGGAAGCTGACACAGAAAATTAGCCACCACAAATCAGTGGCGTGGATGTTACCATTCGCCTCTCCGGTTTTAAATGCAGGTGAGCGAGCATGGAATCTGCACGGGGAACCATGGACATTACAACTTTACATTTCATGGCCTGCCCCTGCACGTGCATTTCATCCGTGCCAGAGCAGGGCAGATGCTACACAAAGTTGACTCCCCTGTTTTTAGTTCACTTCTTGGTATGGGCACACTTTGCCAACGCTCTTGGCTGTCACTTCGCTGATGAGAAAGGACACATGGCAAGAAAAGGAACCATGGGGAGCCCCGTCTTTCCCTTTCCACCGTGCCATCCCTCTGGGGGGCCCGTGGCTCGCACCTTCCACACACACATACCTTGAGTCGCTCCGAGTCTCACGGAGCTTCCGCACACTACGGGCTCACTGACATCCATGCTCATGGGGCATCACAAATGCTACATGTGAGGAACAGCAGAGAACAGGGCCATGCGTGTCACCCTACCCACTCTGCTCACACACATCCTCCAGTGTCCCATCCAACTTCACTTACAAAACACGATGCAAAGACAACAATTATTCAGAATTTCAGGACAGTGACAGCAGAGCATTAAATCAAGGGCAGGGTCCTCCGAGTGAGGGGCACTGGACACCGGCCCAGGATGCACACCCATGAAGCCCCCCCGACCATCAGCCCAGACCTGCACACAGCCAGCTGCGAGTCTGGGGAGTGGGGGCAGCTCCTTCCGTGGGCAGAGGGGGCTGCGCTATGGTGCTCCCGGTTCTCCTGGGAGGAGAGTGAAGCTCTGTGGTGTTAGCCAATGTCCCCAGGACACACGCCTTCCACCTCCAAAGCCATGCCCTTGGCTCTCCCCACTGCACTTGGCTGCTTACGGGGTGGTTAACCCCTTGCTGGCCGCTCGTTTGTCCAGGCCAGGGGCTGTGAAGATGGCAGGTGGATGCTCACCATCACGGTGCCCTAAGACTCTGCTGGCTCAGGCAGGCTGTGGCCAGAGGCAGAGTCAGGGGATAGGGAGACAGGCCAGAAGAAGGTGCCAGGAAGAGGAGGGTACATATGTAAAGGCCAAGAAACAGCACCGCGCATCATTCAGCCAGCGATGCAGTGCAGGTATGCGTTTGCATGTGAGCGAGTGTGTGAGACATATACAAATTCACTCTCCAGACCCTCATTGGGCCCCTGATACCCACCAGGCCTGTAGGAAGCACCGAGAAGAACTGGTCCCATCCTAACAGAGCAATTGAGCTGGTAGGGGAGACAGAAACTAACAATGCAGGAAGCCTGGGATTTAGGTAACCCGAGGGAAGGCTTCCTGGAGGAGGTGTATCATGAAGCATTAGAAGCTCAGGTGGGAAGAGCCTCAGGGACGGAAAGAATGACGTGTGCGGAGCCTTGGCAGCGAAAACATCCTGGCAGGTTTGGGCAACGGCGGTCAAGTCCATGGGGCCCCTGGAGAGGGCAGGCAGGGATGAGAGGTGAGGCTAGAAGGCCCTATGTGGATCTGACGCATGACCTTGAAGGCCCTGGGGAGAGGCAGGAACGTGGCTGGGAGCAGAGAGGGTAGGGGTCAAGACTCGGTCCAGGGTAGCTGTCCCTAGTAGTGGCTGGATCACCTTAAGGAAGATACTGGGCTCCAGGCCTGTCCTGGCCACAGCACTGTCCTCCCTGGCCTGAGCCTCCTCCCCTCACCCCTACCCCTTGGCTGGACCCAATCACACTGCTCTGGGGCTGCCTGAGCTCCCTGAATCCCCATGACCCTTTTCCCAGAGAAAGCACTCAAGCTCTCTCCAACCCACCCCCCCACCTGTGTTTGCACCCCATCCCACAGCAGTCTGGAGCGGGGACCCATCCTCCTCCACTGGCAGTGCAGAACTAGAAACCACAAAGCACCTCCTTGTGCACTGGGGTTCCGGGGAAGGTTCACCTCCAGAAAAGTTCTATTGGGTGCAAGGATTTGCATGCTGTTGTTCTTCCCAGATCTGTCTGTAAACCCAGCAGGCCTCCACACAAAACCCCGAGAGGGTCCTGGAGCTTATCCCAGCATCCACATGAAAGAGAAGGACCAGGATAGGCCGCGAGAGTTTTTGGAGAAGAAAGAATTGGAGGACACATTGTGCATCCATTCATTCCTTTTGACAAATATTTATTCCAACCTGAAATGAGCCAGCCATAATTCCTGCTCGACGGGAACAGAACCCATGTTCCTGCCCAAATGGCGTACAAGTTCAGGCTGGGGGACAACAATCAGAAACAGATAAGTTTTGGGTGGTAGCAGTCAACAAATCAATTTTGAATCCTAAAAAATGCGGCAAGGAAAAATAAGGTCAGTGCTTCCCTCATCCGTAAGGTCACCCCAACACCTAGTGGCTTAAAACAATAGCATTCCCATCACTGCTCATAGGTCTGGAGGCTGAGTGGGGCTCTGGTCAGTGGTCTCACCCAGGGTCTTTCAGACAGTTGCAGCCAGATGGGAGCTGGGGCTGGGGCAACTCGAAAGCTTCCTTACTCATATTTCTGGTGACAGTGGCCAGCTCCCAGCTGAGGACTTCCGGAACTGTAGCTGAAATACCTATCTGGGGTCCCTCCCTGTCACCTGGGTTTCATCATGTCAGCTGGGCTCCAAAGGTGGGCATCCCAAGAGAGTAAGGCAGAAGTGCATGGCATTGTTATGACTTAGGAAGTTATCTGGCACCACTCTGCAAACTCTGCTTGTCCAGGTAATCACAGAAATCTGTCTGCCTGCTTGAGGGGAGGGGACACAGACTCCCACCATTCAGTGGAAGATGTGCCAAAGTCACACTGCAGGAGCGGGCTATGTCGTCCTGTCTTTGGGAAAAACATTCCATCGCAGCCAGGGTAAGGGAATAGAGTCATTTACAAAGTAATAATAAAAAAGCAAGGGAATGACCCAGGATAGACAAACAGACCCCCAGGACAGAGCAAAGAGCCCAGAGAGACGCTCATGCCCATGTCAGAACACCATATATAATGAGGGGGTGTCAGCAATCAGTGGGCGCAAGCACCAGTAAGGATGAAATTACATTGTATCCCTGTCACACACACATGACACATAAAAATAAATTGCCAGTGGGATAAAGATTTGAAGTGGAATGCAAACTGTTACAGCTTTTAGAAGACTATGTAAAAAATTATCTCTATGCCACAATGAAATACCACCTCACGCCCATTAGGATGGCTACTATGAAAAAAAAAGCTGAAAATAACAAGCGTTGGGTGTAGAGAGGATGCAGAGAAATCAGAGCCCTTGTACGCTGCCACTGGAATGTAATGGTGCAGCCGCCGTGGAAAACAGTATGGGGGTGCCTCAAAAATTATGTAAAATGTAAAAATCCACCAATTTCTATTTCTGGGCATATACTCAAAAGAACAGAAAGCAGGGTCTTAAATACATATTTTCAGACCCATGTTCCTAGCAGCACTATTCACGGTAGCCAAAAGGTAGAAGCCACCCAAGTGTCCATGGATAAATAAATGGATAAATAAAATGTGGTCTGTCCATACCATGGAATATGACTCAGCCCTAAAAAAGAAGAAAAATTCTGACACCTGCTACACCATGGATGAATCACGAGGACTTTATGCAAAGTGAGAAAAGGGAGGCACGATAGAACAAATCCTGTGTGATTCCATTTATATGAGGTCCCTCCCGAAAAGGGTCAAGTCCATAGAGACAGAAAGGGGAATGGAGGAAGAAGTGGTAACTGGGAGGAGGAGGGGATGAGGAGCGAGTGGTTAAGTGGGGACAGAGTTTTGATTCAGGGAGATGAAAAAGTTCTGGAGATGGATGGAGGGGATGGTTGCACAACAGTGTTTACAATGGTCAAGATGGTAAATTTTAGGCTATACGTTATCTTACCACAATTAAAATGGATATACACGCACACACACACATGCATTTTTTTTTTTTTAAAGCAGATCTCTATGTTCTTAGGATGGGGAAATTTTCCTATTTAAAAAAGAAAAAAAAAACATAAAGGAAATACGGCTATATGACAAAATTAAATTTTTCTCTGTAAGCAAAGATGCTATCAACAGTTGAGACTCGCATGCTGGTGTTCACGCCTGTCCCTCCAGACCCATCGGCACGACTGTCCGGGCTCTCCATTAATGAGCTCTCTTCTCCCAGCTCTGTGGGCTGGGCCTGGCTGATGGCCCTGGCAGGGCAGGAGCCTAGGGGGTGGGAGGAGAGTAAGGGCCAGAGACTTTTCCCCAGCCCCCCGTGGCAGGGTTGCTGGGGGCAGGCTGGGTGTCTAAAAGCCCTCTCCTCTTGGGGCCTCTCTCCACCACCCAGTAATTGCTCTCTCCTCACCCAAGGGCCTCAGGGTGGCCATGGCTCCCGGGTGGCCAGCCTGGGGTATCACTCCAGCCCTCCTTGTTCCCCTGCACCTTGGCAAGTAACCCCTGATCAATCTCTCCCCACATCCCTAAGTTGAGGGTGTGGTTATTTCCTGCCAGCACACAGGTTGTTCGGAAGCGTATTTGTTGCCAACAGAGGAGTACAGACAATAAACTTCCACATGTGGGAGAGACGGACAAACTGCAGGTGCCCGGAGTGGAAAGGAGGACAGCAAGGAACACAGGAAGCCACCCGTCTTTATGGGGGCAGAAGAGCGGCCCCCAGTGAGGTCAACCACCTGAACCCCCAGACCCTGACAATGTCACTTTACATGGCAAAAGGGACTTGGCAGATATGGTGAAGCTAAGGGCTCTGAGATGGGAGATGATCTTGGGTTATCCAAGGGGGACCCAAGGTCATCACAAGGTCCCCCTAAGCAGGAGGCAGGAGGCACAGAGGAGGGGACGGAAGATGCGACGCTGCTGGCCGTGAAGAGGGAGGAAGGGGTCCCGAGCCAAGAGACACAGGCAGGCTCCAGAAGCCAGAAAGAGAAAAGTACAAAAGGACTCTCCCCGGGAGCTTCCAGAAGGAGCACAGCCCTGCCACACGTTGACTGCAGCCCAGTGAGACCCTGTGGGACTTCTAGCCTCCAGGACTCCTCGTGATCAAGTTCGTGTGCTTCTCAGCCGCTGAGCTTCGGTGGCTTGCTACGGGAACCAGTGTCGCTTCACTAGCAATCAGGGGAACGCAAACTGAAAGCCATGCCGCACAGCCTCACACGGGGGTCGGCGCAGATACAGGGGCCTGGGGGGGCCGGGAGTGGACGCTCTGCCCTGTGGGGAGGGCCGGACCATCGGAGAGGGGTTTTGGAGCACCAGAAGCATCACGGCGGCTGCACGTGCTCACACCTGTGGCTCAGGGGAGCCACCCTGAGCCCCCCGGCCGGCGGGGGCCTGGTCCTCAGAGATGGCCCCAACCACTGACCGCTCCCACTCTGGGCCCCTCCCACTCTGGCTCTGGGCTGGCTTGCCACTGCCCGTGACCACCAAAAAGGACAGTCTGGGCATCTGTGTCCGGGCCTGAGGAAGGCCTGGCAGCTTCTGCTTTCGTGCTTTTGGGGTGTGGAGACACCACGTAAGGGGCAGGAGACCCCACCGGAAAGGGAGAGAGGCCTGCAGATCCCGGTGTCTTCTGAACATCCTGCGATAGACACTACCTGGCTGTGGGGTAGACTCTATGCAGGACCAGCAGAAAGAGTGCCGAGCTAAGCCCAGTCGACCCCCAGAGCAGAGAAATAATAAAACGGTCGTTTCACTCCATGTTCTGGGTGACCCGTTGGGCAGCCTTAGAAAAGAACACCCGGACTGGGGCCCCCCGCAGGGGCACGGGGCGGTCCCCTCCCCGATGAAGCACCGTCATGGCACGCAGGAGGGGTGTAGGCGGGTGAATCATGGAGCAGTGGACCCCTCCCCGCGGCCAGAATGAATGAACTAGATCTACACGGCTCGCTAGAGTCACACCCCAGAAACACGACGCGGATCTTCTGTGTGACTCCATTCGTATGAGATGCCGGAAGAGGTAAATCCAGAGACAGAAAGCAGATTGGGGGCTGCCGGAGGGGGAGCGGGGAGTGACGGCTAATGGCTATGGGGTCTCCTTCGGGGGCAATGAGAATGTTCCAGAACTAGACAGAGGTGGTGGCCGCGTAGTACCAATGCTGCTTGAGGGTACACTTGGAAATGGCTGGTTTTGTGTCACGTGCATTTGCCTCAATAAAAGAAAATGATGAAGAGTAGGAAACTCAAGTGGCAGGAGGATGTGTGTAAACCGACACTACGTGTGTGAGAGTGTACGGTTGTGAAAATCGATGGGTGACGTGCACACACAGACACAGGGAAACACCTCCATACGGGAGAGTGACCTCAGGAGGGTGGTTTCTCTGGGAGAGGAGGGGGGAGTTCTGAAGGAGGAAAAGAGGGTTCCAGCCATATCTAATGTTTATCTCATGTTCAAAAATAAAAAATCAGGGACGCCTGGGTGGCTCCATCGGTTGAGCGTCCGACTCTTGATTTCGGCTCAGGTTATGATCTCAGGGTCATGGGATCGAGCCCCGCGCCAGGCTCTGCGCTCAGCATGGAGGCTGCTTGGGATTCTCCCTCTCCCTCTGCCCCTCCCCGCCCTAAAATATATAAATAAATCTTTAAGAAAAATAAAAAAATCAATGCTGTCCTGCATTGAATCTGAGCAGTGGCCGTGGTCATGGTTATATCGTTCTCTGTACTCTTTTGTAGGTCTGAAATATTTCACAATTTCACATGAAAAACAGAGTGCTCTCCTACCCCGCTTCACCTGCCTGAAAGGGGGAAAGAAGTCCTCGGTGTCTGGGAGGCCCCTCCCGGCTCTGATGCGGCCACATCAGTCACATGGGAGGGCACCTGTGAGGGGTCCCCAGACCCGGGTGGTGGTAGGGCTGGGTTTCGAGCAGGCAGGCCCTGGGGAGCTCACCCTGTAAGAGTTTCCTGCTAAGTACTGCTTCCCAGGGGCTCCCCCAATGAAACGTCACAACAGGCTCTGAAGAAGACTCCGTTATAATTCCCAGTTTGCAGACGGGGAAGCTGAAGCCCGGGAGGTGACAGTCCCCACTAGCAAGAGGCAGAGCCAGGATCCCGTCCCCCACAGTCGGGCTGCCAAGGGCGGGCTTAGCTGCATTCACTACTCTGCCTCATGTAGCGAGTGGGACGTCTCAGTCATGTCCAAGTGACAGCTTGCTGGGCTGCACCCACAGCCCCGAGGGCTAGCTCTTCCTTTCCAGAATATGTGTCACTTTCCCCAACCCACTGTCCACAGGCCTTGTTTCTACAACCCCGCCCTCCGATGAGCCAAAGGAAGAGGCAATCAGAGTTGAGTCACCATAATCATTGCCCCCCCCCCCCGCAGAGAGGGTCCTGAAATTGGCTCCAGGACCACCCTCCACACTCAGTCCCGGCCAGTGCATGCTACGGCCCGGACTGAGGTTAGAGCGCACACAGAGCCACCCTGCACTCAGGTTAGAGCACACAGATATGTGTAAAGAGGAGTTTCGACCCACTTCTCTGAGCCTGGTTGGGGGGGCCCTGAGCCAAGAGCTGCCCTGTGAGCTTCCTCCGCTTCAGCCTCTGCCGTGTGCGATTGAAGTCCGCCCAGGATCTCCCCAAAGGGAAAGACTTCTGGGGCTCGAGACTCCAGTCGGGTGCCAGGCGCTGGGCGTGCGGTGAGGACGAGCAGCGGGTGGGGGACAAAGTGACACCAGACCGTCAGCTTTGGGAAGCTGATAAATCTGGTACATCCGCACAAGCTCTGAATGAAAAGGGCAAGGCACAAGAAGTTACAGTTTCCCTGGACCTCAGTTCACCTCCTCTTTGACACGGAGGCAGTACTGTCTGCCCCGCTGGGTATAAAGGATAGAAGTAAAATTGCCCATAAAACCCAAGAACGTGGGCGCCTGGGCGGCTCAGTCGTTAAGTGTCTGCCTTCGACTTGGATCATGATCCCGGGGTCCTGGGATCGAGCCCCGTGTCGGGCTCCCTGCTCGGCCGGAAGCCTGCTTCTCCCTCTGCTTCTGCCCCTCCCCTTGCTCGTGTTCTCTCTCTCTCTCTCTCTCTCTCTCAAATAAATAAATAAAATCTTAAAAAAAAAAAATCCCAAGAACTTGGTGATGGGTGGCTGGTAGCAATATTTCTAGATTTCACCATTACTAAGGAGGGGCTGAGCTGGTCTCTCAAGCTTTTGTGGCCATTAACGTCAGTGTGGTGAGCTCCTTCCTTCCCTGACTCAGTGTTTCCATCTGTGTTAGGGGCGTGCAAACAGCCTATGGCTGAAATTCCTACCCAGAACCTGCCCTGAGGCCACCAGCCCCGTCCCCCTTCCTGGACCAGCTGGGATCCCTGGGAGTCACTGCTCCTGGAGCTCCTGGAGCCCCTGTCCCTCTGCTCTGACTCCCACAAAGCCTGTCAGCTACAAACACACACTCCTGGTTTGACAACCAGTTGCCCAGGGCGCCTCTGCGGGGCAGCTCCTAGAGAGCTGGGCCTTGGCACAGTTGTCCTTGGTGAGGAGGTAATAAAGACACCCCCCAGCTTGACAAGAGTGCCACAGATCTCAGAGCTAGGCAACCCCAGTGCTGTTCCTGCGGTGGGGCTTCCACTTGCAAAGTCCAGGGCTCCCCCCGCCCAGAAACTGCCGAGGCCAGCTTGGAGCTCAGGGCCGTATGACACCCAAGCTCAGCTCTCCCTGCAGAGGGAAGGAACACAGTCACCGAGCACACAGCCTCAGGACCACACTGCCCTGGTAGAATCCTCCTGCCATTGATGGACGGTGTCACCAAGGATGAGTCGCTGCCTCCCTGCGCCTCAGTTTCCTCATTTGTACAAAGAATTTTTCTATTTGTAAAATCGATACAAACACCTTATTTGGAAAAAAATGATTGTGAAAGCGAAGAGTAATAGTAACACCCACCTCATGGGTTATTTTGAGGATCGATGGGGTGGACAAAGGTAGGTGTGTGTGACAGCGTGTGGACACCGAGCACTGGACAAATTCAGAAGTCATTGCCATCGTGGCACGGGGATTACCACCCACATGGTCCCCTCCCCTCTGAATAAACCTCAGTCTCCTCTGAGAGACCCCACGTGAATAATACAGCCCAGGTCTGAAAGCTTCTGGATGGCAGAAGTGTTTGCAATTGCCAGGATATATCTAGAAAATAAATCATTTAAGGAAGGGATCCTTTTTTTTTACCGTCCTTCATTCTTTCGGAGATTGAACAGGCCACTTGAGAAGGAAAAGCAGCCGGCGGGTATCAGCAAATAATTCCGAGAGTTATAAATAGTCTTTGGATGTCTGAGCTGAAGAGCGCTTGGAGGGAAATTCATCCAAGACCCCCGTCCTACAGGGGATGCCCCTCGTCTGGGCTGAGAGACGGGGCCACCCAGGCGTCAGTGCCTGGTTCTCTCTCCTTGCCCGTGGAGGGATAAAGGGGGGTCTCTTTACATTCCAACTGTTTCCATGTCCATGATGTGTCTGTCTTCAGAGAGAAACGTACCACCCGTCAATAAATAGATAAGCCTGGGAGCTCCCAAGGCCCCCAGACCCTGTGTCCTGCAGCCAGGAGGGGAGAGTCTGATTACGGAAACAACTGCAGAGCGCACAATGTCACGGGCATGAGGGTGGGCCCAAAGCCCCGCCCTACAGCGTCTGGCTCTTGGCTGTGAAGCAGTCTCTGTCGGATTGACTTGTTTCATCCGGTAAGGGCTCAGGGTCAGCCCAGTCCTGCCCACGTTTCCTGGGTGCCTGCGCCCGGCCTGGGGCTGAGCATTGGCCCCAGCGGTGTCACGCTGGAGAACTAGTGTGGAAGTCCCCCCCCAGACTTGGTGAGCGCCGTCTTCACCGGGAGCCCAGGGAAGCCAGTGCGGGATGGCCGTGGTCCCCGGGACAGTCAGGGGCCACTCCTCAGAGACATGGAAGGAACCGGGAAGGCCAGAAACGGAGCTGCCGTGTGCGGGAAGGGGCACATTTTTGGTGGGGCAGGAGATGAGAGGCAAAGCAGGTCTATGCTCCCCTACTTGTGGCCATGTGGCCTCAGGCAAGTGACTTAACCTCTCTGTGCTTAGATTTCTCCTCTGAAAACTCAGATCAAAAGTAGCACCTACCTGCTAATGTGGCACAGGGCTCCCACAGCAAGTGCTCACTGAAGGTCACCCGCTCCTACCATGGGGGTGGGCCTGTCTTGCCTTCCTAGCAAGATGCCCCAACATCTACATGGGGTTTTAGCGGTACCAGAAGGCTCATTCTGGCCACGGTTGGGGAAGGCAGGTGCAGTGGTTAGAGGGAGTCTGTGACGGGTGTCTCGCATCTGCATGGAGGTTCCGTGTGCCTGGCTACCACCTGGCAGTCTCGGGAGACTGAGTCAGGGAGAGCCATCATTCCAAGAGAACTAGGGTGGGATCTGTAGAGTCCCTGAGGACAGAGCTTCCCCAGGACCCCCAGGGGACATCAGTCAGAGGCCCCGGACCCACCACCCATTGTGGGGGGACCCGGCCCCTCCCAGAGCTGACAGTGCTGGAACTGTCAGCAAAGGCTTCCAGAACCAGGGGCTGCCATGCCCCTCCCCAGACTTGGGCTAGTCCGCAGACCCACCCCCAACCTCTATCCCCGAACAGCCCTCCTCTGTGGCCTGGGTGGCTTTTGGCTGTACACAGTGTGGCTTCTTGTTTCCAAGAAGTTCAGAAACCTCTCCTGGCTGCCCACGGCAAGCTGAGAAGTCTGCTTAGTGGGATGTAAGTCGATGTGAGGCAGGGAGTTGAGAGCCTGCAGGCAGTTTCTGTGCCGTGCAGAGCAGACCCTACAGAAGAAGGCTTCTGAGGGCATCGTGCTCCCCAGGACTCCTGCGGCTCAGCAAGCACGCACAGCTCCCAGGCTCACGTGTCTTCTCCCAGCCACACGCGGAGACGTGCGCACACTACGTGCAGATACACGCAACCACAGGCAACACGGGCAGGTGTGCACGCACAAGAGAATCTACACAGAGACCCAGGCGCACGCGCACACACACACACACAGCCCCAGACTTCCATGCTCAGCTTCTTCCAAGGATGAGCAGGCCAGGAAGGTCCCCTCTGACAGGAGATGCAGGCCACCTCCAGAGGCTCCTGCTGATGCTCTGCACAGCCCCAAGGGAGCCGTTCACATAGAGCACAGTGGGGAGGGCACCCCAGGGCTGTGTCACACTAAGACCCGGGGCGCCCTGGAGCCACAGTTCCTAGTGTCATCACCAAGGAGTCCATTTGCCATTCCAAATATCTTGCCTGGAATTTTTCCCAGCTCTGTCCCGGAGTCTCCCTATGTTTTTCAGTCCTGGACTTCACAAACAATTCCCTGATTTCTGTTCCCTATTCCAGAACTTACTACTCCTGAGAGAACTTACTCCTGGAATTGGGAGCTTGGGCCTGAACGGGCAGGGGGGCAAATCCGTTCAGGCTCTGCATCCCTGCCCCTCACTCTCCCTCTTCTTCTCTCCCTCCTCCCTGGCCTTCTGGAACAGAGCCTGGAGAGTATCTGGGTGAGGTTGTTGGGCCCTGAGCTAGCAAACAGAATCCTCACCTGTCCCTCTTTCAGAGTTGCCAGAGCGCAGGGTGTGAGTGAGGGACATGCCTTCCTCGACTAGAGGCAAAAATATTGGGCTTCTTTGGGAGAGCCAGAACCAGGTCTGAAAATCTGCTTCCCAAATCAAATGGCTTGACTCAGGAAGCTCCACCCATCTGTCCGACCATCCAGAATCCACCACCCACCCACCGAACATCCATCCATTCACCCACCTGCCCAGTCATCCACCCAACCAATTCAGCAATCCAGTTGGCTGCAATGGGGAAGACAATCAAGTCAACAGACGCGCCAGGAACCCTGGGCTCTGGGCTGGGCCCTGGGACTGAAATCCTTAACAAGACCAGTGTGGCAACTCCCCTTTACCCAAGCGCTCAGATGTCACCCAGCCTCTTGGTCTCCCCTGAGCTTAAAGATTCCAGAGCCTTGGAGAAGGATGGGTTGCAGCTCTGTTAGGTCTTCTGATTTTGGCTGTGAAACTCTAGGAAAGTCGTAAGGAAATGGGATTCCTTCCACATAAATACGCTTTACACATCTTGGGGACCCCATCTGTGCAGCAAAATACCCTCCAGCCCTTCCTCGCCCAGGTTGCCGGGTGGGGTGCACGTGCAGCCCCCATTCCCAGAGGAGAAACATTTTTATCACTTCCGGAAATGAGACAGAGCTGTCAAAAGCTCATGAACTCAGCTAGTAAATTGTGAAACATAAGTCTCAGCTCTGTTCGGTGCCACAGAAAACATGACAGCTGGTATCAATTAGAGCGGTTTCTGCCTGGAGTCCCGGCTGACTCCGCGTCAAGCGGGTTTCCTGCCAGAGAGAGGGGAGTAGGGGGGCGGGGCTTCCACAGGAGCCGGGCCTGGCCCCTCCCCCAGTCCGCCCCTCACCACGCCCCCGCGGGCCACACCCACTGGACAAGGCGGGGCACCTCCTGCGTGGCCCTCTGGTTGGGGGAGGGAATTTCCCAGAAGCCCAAGCAGGGTGGGGTCATGTGACTTTTTGGAGCCAGTCACCTGCTGGTGGGTTGGGATGCTGGGATGCTGGGATGGTGGGATGTTGGATGGACGCGCTTCTTGGAGGGGAGGATGGCTTTGAGGGTCGCCATTAAGGACACCTCAGAAATTTGTTTCTACCCCATCTCAATAATCTGTGTCCTACACTTCACGTTTTAACTGAGCCATTGGAAGTGAAGGTGGTTTTCATTTTGCCCAGCCCCCTCCCCTCCTTCAGTAATGAACCCCTTTGCCTGTAGGAACAGCATGCAGTGTGGCTCAGGGGGGCTGATCCCAGCCACGGGACAAGGCCCATGTCCCAGGCCCGGCCTTGCAAACTTGCTGGAGGTCTGCTCTGTGGACCCTTGGGAAGTCTGTCAACTTCAGCTGTGATCACAAACTGTGACAAAAATATGGTCCAAAGGCCTTTTTGTCCCCTCTGTGCAGAGAGCCAAGAGAGAGGCAAGCAGGAAAACGAAAGAGAGAGAAACTCAGTCCCAATGACCCCGGTTAAGCTGCTGGATTCAGCTGTTCCTAAAGCCAGAGCTGCACAAAGACTTGACTTCCCACTTTAGGGAGACTTTTTTTTTTTTGCTTAAACTAGTCTGAGCTGTGCTTCTGTTGTTTGCAGTAGGGTCCTCTGATACATTATGGTTACGCTTTCCAGTCGGTAGACATTTATTGATACCTGTTGTATGCCAGGGTCTGTGCTAGGCACTGAGACAGACAATAAATGAGACCACTTTGCCTATGCAAAAATTGCATCCTTTTCCTCCCTTAGGAGGGGAACTAAGAGCTCTGGCACCCCCTCCATGCACAGTTATTCTAGACACTTTTCATACATTTTGTCTCCGATTTGTTACAGCACTGCAACTGGACAGCTCCCAGCCCCATGAGCTTACCGTCCAGTGGGTGGAGCGGCAGACCTATAAACCAGCAGCGGGACAGAGTCACTCGTGGTGAGCAATAATCACAAGGTCTCCGCAGGGCCAGCCAGTGGGAAAGGTCTCAGACAGGAGACCGGAGCTGATGGATGGCCAAGAGGTGCCCAGGACATCAAAGAACTAAGCACCCACGGCAAAGACAAAGCGGAACCAGAAGTGGAAATTAGTAGCAAAGGAAAAATAAAGTTGCATAAAATGCGTGCTCCAGCTGCATAGGGTCCAGCTCCATATACATACATGCTGATGCATGGAGCATGCAGATGCAGAGGAAAAAGATTGAAAGGAAACACAGCATTAACTGTGAGAGCAATTGTAGATAATCCTTATTTCCTTTTTTATACTGTGCATATTTTCCAAATCTTCTATGATGGAACAATTTGGTTTTTGTTTTTTAACAAATAAAGCAGCATGGACCTGCAGTAGGGGACCCATCTTGGGCAACATCTGAGGTCCTCTTGGGTCCCCTCTTATTCCAGCCCCAGCTGTGGTCACCAGCCCCACACAGCCATAGCTCACCTGCGTTGGGGCCACCTGATGGTGTCTCGTCTGTGGAGCCCCCGTCTCCCTTCCTGCTCCCACCCTGGGCTTTCTCCCGGGAAACCCAATTCTGTATTACGTGTATCAACTCAAAGCGCAGGGCAGTTAGCCACCTGTGGGCGACCTCTGACCACTGCAGGACAGAGCCGGGAACTCGCTCCCCCTTGCCGGTGGGGTGGAGGGGGGACGGGGCACATGATCCTAAGACATCATTACAGCTTCCTAGAGCACCTTGAGGGCTTGAGCAATGGGCACCCGAGGGGGGGACTCCCCTCCCTCCCATATCAGCCTCCAGCCCCCTCCCATCCCTAGGCCACTTCCCAGATGAAGCCCTACACCCAAGCTCTGTTTCAGGCACTGCCTCGGGGGGGGCTCTGCTCAGTGCAAAGATCCCACCACCCCACTCTACACTGGTATCACTAAAACCATCCCTGGCCCTGGAAAGACACGTGGACTTCTCTTCAGCTGCAGGCATCCCTGAAACAAGTTCAGCAGAGGAAGGGTCCCCCCATCCTCCAGGAAGTCATCTTGTGTCCAGGTGGTGACGGGTCTGCATGCTGCGGGGACAGGTGAATGAGGCCCCTGACCGCACCAGCCAATTCCACTCAAGGGGCAGTGTCTGCATGGATCCCTAAAGCAACCCAGAACAGCCAAGGGACAGCCCGAGGGCAGAGGGGAGCTGGGAGGGCCTGCCTAGGCCCCATTCTAGGAACCACGGGCCTGGGACCTGCAAGGTGGTGGGGGTGCTGGGGGAGATGAGGTGACAGCCTGGAGACCTGGGCCAGTGCAGGGACCTCAGTATCCTGATGACGACCTGGGACACATTCTCACAGGTCACAGGAGCTCAGAAACAGGCCTGGAGGGGTGCGAGGCAGGAGGCAGGGGCGTCTGGGGTTCCAAAGAATCCGTAGGGATTTTCCAGACTGGGGTGCTGGGCTCAGTAACGGGGCTGCTTTAGGTAATGGGGATTTGCCCTTTTCCACGAAGGCTGACACCATAAATGCTCTTGCTGCTGAAACGGTTCTCCACGCTGCCGACCTGCCCTTAGTGGGTTCCAGAGGCCTTGGAGGCTCGCGCAGCCTTTTGGGGCTGCTGTAAATCCCCATTGTCCCTGTACAGTGAGCTGTGGAGAAAAACATGCGTGTGCTGTCGGGGCTTTGTTGGGTGTGCTGGTTGCTTAGATTCAGCTGAATGCTCCCGGCTCCGAGGGGGCACGGACAGGATTTGGAGGCAGCAGAGCTGGCCCGGGTTCCTTCGGGCCTTGCCAGCTCTGCGGCCGGGGGCAAGCCACATCATGGGTGAGTCAGCCGCTGGGGCAGAGCGCCTTCGCCCTCCCGCCTCTCCTGATGTGGAACCCTGAGTCACCTCACCCACCTCAGGCCTCAGCTTCCTCTTCTGTAAAATGGGGGCAGCCGTCCCAATAAAAGTCCCTGTCCCGAGGGACGGGGACACGGGGGGACATCGTTGTCATAGAAAGCCAGGTTGATGCCTTCTCCCGGACTTGGCCCCAGGGGAGTTGTCAGCAGGACACCCCTGGGGCTCTCTGGAGCGCCTTGACTGCTGCCCCACCTCCCACCTGGGCCAAAATCCCTTCCCAGCCCTAACCCCGAGAAGTTGACCTCTCGTCTTTCTTCCTCCCTCCCTCCCTTCCTCTCCTTTCTTCTTCTCTCTGTCCCCCGCCCCCTTCATGTTTCTATCAGACTCAGCTGCAGAAGGCTGAGCTCGTCGTCGGGCCCAGGTCACAGCACACGCTACTCACTGGGCGCGCACAGCCCTCGGCTTCTTCTCTGGGCCTCTCGTCCCTGCCGCGCACAAAGGGCCGCCCTTCCCCGGGCGCTGGATGAGCACCATTCCCATTGCATGTGCTCGTGCAGACTGGTTCTCTATGTTTTGTCTGCATGTCATTTCAATTTACATAAACAGCTCTCTGTAGTAGCTCACATGCTTCTCTTACTTTTTCCATCCAGCTCGGTGTTTTCAAGATCCATCTGTGTTGCTGTGTCTGTTTGGTTCCAGCCGCTGCTTGGTCTCCGTGGGGGCGCATCCCCACCTCTTGCCTACCCGCTCCTGCCCCCACCAACCCCTCTGAGTTGGACATCCTGACACCTGCCCTGTGTGGGGTGGCTCAGAAGGCCCTTGGGATATTTCCAGGAATGGGTCACTGCACACGTGGCGGGGTGGGGGGGCACGTGGGTCATTCACCCGCATCTCTACAGCGCGGCTGCGCCAGTCCGAATGCCCGCAAGGAGCCGGGGGCAGTCATGCGTCTCCCGTTCCCCACTGATGCTGGCCTAACTTTTGCAATGGTGACAAAGTCATGATTATACCAGCCAATACTCCCTGAGAGCTTCCTGTGCGCTGGGCGCATGCTCCATCCCGTCTAATTGGCAGACACCGCAGAAGACAGGTACCTTCATATCCCCATTTTACAACCACGGAAATCAATGTTTGGAAAGGTTAGGGGCCTAGTCCAGTGCTTCCAACCCTCTCTCCCGTGCCCCCAGGTTCCCAAGTCAGAGAAAACGAGGACCTGAGGGCCAGGACCAGAGGGAGCTTGCCTGAGGCCACTGGGTGAGCCGGCCCTGCAGCTAGGACAGAATCCAGTGGCCATTCACCACTTCCCTGAGCTCATCACCTGGGCCCGGTGACGGTGGAGGGCAGTGCTTAAGCCAGAGCAGTGAGACTCATAAAGAGGGGCTTCAACTGTATGACCGGCTCCCATCTGGCCCTATCCCCCCGCCAAAAGCAGGGACCCTGCACTGTGCACCCTGTTCCAGCTTCAAGGTAAAGAGAGAAGTCTCTCACTTCCTATGCAAACCACTCTCCCATGCAAGGAATTGCATCCTTTTTCTCCTTCAAGGGGGAAGCTTACAGCTCTGGCACCAACTGTGGGCTGGGAATGATGTTGACACTTTTCATGCATTTTCTCAGCCGGAAGGGCATTATTAGCCCTGGTTGTAGATGAGGCTGCAGAGAGCCAAAAGAAGAGAGTCCTGGGCTTGCCCAAGATTGCACAGAAAAGGGGCCAGGAACCTGAGGGTGTCAGGGGTGGGTCACGAAGACCCTGGAACCAAACCAGCTCGCCTTCCCTTCAGGACCCCCCAGGGTAACTAGAGGAGGCACTGCAGCCTGGAGAGAAAGCACCTTGTGCCAGAGACCACCCAACCACCTGACCGTCGGGTTCAGGTGAGAGGCAGTGCCTGACCCTGGGAAGGGGGTCAGCCCCAGATCAACTCCATCAAGGGCTGCCTCAGCGGACACAGAGGCCAAAACCCACAAACAAGCTGCCAGGCCTCCTTCCAATCATCCGCCCTTCGGAAAATCCAGCATACCATCCCAAAGGTGCTTGTATCCCAACATCCAGACCTCAGTCCCCGGCCCCCGCTTTCCACACTCTGCAGGAAGACTGGACACTTCCACGGGTAGCTTTTCCAGAGCTAGGACACCAAAGACAAAACCAATTTGGGTTGGGGGAGGGGTGCCTAAGACAGTGTAAAAGCTGAGGTTTGTACAATCTCCTGCATCTCCTGCAGATGGACACCTGGGCCCAAGGATGTGATGGATGCGGTAGTCCTGTCTGCAAAGAGAGGACCCCAGACACCTGTAGGGACTGGGCAGGTAGAGGCTCCGTCCTGCCTCCCAGCCAACTCCCTCCTCTGTCCAAACCCACTTCTTCCCCCTGCTTTTCATGGGGGTCAACCCTGATAGCCATCTTGCACCCCAAATACATCTTGGCATCTACCTCCAAATAAGACAGTTGACACTGGGAATGCCCTCGACCAGCACTGAGCCTCCCTCCCACCCCTGCCCGGTGGCAGGAGCACAGTGGTCCAGGTGTTAAAGCTACTACTGGGAAGAATCAGGAGGGCAGGGGTGGGAGGGGAGCGCTGACGTGTGTCATGGATCATGCATTTGAGACACGTGGAGGACACAGGACACACGAGGATACTGGGAATGCTAGCTGTTGCTAAGCACCACGGTGCTCTATGGCAAGGTGACAAGGGCTGTGGGTGAGTAAGAGGAGATGCGAAGCCCGTGTGAAACCCAGGGGCCTCTCTGAGGCTCCCATCTCCTGCTGCGAGGGCAGGACAGAAAAAGCCAGAGACCAAGCCCAGGACCCAGTAGTCTGAGCGGCTGAAGTTCAGGGAGGACTCAACGCCTGGTCGAGACCAGGAAAACAGGAACCCTGACGTACGGGACAGAGGCAGACGCCCCTGAAGGTTCCCACTCCCCAGCTCCTCTGACCCCTCAGAGCCTGTGGAAGCAGCTCACTCACAAGTCCCTAGCAAGAGTTAACAGCAAGACACTGCAGAGGGCTGTCTCCCTCACAACAACTCAGACCCCCCTCAGGATCTGACCCACCCTCCCCCCTGGTCATGAGGGCTAAGGATGTGTTGGGCTTGATAAGGGAGGAAAGGAGCTGTAGGACGCCTCCTGCACATCCTGGCGGGGCCTGAAGGAGCACATTTGGGACTCCTGTTTGATCAGAGAATGAAATGTAGGGCTGTCTGGGAGGAGTTCAGTGATTCGGTAGCACTCTCCTGAGACACAGATTAGCTCTCCTGGAGAGGAGACAGTGCAGACGCACCAGCAGGCGGCTTCTGGGAGCCTGAGACAGTGGTGGCCACTCGGATCGAAGCTGAGATGCTAGGGCGCCATGACAGACAGTGATGAAGGGACTCCAAGGCTTGGGGAAATGGGCGCCTGGAGTGGACACACTGCGTCAGGCCAGAGGGCTGCCAGGTGATCATGCTCCAGGGAGAGGCCTGGAAGACATATCTACGGAGATCTGAGGGGTGCCAGCCTCACTAAAACATTTGTGAGGGCTGTCCTCTGGCAGGGAGACAGGGCCGATGGCAGGAATGGCTGTCACCAGACCTGGCCTGCTGATAGCAAGGGGGACGTAGGACCCAACCAGGAAAGGCCAGGTGGCAGCCCTGATGCCCCAGGAGCCATCACAATGGCGGGCCAAGTCAGAGAGCAGCCACAGAAGCTGGGCCTGCAGAGAGTCATGACCCAGGGCCCAGGGCAGACGGGACAAGGGCACTTCTCAGCTCGTGCCAACAGAAGAAATCAAGTACAGATGAACCAAAGGCTGAGGGAGGTCCCAGCAAGAAAAAGTCATGATCCCTTGCCCGATTTCCTTTCCCAAGTCAATCTGTCGATGCAGAACCCGTTGACTGAAGAGTTGGCTGAGCCCCAAGGAAGGGGGACCCCACAACGTAACAGTAAGTACACATGGTAATATTTCCCCCCAGCTTTTCCACCAAAGGGACCTACGGCCACATTCTCAGCTAAATGCAATGGGGGAAGGGGAGCACCCAAACATTTTGAGGACTGCCGGTTGCAAGGCCAGAACGGATTTGATACCAGAGACATGAAGTGTCGTCATGGCCCCTACTACAGTGGGCCTGTGCAAACCAGGGGATAATGGAGTCCCATCCAAGGTCCACCTTCCCGTGAAGCCATGGAGTCCACTGACCCACCGAAGAGTGATTTCTTTAATCTTCAAATGTGTAGTTGGGATTGACATACTTAGCAATGGGTGCATTTCCTACATTGGGTTCTTGGTCTGCAGGGTAAGAACCATCGGAATGAGGGAAACCAAATGGAAGTTTGTAATGAACCCCTCCTGGGGCGCCTGGGAGGGCTCAGTCAGTTAAGCATCCGACTCTTAGTTTCTGCTCAGGTCATGCTCTCAGGGTCATGAGATTGAGCCCAGCATCGGGCTCTGTGCTGGGCATGGAGCCTGCTTTGATTCTCCTTCTCCCTCTCTCTCTAGCCCTTCCTTTATTTATTTGAGAGAGAGACAGAGAGAGTGAGAGAAAGTGAAAGAGAGAGAGAACACGAGCGGGGTGAGGGGCAGAGAGGGAGAAGCAGACTCCCCGCTGAGCAGGGATTCCGATCCGGGGCTTGATCCCCGGAATCCAGGATCATGACCTGAGCTGAAGGCAGATGCTTAACCGACTGAGCCCCCCAGGTGCCCTGGGTAGCTCTATTTTTAACTTATTGAGGAACCTCCATACTGTTTTCCAGAGTGGCTGCACCAGTTTGCATTCCCACCAACAGTGTAGGAGGGTTCCCCTCTCTCCACATCCTCGCCAACATCTGTCCTTTCCCGACTTGTTAATTTTAGCCATTCTGACCGGTGTGAGGTGATATCTCATTGTGGTTTTGATTTGTTTTTCCCTGATCTCGAGTGATGTTGAGCATTTTTTCATGTGTCTGTTGGCCGTTTGTATGTCTTCTTTGGAGAAATGTCTGTTCATGTCTTCTGCCCATTTCTTGACTGGATTATTTGTTTTTTGGGTGTTGAGTTTGGTAAGTTCTTTATAGATTTTGGATACTGGCAAGAATTACACTTTCTGAAAAGCAACTCCTGGAGTCCTAGTTGGCCTAATAAAGACAAGATGCCTGACTACATTACACCAAGTGGCCAGCCGCTCCAACCCCCACCATATGCTCTATCAGATGAAACAAGTCATCAGATCATATGGGCCAAGCAGCAGTCCACCATCACATGGAAATGGTGCATGGGGGACCAAACACCAGCAGGACCAGAGGGCACATGCTGCAGGAGCACATAGCCCACAGCCCCATGGCACCCACGGGTGTTGTCCCAGCACCCGTCCCGCTGCTCAGGTCTGTGCCTGTGTGGAGCAGGAAATGCCTGAATGCAGTTTACAAATGGGTCAGTTCCGTGTGAGAATGCAAGCCAAAGACAGATGCCACCCTTCACTCAAGGGTGGCCTTAAAATTAGCAAGAGCTTCAGGTGGTCATCTACCTTGTGTGAAAAGAGGAGCAGACAGAAGTTATATATAGACTCATGAGTAGTGACAAGTGGCCTGGCTACTTGGTTAGGATCTTGAATGGAAAAAAAGAAAAGGGGGTTGGGGAGAAGTAGATCAGAGGCAAGGAATTCTCAGGCAGAGCCGTGACGCACATACGGGAGTAGACGTGAAGGGTAGACCAGCAAACTGTCAGCGTAAGAGAGGCCCTAGGTAATGAAGCAGACAACGTAACCCAGCCACTTGACACCAGCCAGCCTCTGCCATGGGCCACCCCGGGGCTGGCACAACGGGGCACATGAGGACGCGACCGTGGTGGCAGAAATGCTGGGTATACACGGGTCCAACCCCATAGCCTCCCACTTGTCAAACCTGAGAGCTAGACCTACTGCCACCACAGAACGTCCAACATGTCAGCACTAGGGACTGTTGCTGACCCCTACCATGGAGCCATTCTTGCAGAAGACCAACCAGCCACTTCGAGGCACCTTTGACTCCCCTGGGCCATCTCCATTCAGCACTGCCTGTGGTCTGTTCATCCAAGAGTAGACAGCAACTTCCCCATGGGTTTGCCTCTCCTGCCAGCCAGACCTCAGTCAGCATCACTCTCCAAGGGCTTAGGGTTCAACCCATTCAGCATGGAATCTCACATGATTCACATCAGTCCCGGGGAGCCAATTTCTAGCCAAAACACTGTGGGAGGGGGCCCAGGACCAGGGGACCCACTGGCCGTAGCACACACCACACCTTTCAGAAGCTGCTGGCCTGACCATGTTGGACTGCCTATGAGAGGTGCCTCTGTGCCCCAGCTTGGAGTCAGGACTCTGTAAGGATGGGGGGGTCACCCTCCAGAACATGGCATGTACGCTATACCCACCTGTTGTGTGCACCTGTGTCCAACAGGTAGTGAAAACCCATGCATGGGAGCATCAGTCCAGGGATGGAAGCCATGGCCCAATGACCCGCTGGGAACTTGTGCTTCCTGTTCCCACACCTCTGGGCTAGAGGTTCTCATTCCCTAAAGGGACACCCTTTCACCAGGGGACACAGAAAGGGTCCCATTAAATTGGAGCACGGGGCTGCACCCTGGGCAGTCAGGCATCTCAGGTCCACGCACAGCCAAGCAAGAAGAGCTACCTGTCCAGGCCGAATTGACTCCCATCCACAGGAAGATGGGCTGCTGGTGCACAACAGGGACAGGAGAGATGACATGTGGGACCAGGTGAGACACGTGGGCACCTCTTGGGCTTCCTGCCCAGTTGTGACCATCAATGAATAAACAGAACAACCCTGGCCCTCCCCAGGCATGTGGACCCCAGGCCTCCGGGGAAGGAAGGCCTGAGTCACGCCTCCTGGTAAGCCCTGACCCAGCACTGCTGACGGCGGAAGGTGGGGGGAGAACAGATAATGGAGGAGGGACAGGATGAGGATCCGCCATGGCCCTGTGACCCACTGTGGTGCCAGGAGCTCTCATCTGCCCCATAACTTCCCTCCTTGGAGTCTCCCCCCAGGGAGGGCCATCACCAGGATTCCATGGGAGCTGATCCCGAGATGGGTGTGGTGGCGCGGGGCTGAGCCTCACAGAGATGCACTGGCCAGGTGTCCCTTCCAGGAAGGACTGGCTGCCCGGGGGCAGGAGCGTGGGCACCGGACGGCCTGCAGCAGGCAGCTCCCACGGGAGTCAGTGAGTAAGAGCCAGGCTGTGACACCGGGGGCCATCTGGGCCCAGTCGGGGACCCTCCAGTGGGCAGTACCTGGTCTGATGGAGACACTCTGGAGCCTGCTCCATGCCCAGCCTCTTCCTCTGCCCAGTCCTGTTCCTGCCCTCTGCCTTTCGAAGCTGCCAAGCCCTGTCCCAGGGTCGGCCTCCAGACAACCTGACCCAAGACGCTGGCCAGGGGCTTGGGCTCTGTCTACTGATTTTAAGCAAGGGGCCAGTGGAGGGTGGGGGGTGGCTCCACCGCAGTGAGAGGGATGGGTGAGAGGCGGCTGGAGGAAGGAGAGCCGGCAGAGGCAGAGTGGGGATCCAGTCCGGGTCGAGGTGATGCACTGCGTGTGGAGTGACGTCCTGTGATGTCAGGCTTGTCACGGGCTGCAGCGGTGCCCCCGAGGAGGGAGGAGAAGGCAGGGCAGGCTGGGGCAGGGGCTGAGCGCAGCTGGTGAGGGTTGTGTGAGTCATCCAGGTGGCGAGGCCCCGGGGCAGCTGCACCTGCAAGCCCAGAGCTCAGCGCTCGGCTGGTCGTGGGGTTCCGGGTGGTGGGAGCGAGGGATACGACAGCCAGTGTGGCCAGCTCCCCCAGGGATGCGTGTCAGGGGCATGAGACAGAGCGTCAAGGGGCTCCAGTGTTTATGGCCCGAGTCTGGGAAGAACTCCTCTTCCCATTAGGCCCTGACTGGGGACAGAAGCTGCAGGCCACGCTCCGTCTGGCTTACCCCTGCACATCTCGCTCGACATGCAATTATAAAGTTCCTACTGTGTGCCAGCACCCCTAGCCTGGACATGATCGGGGGGAGGCTGTTGAGGAGTCACAGCTAACCACGCCGTGGCTCATCATGACCTCACACCGAGGGGCCCTCGTGGTCTCTGAGAGGAAGCAGCTAACGCCCTTCTTCTGAGGGTGTGCCTTCAACCCTCTGCCGTGTTGGGACCCAAGAAAAACAAAATACGGGGAGCCAAGGAGGTAAGAAGTTGGAGACGCAGCTCCCGCAACCCCAAGCTGTCTCTCAACTGGGGGATGTTCTCGATCCCCTTCCTGCTCCCAGGCATCTGCCCAGCCTTCCTCCAGAGGCCCGGCTCCTTCACATAAGAATTGAAAGCAGCTCACAGTGGCCCCACTTCCGTGAGCTTAGAGTCAGCATCTGGCTCTCGAGGTTGTGAGTTTGAGCCCCACGTCAGGCGCAGAGACTGCTTAAATAAATAAACTTAAAAAAAAAAAATTTAAAGTCAGAGGCTAGAGCTCAGACATGTGGAGTTGCAGATTCTCGCACCCCCAGACACAGCTCTTTTTTCCTCCATGAAAAGACAGCTTTGGGGTTTTCTGTGTCCGTGGACATCTGAGATCTTTCAGAAACAGAAGAGGGAAAGCATTCACCCTGAGCCCCATCTCTGTACCGGGAAATATACAAATACCAGGATATCACAGCCTTTCCAGAAAGTTGGGTTGTCCCCATTTCCAGGGTTCCAGAGGCCCAGGGAGTGGGGAATCCTGCCCACGAGCTGGTACCCAGCCATAAGGAGAAGCCGAGGAGCATATTCTGGAGGAGGGCGGGGGAAGAGGTTGTCTCAAGGCCTGGAAGGGGGAGGCCATCAGTCAGCACCCCCAGTGAGAGGAGAGATCTGGAGTGAGGAGCAGGAAATGAGAAGAACACTCTTTCCTGGTTCCCACTGCTGCATGCTGGACCCAGGGCGGCCCTCACAGAGCCCACTTTCAGAGCAGTAGAGTGAATCAAGATTCCGGAAGTCCCCGGGACCGGGAGCATCTCTCGGTGGGATCCCTGGTTCCAGCTACAGATACCCACAGCAGAGGTGGCTCAGCCCGAGTGCACAGCCTGAATCCGGCTTCACCAAATCTACACTTGCTTCCGCCAATATCGCTGTAGCACCCACTGGCCAGCCTCTTCTGCCCACGCCCCTCCATTCCTATAGTCCGCAGAAGAACTGGAGAAGAAGATGAAATTGTCCCCATCTTAGAGATAAGCAGGTGAGGCTCTCCTACTGCCTTCCCAAGCACGTGTGAAGTCAGAAATGGCAGAATAAGAAGAGTACAAATGTAGATAAAGGATTTAGGGCAAAAAGTCCATAAGAGTAAAATTCCCAAAACTGGGCTCCAGTTTTGGCACCGAGCTCCCTAGCAGCCAAAGCAAAAACAGATCCACAGTTTGTTTTGAGATTTACACTGCCCATGGAATGGAGCCATGTCAGGGTCTCGGGAGAAGCCAGGGACTATAACTTGCCCTTGGTCCCCCAGCCCAGGAGTGGAAAGGGTGGGATGTAGATCCCAGTCTCAGAGCCCCAAGTACTTGTCGGCGGCTTTGTGGAGCCTCTATGCCGTGTCAGGCTCTGCACCACCACAGGGGAGTCGAACAAAAACCTCCTTCTACTGCAGGCCCTCAGGTTCCCATCCATCCCATCACCTGAAAAACAGCCTCTCAGCTGTTGACTGCAGACCAGACATGTGGATGTTTCCAGGTTGGGACAGAAAAGGGAAACGCTGTGCTCAGGATTCTATTTCAAGACCTCTGGAGCTGATGAGGTGAGCAGAGTTCCCTTGACAGCCACTTGACTCTGGGGGTACAAGAGTGGGGATGGTAGCTTAAGCCTGTTGCTGCCCTGCTTTGGGGACTCTGATCCTGGAAATGACCCCCAAAGAGGAGGAAAAAACGACTGGCCACAAGATGGGCCAGCAGCACAGCCTACCACGGAGAAACTAGAATTACCACAGCCTGGCCCCGGGGGGATCCAAGTGAGCCCTCCATTCCCACCTGGGGAGTAGCTCACACATGCTGTGTGATGCGAGGGGCTGTGTGTGCCAAAAGGTCAAGGGGAAAGGGCAACACAGGGGTAGGGGAGCCATGGCACAGCCCCAGAGACCTTGGAAGTGGATCATCTCCTCCCCAAACTCTGATCCTGGCCCCAGGTGAATCTATCGCCTCCACCCTCACCACCCCAATCTGCCACTCTTCCCATATTTCCTGTCTCTGGCAGAGACTTCCAGTTCTCTTTTTTCCTAGAGAATAGAACCCTGATTCTTATGGGGCACATGGCCATGCAAAATAAAGACTACATTTCCCAACCTTCCTTGCAGCCAAGTGTGGCCATGTGACTAAGTTCTGGCCAATGGGATGTGAGCAGGAGGGCACTCCGGGTTCCACTTCTGGGTCATGCTCTTAAAGGGGCAGCGTGAGTCTGCACCTTTCCACTTCTCCGCCCTCACCCGCCGGAATGCCCCGCTGGTGGGAGCCATCCAGGACCAAGCCGATGAGGGCAAGATGCCAGGGATGGCAGGGGCCGTGACAGCTTCACAGAGCCCAGATGGACCCGCAGCCGGACCTCTGTGGGAGAGAAGTAGGTGCCTACCTTGTTTAAGGCACGGTTATTCTGAGTCCACCACAAGCGTCCCAGCGAAGAAACCATGTCAACCGATGGTCATTCTGTCCCCACATCTCCCAGGTCAGAAACCTGGGAGGTCTCCGTAGTGAGGCCACACCCATTCAAAATAGTCACTGCTGCCGATCCCTGCGTGTTTGTTGCACACACTGAGGTCCTCACTTGTTTCCACATGGACCTCTGACGCCAACCCAAGAAGACATCGTGACTAGATTTACAGTTGAAAAGGCTGAGGGGCGCCTGGGGGGCTCAGTCGGTTCAGCCACCAACTCTTGATCTCAGCTCAGGTCTTGATCTCAAGGTTGTGAGGTCAAGCCCCACGTTGGGCTCCACGCTGGGTGTGGAGTCTACCAAAAAGAAGAAGAAAAAATACCCAAAAACACTGAGACTCAGAGAGGTCAGGCAACTTGCCAAGGTCACACAGCGAATGACCAACAGGGCCACTAGACTGGCAAATCCATTCTGCTAGTCTCCCCTTCCGCATCTCCCTCAAAGCCACTCACTCCTCTCCAGTCCCCCAGCTGCTGCCCTGGGCCTGGCCACCACGATCCCCTCCCACCTCATGACCTTCCCTCTTATCCCAGAAATGCAGCCTCCATGCCTCAGGCAATGACCTCTCAAAGATAATCTGAGGGCATCACCACCCTGCTGGAGCCTGCTCTGCCTCCCCATTGCCTCAGGGTGAAGGCAGCTGCCTCACCACAAACTTCAAGGCCCTTGGTGGCCTGGTCCAGACCCGCCCACCCCACAGCCACCCTGACCCACACTGCCTACCCACCCCGCCCCGCCACTTCCCACAAGGACTCTGAGGCTCCGGTGGTAGGTTGGCTCACCAGGGACCCAGAGTTGTGGATCCCAGGAACTGGGACTCGAGCCCAGGTGATCCATCTTATGAGTCTACTCACTTTCCGTCTCACCTGATTCAGGCCTGGGTGAGGCCCTGAGCCTACTACACAGGACGTCCGGACTGGGGCCGCCCTGTGTGGCGGGCGGGGCAGGTGGGAGCACTTCAGTCCCATAACAACGGGATAGGAGGCTCAGGGAGGTGAGGGGTCTTAGCAAGGGTGCACGGCAGGGAGCACCCAAGAGGGTTGAGGCCAGGAGCCTAGACACCCCTGCCTGAGCCCTGCTTCACCCCACTTTACTTGATTCACTCAACAGTGGTCTGGCCACAGGGAATTATGGGTCTATGCAGGGAAAACCTGGGCCTTCCCCTTCCTCCTGCATAAAACCTGGGTAAGTCCCATGAGTTCTCTGAGCTTCAGGTTCCCCACCTGTCACAGGGGTGGTAGCCCTGCACACGATCTATCGCAGTGCAGGTCAGCCCAGATGAAAGGGACCGGGGCAGGTGCCTGCAGAGACAATGGCTGGTGGTTCCTGTGTGTCCCCAGGCCTCCCGAAGGAGGAGGTGTTCCAGGCAGGGCCTCGTGTGTGCAAAGGCCCTGCAGGGCACGGCCTGGAGGGTGGTGCACAGGGAGAGCGGGCTTGGCAGACTCCCCACTCAGCATTAAGCTCTCCCCATGGGAGCCTCTAACCCAAAAATGCCCCACTCACTGAGCTGAGGGCTCCTGCTCAAACTTGCAGTCTGCCCCACAAGTCATGCTCAAACAGTGGGTGTGCACGCCCTCCGTGCCTTCCTGGCCAGGTGTTCTGGGCACCCCCACCCTCATCTAAGAGTCCTGGGAGCGAGGGGTGGGCAGGAGGTAGCAGGAAGGCCCAGAGACAGGAGGGCCTCAGGGAGCCAGGCCAGGCACAGACCCCCCCCTCTCTCCCCAGCATCTGCGTAGGAAGGGGGCTGTCAGAGGAGGCACAGACCCACCCCACACCCCCCAGCTGCTCTCCATAACTCAGAGGCCTCGAGAGTTCCTTTCCCCCCTGGGCCTCAGTTTCCCTAACTGTGACACAGGAACAGTAGATCCTGCCCTGCCCAAGGACAACCCAGGTCTGGAAGTGCCCAGTGACCTGGGCAGGCCACTACACAGCACCCTCCTGCCAAGGGTGGCTCCCACTACCGCTTGAACCCCCTCTCACCCCTCCCCACAGCTCCCCCTTGCAAAGGATCTCAGAGGGAGGACTGAGAGCAGGAGCAGGACCAACAGCAGCACTCTGGCTCCCAGGCCCTGGGGAGATGAAAGGGAGGAGGTCGGGGTGCAGGAATGGCAGCAGGCAGCCTGGGAGAGCACAGGTAAGGGGGGGGCCTGGGGGGGGCTCTTGAAAACCCTCCTCAAAGCTGCACTGCTTCATTGTGGGGGAGGGTGGTGGTGACCCGGTGAGTCCTGACAGGCAGGCACCAGTGGAATCCTGGCTCTGTGGCTGACGTGCCCGACTATCTCTGTACAAGGGGCCACTGCCCCCTGGCCCTGGTCTAGGAACAGAGTATGCTCTGCAGGCCTCGGTGGGGCTGCACAGGGAGCTCAATCCCAGGGGCCCACTGCACACTTGGCCCTGAGCCCCATGAGCTGAGCTGGGAGCCCAGAACCAGAGCCTGGGAGGGAGGCAGGAAGGGGAAGAAGGAAAGAGGGAGGGAGCAAGTGACTTTGTGTCCATTTTACAGATGAGGACACCCACGCCCTGAGGAGCAGTGACCACCCCCACCCCCCCAGTGATGCCCAAGGACCAAGGTTACCAGGATCTTTAAGCACTGCATATCCACTTGCAGCCTTCTTGCTAAATTGAATTGACTGTGAGCCCTGGAAGGGAACAGAGGTCATCCGAGGATGGCCAGGGCCTCTGAGGCCCACCCCACACAGGGCCCTCCCCTGCTTATGTCCTGACATAGGGCTGATCCTCCTTACAGGAGTTCTTCAGCCTGGTCTGCAGGCAGAGCCTGAACCCTGGGAGAGGGAGGTAGATCAGGATTAGTGCTCTGCTTCTCCAGGAGGGCCCCATCCCCTGCCCCTGAGTCTCTGAGATCCAAGTCCTAGAGAAGCTACAAATCACAAATTCCAGGTCTGGGGCCCTGCTGGCCACCTCACCAGACCTAAGGTTGTAAGTCCTTCCCGTTTCCTGGACCCATCCTCTGCAAACTCCTCTCCATTCACTCCTCCCTTGGCAAAAATCTCACCTTCAGGGGCCTGGAGACACATGACCTTTTGACTCATTCTTCACGGACAGATGGTTTTTCCTTTGGCTAAAATTGATCTGCCCCATAACTCTCCACCCTCACCCCAGCCCTGGTTCTGTCCACAGAGGACACAGAGAACAAGTCAGATCAATTTGTCCCCGAAAGTTTAAACACTTCCAGCTTTTCCAACCTCCTTTAGGAACTTCTATCAGAAACTCTCCCAATGGCATGTTTAAAATATCTCTCCGGGCGCCTGGGTGGCTCAGTCGTTAAGCGTCTGCCTTCAGCTCAGGTCATGATCCCAGGGTCCTGGGATCGAGCCCCGCATCGGGCTCCCTGCTCTGCGGGGAGCCTGCTTCTCCTTCTCCCACTCCCCCTGCTTGTGTTCCCTCTCTCGCTGTGTCTCTCTCTGTCAAATAAATAAATAAAATCTTTAAAAAAAAAAAATCTCTCCAACATCATGTTTAAAATCATTCACAGTGAAGTTCTTTCTGTGGCTCTTATTTTAATCAGAAAACAAACCAAATTTCTCAGTCAAAACATACATTCAGTGGAGAAGGCGTGAGACCACATAACTTTATGGTTTTACTGCTTAAACTCACTGCGTGATTCGGGTCACAAAATCCAAGACCACCCCTCCAGTGGTCTTTTTAAGTTAAAATTTTAATTTGCTCTATTCCACAAACATAATGATGGCAAGATCTGAAGTCCCGGCCATACACCAACACTCGTCCAACAGGCAAACAAGAGAGCACGTACAGAAATACAAAGCTAAAAGGGAAAAGCAGAGGGTATGGGTGATGATGATGACCTCTTGTAGCCTGAGTAAGCCCTGGAAGGTGGGGAAAGGGTGCTCCTGGCAGCAGGAACAGCAAGGGCAAAGGTTCAGAGTCAGAGCGAGCTCAGCATGTTCCAGCAAGGAGGGAAGTGGAAACAGGAGACGTGGGAGGGCAGGTTGAACAAGAGAAAAAGTGGGTCTACATGGGAAGTCAACTGTGCAAATCACAAGAGCAGGCTTTCTCCTCCTCAGAGCAGAGAAAATGGTTTAAGGGAGGTTCTGGGTAGGAGGGTCGGGGCACTAAAGTTTGCAGAAGGGATAGGCCCAGGTGGGGAGGACAGAGACCGAGGCATAAATCAAGACCTGCACAGAGCTCTGGCTCACTCAGATGGGCTTGGGAGGCATCCCCCGCCACTACTCTGGGAAGGTGCAGGGGACCCACAGGGTACTAGAGCGGAGCCCAGACCCCTTCCCTCAGCAGAATGAGGAGCAGTAGTGAAGACCCTGGGGTGGGGCCCTTGCTCTCCTCTCTTTCCAGAGGGGGTGGTCCTGGGGCACCCCCATTCATTTCCTCTACCCAAACCTTACGCTGCTTCATGCACCAGACTTCTGGCTCAGGCAGGACCTCCACACTCTGGCTTGTCGTCTCAGGCCCAGGAAGTGGGGGACAGCTATTCTTGGCCTCAGATCTGATCACCACAGAGAGGCCAGAGCCCCACTCATGGAGCTGAGGTGGCCAAGGTCCCCGAGGATGCAGGCCCTTACACCTCCAGCCACACCTGCTTCTCTTCTTCCCACCTCCTTAGCCTCCAACCCTGTCTACAGGATCATGCCCCAGCTCCTAACTCTGCCTTTCTGGCTGTATCTCTTGCTGCTGTCTCCCTCATATTTCCGGGAAACTTGACTTGCATCTCACTCTCTCCACACATTTGCTCAGCTCTTCCCACAGTCTAGAATGCCTGTACCACAGCCTCTTCCCCAGGAAAGTCTTATTTATTCCTCAGAGCCCATCTCCTACAGATACCCTTTCCCAATCCCTATCACACCCATGCAGAAATAGATGTGGTGCCTCCCTCCTCAAGATCTTCACAGGTCTTACTGGATTCTGTTCTGACATGTGTGTAAGTGCTTAGAACATAGTGATCACCATATAGATGATTATTGCTCACTAATTTTTCCAGTGTGTTTCCATGATGTTTCCTGTAACTCTTTGTCTATTCTAGACATTAATCCCTGGTCAGTTTTGGATGTTGCGGGTAAACTCTTCATCTGTCACCTACCTGTTAAATTTGCTTACAACACAGATTTGAAATTATCAGATCAGGGATTTAAAATAACTATGATCAATATGCTAATAGTTCTAATGGAAAAAGTAGACAACATGCAATAAGTGATAGGTAATGTCAGCAGAGAGATGGAAGCCTTAAGAAAAAATCCAAAGGAAATTCTAAAAATGAAAGACACTATAACAGAAATGAAGAATGCCTTTGATGGGTTCATCAGTAGATTGGACACAGCCAAGGAAAGAATTAATGAACTTGAAAATATGCCCATAGAAACTTCCCAGACTGAAATGTAAAGAATGAACAAGAAAGAGCAGAACACCTAAGAACTGTGGAGCAGTTTCAAAAGGTGTAATAGACACATAATTGCAACACCACAAGGAGAAGAGATAATGAAGCAGAAGAAATATCTGAAGTAATAATGGCTGAGAACTTTCCAAAATTAATGAAAGACAGCTAACCACAAATCCAGGAAACTCTGACAATACCAAGCAAGAAAAACACCCAAAAATCTATACTTAAACATATCATATTTAAGCTGGAGAAAAAGAGAAAATGTTTAAAGAAGCAAAAGGAAAAAGGTGCTTTACCTAGAGAGAAAAAAGGATTAGAATTACATCAGATTTCTCTTCAGAAAGCAAGCAAGAAGAGAATGGAGTGAAATATTTAAAGTTTTTTTTTTAAAGATTTTATTTATTTATTTGACAGAGAGAGACACAGTGAGAGAGGGGACACAAACAGAGGGAGTGGGAGAGGGAGAAGCAGGCCTCCCGCTGAGCAGGGAGCCCGATGCGGGGCTTGATCCCAGGATCCTGGGATCATGACCTGAGCTGAAGGCAGATGCTTAACAACTGAGCCACCCAGGTGCCCCAATATTTAAAGGGTTTAAATAAAAAACTCACTGACCTATAATTCTTTTTTTTTTCTGACCTATAATTCTATATCCAGCAAAACTATCCTTCAAAAATGAGGCCTGGGTCAGTCAGTTAAGCATCTGCCTTCGGCTCAGGTCATGATCCCAGGGTCCTAGGATCAAGTCTGGCATAGGGCTCGTTGCTCAGCAGGGAGTCTGCTTCTCCCTCTGCCTACCACTCCTCCTGCTTGTGCTCTCTCTCTCTCTGACAAATAAATCTTAAAAAAAAAAAACTTTTTCAGACAAATAAAAATTGAAAGAATTCATTACCACCAGATCTGTCTTGCAAGAAATGTTAAAAGAAGTTCTTCAAGAAGAAAGGGGAGAAAAAAAAAAAATATATATATATATGTCAGAAACTTGAACCTATGCTTAAAAAAAAGGGAAAACATCAGAGAAGGACTTTTAAAAGGTAAAGTAAAATATTTTCTTTTTCTTATTCTTAATTAATCTAACAAATATTTGTTTAAATTAGTAATATTAACAATGTATCCTGTGCTTATAGCATATGGATAAGTGAAATTAATGACAGCAATTTTAAAAGAATATGGGAAGGAGAAATTGCGAACAATCTGTTATAAGGTACTTGCACTATATGTGAAGTAGTATAGTGTTACTTGGAGGTGGACTTCAATTAGTTATAAAAGTATATTGCAAACTCTAGGGCAATCACTAAAATTTTTTTAAAGTGAAGAGAGAAAATGGAATCATTAAAAAATGCTCAATTAAAACAGAAGGCAGAAAAAGAGAAGAAAAAAGAAACAAAGAATAAGGGTAATGAATACAAAACCATTACAAGCATGGTAGATATTCATCCAGCTCTATCAATAACCACTTTAAATGTGAATGCCCTAAATACACCAATTAAAAGTAGACTGAGAAAACAAGACCCAACCCTATGGTATCAACAGGAAATCCATCTTAAATATAATGACACATATAAATTAAAAGCAAAAAAAAAGCAGAGATGGAGAAAGTTATACAATGCTAACACAAATCAAGAAAGCTGATGTAGCTTTATTAATTTCAGACAAAGCAGACTTCAAGGCAAAGAAAATTATCAGGGATAAGGAAAGACATTACATAATGATAAAGGTGTCAATTCTTCAAGAAGGTGTAACAGTCCTTAATGTGTTTGCACCTCACAACACAGTATCAAAATGCATGAAGCAAAAACCGATAGAACTACATGGAGAGATGGACAAGTCCACTATTATAGTTGGAGATTTCAACACCCTTATTTCAGTAATTAATACATGAAGCATGCAGAAAATCAGTAAGGATATACTTGACCTCAACAGCACTATCAATCAACTCAATTGAAACTATCTTATATGATACTATGGTGGTGGATACATGACATGATGCGTTTTGTCAAAACCCGCAAAACTATACAGCATAAAAAATGAAACCTAATACATGCACATTTTTAAAATCATTTAGGAGGTTGGGGGAATCCCAGGAAGGAATGCAGACCGTAAGAACAGAATCTAGGTATATTTGTCAAATGTATAAAACAACCTCAGTGAAAGGGATGGAGGGAAAATATGCTAACCCAAAATAATTTTGGAGATGCATGGAGTCCATAAGTCTAAAAGGAACTGCACATAACACTGTACTCTTGCTGACCACTGTTTCCCATGGTGGGACAGTATTAATCCTGACACTGCTATACATGTACAGTAGAACTGCACAATTAAGTCAAGGGATGGTGGGTGGTAGAATCCAGGTTTCTCACTGTTGGAGTTGTAGAATGTTGGGAATTTACAGATAAGCAAGGGGAGGAGGCTAGAATGATTCATGGGGAAATGGATTGGATTTGGAGGCATCAGCATGAATGCATGTTGAGTTTAGGAATAGATACAGATGCTTACATACAGATATGTATGTATACATGGGTTCCTATACACATGTGTATCCCTTCTTCTGTCAACTTAGAGGGCCTTGAAGCAACAACAGTGAGTACATCCAGAAGGCAGATCTTGGTTTTTTATACCATTTTCCAGTAAAAGGAACCAGAGCTCCTTGAAGAAATGACCAATTCTGAATCTGGGACAGGAAATATACAAAATGAACCTGGAGCATCTTATAGTGCCAGAAAGTAAGGAAGTGCTAAAACAAAAACAAGCACACAAAAACAAAAACCTACCTGCATTGATGGGGGCATGTCAAAAGGACACAGGAGACAACTGAAAGAGCTCCCAATAGCCAAAACTGAAACAATTCATGCAACAAGATTGATTACTACTGGATTATACTGCAAACTACAAATAAATCTCCACGAGTCCATACTGATATAAATAAAGGATTGAATAAATAAATAAATGTGGGAGAAGAGACAAATCTCCCTTGCAGAAGAATCCCAAATAATTTATATAGTTTTCCCCTAGGGAGGGAAGCATAATTCTCCACTCCTTAAGTTTGGGCTGAAGGGCGACATCCTTCTCTACAACTACTATGGAAGCGGGGGAGGGTGAAATCTGATAAATACCTCAGCAAGGTGACCAAGGTCAACATCAACAGTGATAAGTCATATTGATACTATGTACCCTTGATAGAATGTGATGAGAATGGTGCATTTTCTCTGGTCTTTTCCCCAAAACTCCAGTCTAATCCTCAGAAAAACATCAGACAAATCTTAACTGAGGAACATTCTACAAAATATCTGACCAGTACATCTCAAGAGTACCAAATTCATCAAAAACAAGAACAGTCTGAGAAACTCTCACTGCCAAGAGGAGCCTAAGGAGACATGAAAAGTAAGTGGGCTAAGACCCTGGGACAGAAGAGGACATTGGGTAAAAACTAATGAAGTCCAAATGAACCACAATCATTAGTACTACGTGCCAGGACTGGTTTATTAATTGTAATAGAACAAAAGAGGAAAGAGTCAGTAACCTCAAAAAGTTCAATAGAAATCAGAGAGAAATAGGGTTGAAAAGAAATGAGCAGAGCTTCAGGGACCTGTGGGGCAATGTCGAAAGGCCATCCATAAATGTAATTGGAGCCACAAAAAAAGAAGGAAGAGAAAATGGGGAAGAATAAATATTTAAAGAAATAATGCCCAAGATTTCCCAAATGTAGTGAAAGGCAAAAATTTAAGGATTCAAGAAGCTCAGTAGACTCCAAACAAAATAATAATTTTTAAAAAGTGCCTGAGCACACAATAGTTGAACTGCTAAAAACAAAAATAAAGAGGAAAGTCATAAAAAGAGCCAGAAACCACAATTACATACAATAGAACAAAAATTCAAAAACCACTGATTTCTCATCAGAAACTATGGAGATGAGAAGACAGAATAACATCTTTCAAATGCTGAAAGAAAAAAACTTTCCTCTTTAACCAAAGAAAGTATCCTTCCAGAATGAAGGTGAAATAAGAACATTTTCAGAGGAAGAGAATTTGTATATAGCACACCTGCCCTGCAAGAAATCCTACAGGAATTTCTTCAGGCTGAAGGGAAATGATACCAGATGGAAACTCAGATCTTTGGGAAGGAATAGAGAGCCTCAAAAATGATGGGTATTTGGTAATTTTTTAACTTCTTATTTCTTAAAAGTAGATAAGGCTTTTTAAAGCAAACTCCCATTTTCCTGTTATAATGTGTGTTGACATATTACATATAACAATGATAACATAAAGGATGGGGGAAGTGACAAATGGATGCATATGGTTGCAAGACTTCTACTGTATTTGAAGTGGTAAAATATTCATTCTAAGTAGACTGGAACAACTATTAAAGAAATATTTTCGGGGCACCTGGGTGGCTCAGTCAGTTAAGCCAATTCTTGATTTCAGCTCAGGTCATGCTTTCAGTGTTGTAGGATTGAGCCCTGCATTGGGCTCTGCACTGGGCATGGAGCCTGCTTAGGATTCTCTCTCTCCCTCTCTCTCTGCCCCTCCTACCCTGCTCACACTCTATCTCTCTCTCTCTCAAAAATTAATTAATTAATTAATTTTAATACAAGAAGGTATAGCTAAAAATGCCAATAGATAAGTTAAAATAAAACTCTGAAAGATATTCAAATTATCCCAAAGAAGACCCCCCCCCAAAAAAAAAGAATCACAGGAAACAAAAACAAAAGGGACAATCAGAAAACAAATAATAAAATGAGAGACATACATGAACCAAATACTACAATTAAAAGGCAGGGCCTATCAGAATGGATACAAAAGCAAGAACCAACCAAGTGATATTCTTGGGGCACCTGGGTGGCTCAGTCAGTTAAGCGTCTGCCTTCAGCTCAGGTCATGATCCCAGGGTCCTGGAATTGAGCCCTGCATTGGGCTCCCTGCTCAGTGGGGAGTCTGCTTCTCCCTCTGCCTCTCCCCACCGACTTGTGCTCTCTCTCTCTCTCTCTCACTTCTCTCTCTCTCAAATAAATAAAATCTTTAAAAAATAAATAAAAAATCAAAGTGATATTCTCTAAATATAAAGACACAGAATGGTGAGAAGTAAATGGACGTGAAGACAGAGAGAGAAAAAAAGTAAGTATAAAATGCTGAAATCATTATATTAATATTAGATTAAAAAAAGACTTCAAGACCAAGGGTTTTGCTAGAGATAATTAAGATCAATCCATGAAGATAAAAGCGTCACTTCATCAGAAAGACATAACAAACATTAGGGTATTCATATAATAATAAAACTTCAAAATATATGAAGCAAAATTTAACAGAATTTAAAGGGAAAATAGACAACTCTTTAATAATTATTAGAGATTTTAACTACACTCTCTCAGACCTAAATGACATAGATGATCTGAACAATACCATCAACCACCTTGACCTAACTGATATTTATGGGACACCACATCTAACAACTACAGAGTCCACATCCTTTTCAAGGGCATTCATCAAAATAGACCATATGCTGAGCTATAAAACAAAGTTCAATAAATTTAAAAGGACTGAAATCAGACAGAGTATATCTGACCACAGTGGAATTAAATCCAATAATACAATATCTAGGAAACCCACAGATATTTTGGAATCAAAAAACACACTTCTAAATAATCAATGAATGAAAGAAATCACAAGAACTGAATAATGGTGAAAATACGACATGTCAAAATTTATGGGATGTAGCTAAAAGAGCACTTAGAGGCCAATGTATAGCTTTAAAAGCTTATAAAGAAAACAGAGAACTATAATAATCAGTGACCTAAGGCTACAAGAAGCTAAAAGAGAAGAGTAAGGAAACTGAATAAAGAAAGGAGAAGGAAAGCAATAACACAGAGCAGAAATCAACAAAGTAGGAAACAGTGGAGACAATTAACAAGGCCAAACATTGGCTCTTTGAAAAGATGAACACAATTGATAAACCTGTAGCAAGATTGATCATGAAAAAGAAAACATAAATTACCCATACCAGAAATTAAGGAGATTATCACTACAGATCCTGCATACAACTTTATGCCAGCAAATCCAACAACGTCGATGAAATGGTCAAATTCCTTTGAAAAAAAATTGCAACTTAATCAAAACTGATACAGATGAAATAGAAAATCTAAATAGCCCTATATTTACTCCAGGCCCAGATGTTTTCATTGGTGAATTATATCAAACATTGAAGGAAGAAATAATACTAAGTTTATAGAGGCTCTTTCAGGAAATAGAGGATAAAGGGAACAGTTTTTATTTTAAGGGCTAGCATAATCTTAATCCCAAACCCTGATAAAGACATTGTAAAAAAAAAAAATCACAGACCAATATCTTTCATAAAAATATAGAAACAGGGATGCCTGGGTGGCTCAGTCAATTAAGCACCTGCCTTCGGCTCAGGTCATGATCCCAGAGTCCCGGGATTGAGTCCCACATTGGGCTCCTTGCACAGCGGGGAGCCTGCTTCTCCCTCTGCCTGCAGCTCCCCCTGCTTATGCGCTCTCTCTCTGTCAAACAAATAAATAAAATCTTTATAAAAATATATAGAAACAAAAATTCTTAAGATATTCGCAAATAGAATCCAACAATATATTAAAAAGGCCCAGGGATTTATCCCAGGATAATAAAGATGTTTTAACCCTTGAAAACTAACATAATTTATGCCATATCAAAAGAAGAAAGGAGAACATTTAAAACATGATCAATTCAATACAATACCCGATAACAATCTCAGAAAACTAAGAATAAAGGGAATTTTCCTGGGGGCACCTGGGTGGCTCCGTCAGTTAAGCAACCAACTCTTGAGCTCAGCTCAGGTCTTAATCTCAGGGTCGTGAGTTCAAGCCCTGCACTGGGCTCCACATTGGGTGTGGAACCTACTTTAAAAAAGGGGGGGTGGATGGAATTTTCCTACACCCAATCTAAGAAAAACCTAGGCTAACCTCATACTTAATGCTGAAATATTGACACTTCCCACCTAAGATTGGGAACAAGGCCAGGATGTCCACTCTCACCACTTCTATTCAACATTATACTGGAGGTCTTGGCATTGTAATTAGGAAAGAAAAATTAAATAAAAGGCATAAAGATTGAAGTCAGAATAGCAAAACCATCTCTCTGGCAGATGTCATGTGTGCTTACGCAACAGGACATTCTGTCTGACCAAACTGAGCAGGAGAGCCTGCAAGGCTGAGACCCAACACCGGGGTTGCCAAGAGGCCGGAGCTCGGTCCAGGCGGGAAACTTTGGGGCAGAACTCAGACCCTTCCTCATTGTTGTCAAGGGGTCGTGGGGGTCACCTGGCACTGTCAGCATTAACTAAGCAGTATCGGGGACCCACAGGGCCAGATGCGCTGTCCCTTTTCAATGCAGACAGGTTCAGGGAGCCCTGGCTGTGAGTCCTGACAACGTTGCTACCATTTTCTCCAAGCAGGAGATCAGGAGCCCTGACCTGGAACAGCATGGTTGGCCCAGGGTGTGCAGAGACGGGTCGTTCGCAGACCTGAGCAGAAAGACGCAGGCATGCAGCCCAGAACCTTCATGTGTGTAAAAGGAAGCACATCCTCTCTACCTGGCACCAAACTGCTGGTGGGCCCCAAAACTCTGCAACACATTTTAATCCAGTTGCTGGTATAGACAGAAGATCTACGCAACACATTTTTCCTGGGTCCTGCACACAGTGGGACAGCCCTGGTTTCCTAATCTGAGAAGTGGGTGAGCAGCATGCCCTCTCAATGGTGTGAAAATTGCATGAAGGCGAAATGCCCAGTGAAGAGGAAACTCAACAAACATTAACCTCTGTGGGGGCTGCTCTTCCTCCAGCCTCCCTACACCCGGAGCCCCTGGGGAGGAGGCAGAACCTCGAGGTCCCTCCAGCCAATCAGGAGAACGCCCCACTCCCCCAACCCACACCATTGCTCCTCCAGTTTCCTTTCCTGAAATGCCCTTCCCCCTCACTGCTTGGCCAAATTCTGCTGCTTCCTTAATGCCTGACTCAACCATGCCTCCTCGGGGAGCTCTGTGCCACTCCAGGCAGGCAGGAAGAGCACTGGCCATCTTGTGCTCTGGAGGCCCAGCCCCCCTCCACCCCATCCACTGTGGTCATCTGAGGCACTGCTTAGCCCAGACTATGAGGCCAAACCTGGATTTACAGACCCTGGGCTACGAGATGTTGAGACCATCCCCTACCCCCTTTGGACCCCAGCATTCTCATGGGCACAGAGGGATAAGACCCCATTCCCAGGGGCTTTGAGAGGATGTGGGGGACAACCTGTCCACTTCTGAGGACAGGGCACTCAACCCTTTGTATTATTCTTTCTTTCATCCGTGCTGTGTGCCAGACCCAGGGCAGGCCTTGGGATGAGAATCAGTCACAGCCCTCAGGTTGCTCCTGGGGTGAACATCAACCAGACAGTATCATGAAGTGTGAAAAATGCTGGGGGTTCCAAAGAAGGCCTGAGGCAGCCAGGAGGGCTTCCAGGAAGAGATGACACCTGAGCTCTGCTATCTTGTAAACTCATATTTATTAAGCGTCGTGCCAGGTACTGAGTTACCCACATCAGATGTGTTATCTCAGCCATGCCTCCCAGCACCTGCAAGACAGGTACAATGATTACTATCCCTACTTTACAGATGGGAAAGCTGAGGTTTAGTGGGGGTAGTCCCTTGCTTGGGTCACACCCATGGTGTGAGTCAGGTAGAAGAAGGTGGGAGAAGTTCAAGGTGGAGGGGACAGAGGAAACAGCAGTGTTGGGAGGGGAAGAGACTGGGTGTTGGGAGTAGAGGGGCCACTCTGGGGCAGTTTGCATGGCCAGAGCATGGGTGGGAGGCCAGGAGTTGTGAGAGCAGGGGCTGAAGAAGGGGCGGGTGGGGGTGTCAGTCTGGGCACAGGGACAGCAGGAAGCCATAGATGGTGGTTGACAGGGAGGCATCTGGTCAGGTGGGTGGTTTAGATAGATGGGTAAGAGGGTAACAACTTAGAAGGGGGAAATGTAGATGTGAGGACAAGGGAGAGGACAGTGCAGGCCTGAGGGCTGGTGGTCTGGAGCCTGGGGGTCACTCCTGGCTCTCAGAGCAAGGATGGGGAGGTGAGGAGCATCTGTTCCTAAGTCTGAGGAAAGCTTTCATTTTCCATCATTAGGACGACACCACCCCCTGCTCCAGACTCGTGGCCACCTGCCTGCAGACACCCCATGGGACGGTGAGTGGGCAGCTCTGTCCTAAACCTGCATCATCCAGCTCCTTCCAGCCTCTTCCATCCCCACCCTCCCCATCTCAGCAAATGGTGCCTCCTCTCTTCCAGGGCTCAGACCCAAACTTGGGAGTCACCTTTGACTTCTGTCTTTCACTTTTACCTTCAACCCATTGTGTAGTTCTGTTGTCTCCTCCATGTCCGAAGTTTACCCCAAATCTAACCAGTCCTCACCTCCACAACCACCCTGGTCTGAGCCATCACTGCCTTTCAGCCAGCCACCTGCTTCTGCCCCCAGGCTCCTGGGAGGATCCTCGAATCCTAAGTTAAATCACATCACTGTGCACAGTCCTCACCTTATGGCCACAGTAGGGCTGCCCCCAACACCACCCTGCCTCCTTGACCTCACAATCTACCACTTTCTTTCCCCTCCATCAATCACCTTGGTTTGCCTCAAACTCACTGGGCAAGGTCTGCCTCAGGACATTTCCACTTGCTGTTCCTTGCCTAAAATGTTCTCTCCTGAGACAGACATGTGTCTTGTCCACTCTATTTATTCTGTTTAAATGTCACCTCTTCGGCTCTTCTGGGACCTCCCTTCTTATTCACCAACCCCTCACCTGGAGTTTCTTACACCTGGAGTTTCTTCATAGCACTTAGTCTTCACATTGTATTAGGTAGCCATTTGTTTATTTCTTCCCTGCCTGCCTTTCTCTCTAGATTGTCAGAGTCCTGATCCTATTTATTGCTGGAACCCCAGTGCCTAGAAGGGGTCTGGCACACAGTAAGGCAGAACTTAAAGTCATTGAATGAATGAATGAATGAATGACGATTGCAGTTGATATTCCTGGCACTTTCCCATCCATAGCATTCTTTCACATCCATGGTTTTCCTGGATCGTCATCAGGAATGAGAGGCTCAGAGAGGGTGAGAGACTTGTGCAAAGCCACCCAGCTCAAACCCTGCCCCTGAGTCTGTTTGGGCACCCCCCCCCTCCCCTTGTGAGGTTCCAGATGTGTTTGGTGACCCCAGTGGCCTGTGGAGTAAGGAGAAAAATCATCTCATGCTGGAGGAGGCAAGGTGCTCCTCCAGGAACACTGGGCAGGTGGGCCGTGGACAAGAGCCAGGCTGGAGGTCCCACAGGCCTGAATTATTGGTCCCTGGGCAAGTCGGGTTCCCTGGGTTCCCATTTCCTCATCTGTAAAATGTAAGTTCCTGCATAAGAACAACGTGATTAAGAAGAGCAGGCATCACTGCAGGTTCAAGGGCATGGTTTCTGGTGTCAGGCTGCCCAGATCCCCCACCTACTGGCTACATGACCTGGGCAATCTACAGAACCACTCTGTGCCTCAGTGATCTCATCTGTGCCTCATAGTGATTTCTACCTACCTGACAGGGCTGATGCAGGATTGAATAAATTGATACATGAAAGTGCTTAGCATAATGCCTGGCCTGTGATAAAAACTCAGACGTTGTTAGTAGTAATAGTAATAATAATAATAATAATAATAATAAGAGAGAGACTGCACATGGTTTTGTGTGACTGAGCAAGATGGTGCTTGGTACTGACTCCTGGTTAGTTCTCATTAACTCTTGAAGACCCCAGGGAATAACCACCACGCAGATGTCAGTACACGGGCTGGAGCTCCCATTCATTCCCTGACATGCCCCTCCCTCCTCGTTGTCCTGACCAACCGGGCCTCCCAGCCCACAGGTAAATTATGGCTTGTCTCCTCTGTGGTTCAGAGTAGGAAGCAAGGTGGAAGACACAGGGACTCACCCAAGGTCACAGAGAGAGTGCCATTGGGGGTCAGGATTCATCCTCCTCAGAAAGGCTCCCCTGACCCCTGCCACAACCTGCTCTGGCTTCTCTGTCGTATGCTCATGTAACAGCCTAACCCTCACCTACCAGATCAGTCATCACACCTGTGGTCATGTCTATCATGTGACTTCCCTGCAAGAGCCAGAGCTATTCATGCAAAATTCCCTGCACTTGGGCCTGCCCAGAGCTGGTTTTCAGTAAATATTTATTGAATGGATGAGCAGATGGGCAGAGAGATGGATGGATAGATGGATGGATGGATGGATGGATGGATGGATGGATGGATGGATGGATGGATAGATGGATGGATGGATGGATGCATAGATGGATGGATGGATGGATGGATGGATGGATGGATGGATGGATGGATGGATGAATGGATGGATGCACAGATGGATGCACAGATGGATGGATAGATGGATGGATGCACAGATGGATGGATGAATAGATGCATGGATGGATAGATGGATGGATGCATGGATGCATGGATGGATAGATGGATGAATGGATGGATGGATGGATAGATGGATGGATGGATGGATGGATGGATGGATGGATGGATGAATAGATGGATGGATGCATAGATGGATGGATGGATGGATGCATAGATGGATAGATGGATGGATGGATGGATGGATGGATGCACAGATGGATGGATAGATGGATGGATGGGTGGATGGATGGATGGAGGGATGGATGGAGGGATGATGGATGGATGGATGAATGGATGCATGGATGGATAGATGGATAGATGGGTAGATGGGTGGGTAGATGAGCTCCTGAATGAATGAGTAGATGGGTGGATGGATAGGTGTGTAGATGGACAGATGGACTCCAGTAACAGTGCTCTCCCAGTGACATCTCACTGAGCGTTTCCCCAATACCTGAAAGACAAAGAGGCTTGGATGTTCCCTCAGATCTAAAAGAGACTCTAAAATCTTATGGGTCAAATGCACCTGACCTCAGTGGGCCTAGTCTCTCTACAGGTGAAGGCACACCAGCCCGCCTATATTTCCAGATTCCCAAGATGAGCCGGTGCAAGGACAAGCACAGTAGCACCTGGAGAACAGTAAGTGCTGCAAAGAGCTTGTCAGACGATGTCAGCTTTGGCAAGGGTGCCAAGGGCGCGTCAGTGAGCCGGGGCCTGCCAGGTCTGCTCGGGGAGTGTGCATGGGCATGCCCTGCTGACAGGCACTTGTGCTCTCTGACCCAGTCATCCCACTTCTAGGAATGGAACCTAAGGAGGTAATCAAGGATTCCCACAGAGACCTAAGCACAGGATGGCCACCGTGGTGCTGTCCACGAAGGGGACAGGTTCAAGCAATCACCGGCTCAGCCTCCGTAGCACCAGGCACGTCTCTGCCGGGGAATAGTATGCAGCTGTGCAAAGCCAGGTGTTTGAAGAATGGCTCGATGACATGTGGAAATGCTTGAAACGGACACTTGTGAAAAGAATCGAGATAGGAGACCACATGTGGAGTAAGGTCTCATGCCTCCTGGGGGGAAAGAGTCTCCTTTTGAGCATTTGCATGGAAAAAGTCCTAGATGGATATATACCCAAATGACTGGTTGTCTCTAGATAGGGGGTCGGGGGGGTGGGTTTTCTTCCTGGCAGTTTATCCATATAGGGTGCAGACAAGACGAGTGGCCCTCAATCTCGACTTTTTCCCCAGGGGCCAAGCAGGAAAGCCCCCGCTCTGCCCTCCCAGAAGCAGGGGTCTAAGGTCAGGTAGCAGGGCAGAGGATGACCGGGCCTCTCTGCCCCTGAACTAGAGACCTCTCCCTCTCCAACCTCGGGTGTGTAAACCTCCAGGCCCCGCCGCATGCCTCAGGGGATGAGATTATGACATCTTGCTCACTTGCCTGCTTTGCTATTTTGTTTTTAACCTTGCACATTTTCTACAATAAGCAAGAACAACTTTGCTGATCGGGAAAGAAGCAGAGCCATGGTGAAGCCAGCCAGGGGCGTTGGCTGGCTCTGGATTTATCCAGACCCCCGCCCCCCTCATGCCTGCCTGTCGGGGGCCTGCTCCAACCTGCACTGGGGCAGAAGCAAGAACCAGCACTGGGAGCCAACAGACAGTGTGGAGCCTGGCTCTGCCCCTTGCCAGCTGAGGGTCACGGAGCTCCTTCCACGAAGACTCAGTTTCCCCATGTATGCAGTGAAGATACTCACACTCAAACACGCAGTGGATATTCTTGGAAGGAAAGAATGAGGGAAGGAGGGCATTCCTGACTCTCCCAGGCCTGGGGGCATAGGCCCATTTCCCAGCCCACCCACCCTGCTAAAGAAAGTTTGCCCAGGGGAGAGGTGGAGGAGAGAGGGAGAAGGGGCATCGAGGGGGGACCCAGATGGGTGGGGGGACAGGAGGGG
>NC_138377.1:2770736-2803709 GCF_054177405.1 Leptonychotes weddellii | reverse complement strand
AGGGGGAGGAGGGACAGGGAGGAGAGAGGGATAGGAAGGGGGAAAGAGGAAGACAGCAGGGGGGAAGAAGCGGGGAATGGGGAGAGGAGGAGGGGGAGAGGGGACAGAAAGGAGAGGGGATGGAGTGGAATCAAACTGGAGCAGAGTCACTTGACCCACCCGCCTCCCTACACGCAGGGTGGGGTGGGCTCTAGAAACGGAGGGAGCAGCTGGTTCAGGGACAGAGATGAAGGCGAGATCAGGACCCGCCGATCAGAACGTGGTAGGTGCGTGAGTCTCTGTAATTAACGCGCTGCTGTCTCAATTTATGAGAAATATATAAGACATGTAATTGCCTTTGTATTTTGGACACTCATTAGGAGAATAATAAATGTTATTGTTTATTAATAGGGCAATGAATCATTCAGGTTTTTAAATTAAACATTAAAGCGCTCACAAATTAAATGTAAATCACCGGGCCGGCGTTGATGGAGAGGGCCCTGTGCGCAGACCAGCGCGCCTGGCCCTTTAAGCAGGCGGGGCTGGCGGCGAGGTGACGCTAGGACACGGCCGGCTCGCGGGGACAGCCTGCCTCCTGCCGGCCGCTCGGGGGGCCTGCGGGGCGAGCCGCTGTGGCCGCCGGTCCCCGTGCAGGTGCCCGGCGGCACGCGACACGGGCGGGACCCTAACCGGCGCGCAGGGGGCAGTGCGGTCCGCAAGCCCCCCCTGCCCCGGGGACAAACACAGCTCCCGCTGGCTCCTCGCTGGGCTCCCAGAGCGAATGCCCCGCAGCGTCCCCAGGGAACGGTGCTGGCATTCTCCCCTTGACCCACCGGCGCAGAGAAGCTCCGAGATGCAACGTGACTGGCTGAGGTCACACAGCCAGGATCTGGTGGGCCTGGAATTCCAGCCCAGGCGCATGGGGCCCCCAAAGGCTGTTCTCTTGTCCTCCTGCTGTGTGGCCTCCAGTCCTTGTTAGAAGCACATGAACACGGTATTATAAAGAGAGTAAAGTTATTATTTCCTGAGGGCTGACTCTATGCCAGGCACCAAGCCAGATACTGCACAGGGTTACTTCCAATGGACTAGGCACAGGTCCTTATGCCCATCTCACAGATCAGAAGGCTGAGGCACAGACAGGCTTCAGTGACTTGCCCAGCTCAACAGGGAGGAAGTGTGGGAGGAGGTAGAACCCGGTCTTGCCAAGTCAGGAGCCTGAACCCTTGACAGCTCCAAGAACAGACCAGTTCCTTCTGGTTCCCCAAAGGAGGGAATGCACCATCCCTACCCCAAACACAGGCAATGGGGCAACGACTACACCCTTGGTAACCACCTGAGTTAAAGCAAGGAAATGAGTTGGTATTTACCTAACCAGTGTCTGATTTGGGGCACCCATGTCATTTCCAGCCCCCGCAGTGAATAGCACTGTAGTGGCCATCTTGGGGTTTAGGATTCTTTCCCTGGGAAAGATCCCCACAAGCCAAGCTACTAAAACCAAAGGCTGGGACAGTTACAGGTTTGGGATGCAAGTTGCTAAATTGCCTTCTAGTAAGAGGATGTCAACTTGCACTCATTTGGGAAGGTCCTTTGAAGAGGGGGGGCTCCCAGGCCCCCAACCATGGTGAGCAGCCTCTGGGAGATAGCTCCCTTCCGCAGCCAAGCTGGCATGCTGGGGAAACCCGGGGTGTCTATGATTCAACTTCCGGGTTATTTGTCCCAGGTCTTTGGAGACAGGCAGGAGCCCCTTGAACATGCCCCCCTCACCCCCACTCCCTCGGGGGCGGTCCCAGACACCCTCACTTTGCTCCCATCCTTGCTCCCCGAGTAACCCCAGCCACCCTTTGGCCCTTAAACACGGCTTCCCCATGTTGACCTTCCCCCCATGTCAACTTTCAGGATTCAGTAGATTTGGGGGGTACCCTCACCCTCTTCCTCACACCCAGCACGCTCTGCCTCCCCTTCAGATTATTGTCATTGTCATTGCCATTGAGCACTCAGTATTTCGCAGGCCTGGGTCTAAGGCTTTCCATCATTATAACACGTTACAGGTAGGGGCCTGCCAAATGTCAGAGCCGAGATCTGACCCCAGAGCCCATGTCCAGTCCACTTGGGTCTCCACGTCTGCCCAAGCACAGCCCCTCAGACATGCTCAGGAAGTATTTGTGGATGAAGAAGTGAATGAACACATGCAGACTGCATTCTCCCCCACCAGGCTGGCAGTCCCTTGGCATGTGGGGTTGGGCTCGCTGTTGGACCCACATCACCCCTGCAGCGAGCTGGGCTGGGACACCGAGCTGCCGAGTGCCTGGAAGGAGTCACGGCTCCTCTCTGGACTCGGACTCCCCACTCAAGCGATGAGGAAAGCAGCAAGCTGTCCCAGCTGGCTGTGACAACTCATTGCGCGAGCATGGAGAAGGTGGAGCTGGCTATGCCCAGGCCCTGGGGTCCATCCCAGCCTCTTCCCATGTGTCCTCTGTCCCCCTGGCCCTGGGATCCGAGGTCCTCGATCTTGTCTCAGGCTCCTGATGCCCCAATATCTGGTTTGGAGGAACAGGTTTCTTAGCCTGATATGACTGTTCTCTGCCCCCCTGCCCCATGCATCCCAACCCAGGATGGAGGGAACTTCACTCCTGCCTCCACCCACCCAGGTCCCCACCCGGGGAGGGGGACAGACAGAACGGTCTGGGTTATTGCCGTTATCCCTGGGGGCTGCTCAGATGCCAACTCATTTGTTTCACTCTTGCCCCCTCCCTTATTGATCAATGCTGTAACCTAGCTTTGTGTTAAATGACTTGTTCCCATGGCAACCATCAGATACACGCACGGATCTGATGCGCCTGTTTCCTGAGCCAGATCGCCTCCTAAGAGCTCAGAGGGAACAAATCTCCTTTCATATCCGCCGCTGTTTTCTGAAAGGCACAGGATATTGTTCAGAACAAGTCATTTTTAAAAACAATATTAAAAAAAGAACTTAACCAGGTTTCTCAACAGATATAAAGCTGTTTCATAAGGTATGTCACTCTTAAGAAATATGACATCAGATTTTAAAAAACCTTTGACCAAGTTCGTCTTTCTTCTGAGCCTCTCTCCTTCGGAAGTAAGCTGAAATAAGGGCACAGTTGTCTGCATACAGGTATCAGCCACATCACTTACAAAGAGAAAAATTGAGAACAGCCTAAAAGTTCAACAACAGAAGACTCAAATAAGCTGTGGTTCACACACTCGCAGGATATCATAGAGATGTTTAAAATGCTACATAGAAGAGGGAAGCATATGTGTCAGATGATGTGAAATGAAAGAAACAGGATAGAAAACTGTGTCTGCCAGGAGATCATAATGAATGTAAACAAACCTAAACGATGCAGGGAAAACTACTCAGAGAAAATACACACACCAAAATGTTGACAGAGCTGTTGCTTGTTGGTGGACCCGTGCTAATTTTTTCCCTTTCTTCCCTTATTCAGCAGATATTCCCAGAGCACCTGCTTAGGGCCGGCCCCCGATCGGAGCGCTGGGAGCGCCGTACTTATTTCTGCTTCCTGTAGTTTCCCAGATGTGTTTAAGGAAGATGTGTTGCCTTTCAGTGGGAACATAATACTTTTTTTTTTAAAGCCAGGGTGCATGTTTCATCCATCAGGTTGGCAACAAAGTAAAGACATGTTGGTTGGTGAGGGGAGGATGTGGGGACGCAAGCACCCTGCTGATGGAAATCGGAATTATAGCTACCTGTGTGTTGGGGGGCGGGATTAGCTCCCCAGAAAGGCATCCCCAGGGGAACAGTCCCGTTCTCCAGGTCATTTGGGAGTGAGGCACCCCCAGGTGGACAAGCTTCTTTCCCGGGAGGCCTGCACCTCCACAAGCTCCCTTGGCAGCAGAGGAGGAGGAGGAGAAAGTTCTGGAAACCAGGCACCAGCCAGAACAGATGTGGCACATGGAGTCTCAGAGTGGGGAGGCCCCAGGGGGAGATGGGTTTTGGCAGGCTTCCATTCCGGCCTCAGTTACCTCCGTGTTCCGGGGCATGTGCCTTCCCCTGTCTGGCCTCCGTTTCCCCATCCGCACATTGAGGCTGCCAGGGAGGATTAACCGCGTGACAGTCCTCCCCACCCCCCACCCCTGCCCCAGGGCTTTGTTTTTGTTTGTGTTGCTTTTTGCTTCTGAGATGGGAACAGCAATAAAAGTTGCCTCATAGTCACCAACAAGCTGCAAACTACAAACTATGATCTCCCTCCTCTTTGCCTGCAGGCCGCTCAGGGATCTGGAGAGAGGGTCTAGCAGTAGGAGGTCTCTTGGGCCCAGATGAAGGGCTTTCCCTGGGGCGGGGGGGGGGGGGGGGGAATGTCAGCTCTTGCCAGTGACAGGGACATTGTTTGGTTTTTATAGCCAACAAATGCCCCAGCCAGGCCTTTTCTAGTTTTGACATACAAGGTCCGGGGGAGAGAGTTCATTTTTATTCCCAAGCCTGTCCCCTTCTCCTCCAGTCCCAGATCCGAGGACCACCAGCTGCCACTCCAAGCCCCTATCCCCTCAAACCTGCCAGTGGGGGGACCCCCCTCCCCCGGGTACCCATTTTCATGCTAGGTTTATTCAGCTGCTCTAGGTTATTTGAAAACATATAAAACCTTTTCTTTTAAAAAAAGCAAAGTCCCATCTTTAATAAGAACCCAGTGTTTTCTTAAAGAGTCCCAACGCAACATCTGCAGGAATTTTCCAGACTTGAAAAGAGACAAGAGAAAGAAAAAAAAAAAAAAAGGGTCACCTCTGGTTTCTGAGAGAACATGCATAATCCTGGCTGGATTCTAGATTTAGAGCAAGGGGGAAGCAGGGCAGGGAGAAAGATTCGGCTTCTGGGCCAGAGCTCCACCCTGGATTTCTATTTCCTAGGGCAACCCTCCTGGGCCTGACCGTGCTGGAAGGCTGTGATTCAGCGGACGTGAGCCCCAGAGGGGATCGGCGTGGGGGCCAGGGAGGGACAGCAGGTGGACAGCAGGGGCGGCACCTTCCTTGAGGGAAGGTGGGAAAGAGATGGTTCTTTGAGGATTTGCCAAGGCTGTTCCACATAACTGCATGCCAAGGACCCGACCCTGGGCCTGGGGCTGCCCGGTGTGGACCTGACTCGACCCAAGAAGGTGCTGCGGGCAGCAGGATGTGTGGGTCCCTCCAGCTCTGGCACCTCTGACCCCAAGCCTTAAAACCTAGGGTGCCCTTGGACCCAGCAATTCCACTTCAAAGACTTGATCACCAGAAATAAATAAAGGCAAGCAGGATGATTTAGCTACTCCTGTGAGGATTGCTACAATGTTATAGTGGGGTGAAGGGGTTCTCTATGTTGACAAGAGCCTGAGCTGAGCAAATGGTAGTTCAGCCAAACCCTGGAATAGGAATAAAAATACTGCCGTAGCTGATACCAAGAAAAGGTGCTCTCGCTAAACCGTCCAGTGAGAAAAGCAGGTTACAAAGCACTGTGGACAGTATGCCACCAATCACGTTCAATAGCATAGAAGAGATGTCTAAATCTCTATCGGATTGATATGTAGGCATAGGAAAAGGTCCACACCAAAATGGAACACTAGTCTTTTCTGAGTGGCTTCTCTTCTCTAATCCTCTGCATGTTCTGCTGTTTCCCACAATGAATGAGTGCATCTTCTTATTTTGGAGCATGGCCTGGGAGACAGACTGCCTTCCTGTGTACCCTCGGGCAAGTTACTTAACTGCTCTGTGCTTCGATTTCTTATCTATAAAATGAGGACAGAACCTTCCTCGTGGGGTTGCTGAGGTTAAAGCTAATATATGCAAAATGCTTAGCTCACTGCCTAGAAGATAATAAGTACCCAAATGTTAGCTGTTTTTAATATTCACTTGTTTTTCTACATATAAACATGTCATTGTGCTCAGTGCTAAGAATCCGGCAGTGACAGCTAAACTCCAATAGAGACAGACATTAAACCAACACTCATGCACAATTAATTCACTGCAGTTAGGAGCAATGATTAATTCATTACAGGTAGGAGCACAGCTGTGCAGGCACTCCGAGAGTACTTATAAGGGAAACTTACTGAGGAGTTTGACCATTTTCTTAAGAGCAGTGGGGACATTGACGTTGAAGGGTTTCAGGCAAGGTGATGAGATCAAAAAGGCATGGCTTAAAAACTCACTGTGCCCCGGGGGAGGCAACTTTTGAGAAGGTGCTCTGGGGTGTGTACCAGGGAGAGGAAGCTTCTGGGACTCCACAAAGGCAGATGGAGCCAAGTGGACAGAGTCCAGCGCCCTGGAGGTGGTAGGGTCCAAAAGCCTTGAGTGATGTCTTTGGAGGAGCTGGGGAGTAGGGTGTTGGGTGACCCCAGGCTTCCAGCTTGATGAACTGCATGAATGGTCCCCAGATATAGGGGACACTGGGGGAAGAGCAGTTTTGGGGGCTGCAGAGTGCTGGGCTCGGCAAATGCTGAGTTTGAGGTGGGGAGTGTGCAAGGGGAGAGGTCCTAGAGGCAGGATCCTCTGCAGTTGCTCTAAAGTCAGGACCCCACAAGAGGCCATGTACGATCACCACTGCACAAAGGAAAAACCCCGGGTCTGGGATGGTGGCTCACCAAAGCCAGGAGGACCAAGATCCAAAGCTGGGACATCACCAGAGCCCATCAGGGAGAGAGCAGAGCCCAGAGAAGGCAATGGGGCCCTTCAGACACGGAGAGGAACCCAGGGCTTGGCAGGGACAGGCTCCAGGCGTGCGGGCGAGCTGGGCTCCAAGGGCCTCTCCCCAGGCCTCTAAGCCATGCAGACACACAGGGCAGCTCAGTCCAAGGGGGTCCCTGCAGGTTGGGACGCCCAGCTGCCTCCTTCTAAGATGAGCATGTGGTCCTCATCCTACCTGGCTCTGAGGCTGTCTCCGGCAGCTTCTCCCCCAGAGCCTCCCATGGATCCTTGCTGCCTCCTTCTGATGCCGCCGAAATGTCACCTGCTCCCACTGCCCTTGCCTGACCACCACCATGGGAGCAGTCTCCCGGCTACCTGTCCCCTGCGCAGTGGCCTCCCGTGGTCCTCTTTCCGCCCTCCCTCTGGGGCAGGAAGCCCAGGAAGCCAGGGACTCTAACTGTCCCGGGTGGTACTGGGGGGAGGGACAGTGCCTGGGACATGGTAGGTGCTCAGCAAACATTTGTGGAGTAAAGGACTGGAGATATGTAAGGGAAACAGACATTTCCAGAGAGAGGCAAGCTGGAAAGAAGCAGCCCACATTGTTTTCAGCACTTCTCTCAGGGGGATTATGAGTAAGTTTCTGTTCTAACTTATACACACCAGCACTTTCCAAATTTTCCACAGTGAACTGGCATTTCTGATCGAGTCAGAAAACACGGTTGTTCAATCACTGTTTTTGGATGTGCAGCAAATACCTGGATGCTCTGGGGAGGGAACAGGGCCCCGCTGTAACTGTGGGAGGTGAGAGGGGGATGCTCATGGGAGTGGGGCGGGGGCGGCCTGCTCCTCTCCTGCCTACAGGGGTCTGCCTTCCTAGGAGGAGTCCTCCTCAGCCTCCTGGGGGGGGGGAATGAGGGGCCCTCCCCACAGCCTTGTTCTGTTGAGGGCGGCATGGGCGCTTCTAAGCCACCCAGAGCTGGCCTGTGCCCAGAAATGTGGGCCCCTCCCCCCTTTCCTGGTGACTCGTTTATGTGGTTTTGTGGTTGTTGTGTGTGTCACATATACAGAACCAAGAGGAAGGACAAGGAAGGACGAGACCCAAGAGGAAGGACAAGGAAGGACGAGACCCAAGAGGAAGGACAAGGAAGGACGAGACCCAAGAGGAAGGACAAGGAAGGACGAGACCCAAGAGGAAGGACAAGGAAGGATGCAGCACCTTTCCTCCCAATTGCCCAGGGCTCAGCATGATGTCTCCTGCGGGGAGGGGAGCCAGGTGGGGCGTCGCAGTTAAGGGCATGGACCCAGGACCATCCTGTCTGCCACTGGGACGTCCAAGGCCTTCCCCCCCACCCCCACCTTCCAGGCCTCCTTTTCTTTAAATGGGACTCCCCATCTGCCCCTCCTCACCTGCCCCTCCCCACCAGCTCAGAGTGAGCAGTGAGCATTTCCTGCACCAAATGTTGCTATTCTCGGTGAGGTTTAGGATAAAGTGGCTGGACTTGCATTGGCTTCCCCCAAACTCCCCCTTCTCGGGGCTTGCGTGGCTTCACATTTTGGCCCAGCCAGTTTGGAAGTTGTTGAGGATAACGTATGTCCCATGGAAGGACATTGACAGGCTCTGAGACAGCCGTGACAAGTTAATGAATTCTGCCATGGTCACCCAAGGCACGCGTCCGGGCCACACAGCCCGCCTGTCTGTGTACTGACCTTTAAAGGTGAGCATTTAATACCCATGATCACTCATGGGCTGATCGAATGTTTGGAAGATGAAACCTGTCTGAAAGAAGACTGATCACTCATTCCCCTCCCCGCCCCCACACGAAAACACTGTCATTCTTTTCTGAATCGTAATAAAACTTTGCAGAACTGTTTGGTTCTCTCCCAGCACTTACTGGGAAAACTGAGGCACTTTCAAAGGCCAGCCTGGCAGGGCTCCTTCACCCAGCAGGACCCACATCAGCCACCTTTTTGGGGATGGGTGGGGGGACTCCGGCCACTCCACACATAGCTTTTATTTTAACCCCTTCACCACCTTCTTCTCACCCAACTTCCCAGCTATCTATTGAACATTCATTGAGGACCACCTCAGTTTCGGAGTCTCTGGCTACAGGAACAAAAAACACCCAACTCAAGCTAAAAGGATGAGAACGAATATTCTTTCATATAACAGAGATCCCAAAGTCAAGCAGGTTTCAGGGTGGGCAGATTCAGCAGCTCTTCGTTGTGCTCAGAGACCCAGTTTCTTTCCATCTTTCTACTCCACATTCCCAACTCTCTTTCTACTTGGGCCTTGGTGTCGTCTTCCAACTGGAACCGAGATGGTGGCTGCCATCTGAGTCTTCACAAGTGGCCTGGCCACCTCTCTCAGCAACTCCTTTTCTTTGGGAGGACCCCAGACTAGACAGCCTTCCATGAGCTCCCTATACCAGTCATCATTCGGCCACCTGAGTTTGTACATGTGGCCCCCTCCTCCAGCCCCTAGAGGCCACACCCAATGGCACGACCCTGGTCTTCACACTAGTCAGCGAGTCAGACTATGAATTTACTCCCCCACTGTTTATCAGTGAAGTTCTGTTTTCTAAACATATGAAAATATTTACTTTTTCACTCGCTTTTATTTTTATAATTTTTCATTCTATCATCAATGGTCAATGACTTTTTTCTTTATCTTGATGATGGTGATGAATCTTGGTACTAGGTGTTTCCAGATCAAGCATAATTGATTTTGTTAATTTTTCCGACTGCTCCTTCGTTTTTTTTTTTTTTAAAGATTTTATTTATTTATTTGAGAGAGAGAATGCGATAGAGCATGAGAAGGGGGAGGGTCAGAGGGAGAAGCAGACTCCCCGCTGAGCAGGGAGCCCGATGTGGGACTCGATCCTGGGACTCCGGGATCATGACCTGAGCCGAAGGCAGTCGCTTAACCAACTGAGCCACCCAGGCGCCCCTGCTCCTTCATTTTTAATTTATTTTTAAAAGCTGATATTTACAATTTGCCAAAGTCTGATTCTTAATAAAATTTCATAATGAATAACTATTTGGTTTTAGCAATTAAGAAACAATGCTTACACATTTAAAAACAATAATTTAACATGCTTTAAGTAAGTCAATTCATTAGAGGGGACTGAAGGCATTTATGGCACCAGGAAAAATCTATCTTTTCAAAATGTATTTCATTATACATATGTGTAGGTAATAGTCATATTTTGTGAATTTTTCAGAAATTTAATTCCTGAATTAAATACAAATCAACATTTAATACATCCTATTTTGTTGACTCCTGCTTAAGTTTATTTTAATTTGTATTCATATTTTTAACACAATAATGCAGACTTTTAAAAAAAAAACCTTGAAAAATTGATTTTCAGAAGCTGCAAAGGCCTCAGATCTCCTTAAGTATTTCATATCTAAATGGATGTACTTTTACAGATATTTATATTCCCTCCATAATGGACAACTTTTTAATTAAAGCTGGAAAGTTATCATTGTCACAAGACAAGCAGCAATTCTGCCCAAAATCTAAGTCATTAATTAGGCAACATAATGAGAATTGTCACACGTTGGGATCGTGTGCCCTGACAATTACCACCCCCTCGGCCTAAATGTCTTATTTGGCTGGGAGAATTATCCAGCGAGGAAGGGAGCCAAGCAGACCTCGCCAGCACCTCGCCGTGCACCGTGCATGTTGTGCAGAAAAAAGCCTTGACCTTTTATCGGCAACCACAAGCAGGAATTAAAAAACAAAGTTCTTTGCTGAGATCGATTGCCCCAGTATCCGATGGAACCCAAAGAGCTGGTTACGAGGTCGAGCAATTAAGAGCTACAGCCGAAATGACTCACATAATTGCAGAGTCGCTCATTTTAACAGCCTGATTGGAAATTGTCAACACCGTGTCTGAGTTTAATGAAGCAAAGGGAATGGAAAAGGTGACATTTTCGAATAATATTATTAGTAAACGAATTGACAATACATCAGATGACAAAGACAACTCTGATTCAGGGGCTTATTAAGTCCAAAAAAGTTTTCATTGCAGATTGATGAATCTGTATATTAATGCGTCACTAATTGGCCTCAGTTAATAGCGCCAATTAGAATCCCTGAAAGGAGAGAAACTGGGGAGACGCTGTTTGCTCTTTAAAGTGGTCCCCAAACAAATTACTGGGAATGAAACGTTCAAACTGGTAAATTAATACTTTGAGATGCAGACCTCATTGCGGAGGCCCCGCCGTGTCATGTCTAGATGTGCTGTAATGTTGGAAGGTATCACAGTGGCACATCAGGAGTTTGTTCTAGAAAGCCCTGCGATTCAAGTAATGCATGGCATTCTTCACAGCCTCTGGTGCAAAAAGTTTGCACGCAGATCTGACTTTCCCGTTCAATGACACATCAAAAGGGGGCTTCTAATACAATCCAAGCTGTGACAGTACCGTGTGTTTCGACATTTTACCTGGCGGAAAAGAGAGTGGCATCTGAATACGGGGTCGGTGGTTCCACACCAGCATCGCTGTGCAAAGAATGGAAGGATGTCAAGAGTTTAGGAACTACAAGAAGAAATGCATGTGGAAAAGCGACAATGACTCACTTAGCAAGTCTCCCTTGGCTCTGACAATCTGTGTACTTAACCTGGCCCGTGGGGCACCTGGATGAACTTAACTGGAATTGCCAGGATTATCGGGCCGAGCTGTCCTTCAACCACCAAGGCTGTGAAAAGCAGTCTCCAATGTGCAGACAATAGCGTCTGCACCAGCCCTTCGGGAGGAATCATCTGGAAGGCTGGTGGCGAGCACTCAATGTGTTTAATTGGGGGTCTGGAGGAATAACACCTAACTCTTATATGTTCTGACAAAATAAAAGAATGCAACTTCTAAGGGGCAGGGGAGGGAGAGTGGGGGGAATAGGATAAATCCACCGGCTGCCACAGAAGTGGTAGGTGCGAGGCACAGGATGTCACCAACGCTGACAAACCAGATGTTAGTCTGCACCCTCTGCAATTGCCAGTGTCTGACCATTTCTGACCTATGAAAATGCCAGTTCGATGCGTTGCAAACTAATGAAACATTATAAAAGACATCAGAATAAAGCCGGCCAACCCAACAAAAGCACATTCTTCCCTAACTTGCAACAAAGTCGCAAAAACAAAGCCACGCTGCTCTATGGATACAGCTTGAGAACATCATGTTAGGGAAGTAAGATAGAGCCAGAAAGACAAACAGTGCAGGGTTCCACTCATAAGTGGTACCGAGAGTAGTCAGATTCGTGGACCGGAAGTAGACTAGAGACCACCAGGGGCCAGGGGGGAGGGGCAGCGGGGGGAGGGGTGTTGCTTACTGAGCACGGGGTTTCTGTCTGCGGTGAGGAAAAGCCTCAAGACTCTGCACGTGGCTGGTGGTGATGGTTGCACACCTCATAAATGTACTTCATGCCACTGAGTTGTACACTGTAAAATGGTTAAAATGATAAATTTTATATTTTATAGGTTTACCACAAGTTTAAAAAAATTAATGATGTAATGTACCAAAAACCATTGAACTGCACATCTTACAGGGATGAGTTGTATGATATGTGAAATAGAGCTCAATAAAGATGTTTACCAACCTCCCCCCTCCAAAAAAAACAAGAAGAAAACAGTAAGGATAAAAGAAGATATGCTTTAAAAAAAAAAAAGAAAGAAAGGAAACAATACATAGAGAAAGGAATAGAATAAAGTGCCAGATACATAGTAAACATAACACAACGGGGCAGAGTGGACGCCAGCCCATCAGTCATAGGGAACATGAACAGGCTTCATCATCTCTTAAGAGAAAAAGATGTTCAAATCAGCTTGTAGAGCAAGGCATGCCCCTCGACAGAGTGATTTAGGAAGACTGAAATTCACGGGCCAGGCAAAGGTATATTGGGCCCGTGGAAACCACAAAAAAGCTGAGGTCTGACTCTGATGTCAGACAAGGTAAAATTTGGGCCAAAAAGCAATAAATGTGACAAAGATGTTGTGTCATTAGGGCCAAAGGAGATTTCACAGGAATTCCTATGCAACAAGGAGCTCACAACCACCTTGGCAAAGCAAACACTGCAGGAGATGTAGGAAGAAACCGACAGAAATGCACTCTGCTCCCTCTTATCACACCTCTCTTGGTAAACAACAGCAACAACAACAACAAACAGAGAAGTTATTTAAAAAACTAAACAATATAATCAGTAAGGAAGATTTTATGGTTCTGTGTGAAGTTTACATCATAATAAAAAAGACTATCCCTAGGTCTCCTGGGTGGCTCAGTCGGTTAAGTGTCCGATTCTTGATTTTGGTTCTGGTCATGATCTCAGGGTGGTGAGGTCGAGCCCCGCATTGGACTCCAGGCTCAGTAGAGAGTCTGCTTGAGATTCTCTCTTTCTCCCTCTCCCTCTGCCCTTCCCCCCACTTGTGATCTCTCTAAATAAATAAATAAATAAAATCTTTAAAATAAAAGAATATCCCTTCTTCTCAAACATAGATGGAACATTTACCAAGGTGGAAATTTACACACACACACACACACACACACACACACAATGTCACAATGCTTTTCACAAAAGGGAGATGATACGAACTTTGTTGATTAAAATGCATTAAAAGTGGAAATTAAAAACAAATTAAAAAAACAACAAAATTTTCTCCCTGGAAATTTAAATTCTCTCTTAAACAACTCTCAGGCAAAAAGCAAAATGCAAACTGAAATTGCAGGGTTTCTTTCAGAATAATGACAACACTACATATTAGCATCTTTGGGATACTTTTAAGACAGTCATCAGAGGAAAAAAATCATGACTTCAAATACTTTTATCAGTAAAAACAAAACAATGAAAACAAGTGAACTAAACTCCCAACTCAAAAGAACCAGAAGGTGAACAGCATAGGAAACCAAAAGAATGCACAATAAGGAGATAAAGGAGTAGCAGAAATTAACAAGGTAGTGGGACGAGAAAAGGAGCAGCCATTCTGGGAAAAGTTGGGAAGTTTGCCAAAAAGATAAACGCAGAGTTACCGTTATGACTGAGCAATTCCAGCCCTAGGTATCTACCCAAGAGAAATGAAAACACATGTCCACATGGAAACTTGTACACAAATGTCCATAGCAGCATCATTCATAACAGCCCCAAAATGAAAACAACCCAAATGTCTATGCACTGGTGACTGGAGAAACAAGTGTGGTCTACCCACATGATGGAACAGCATTCAGCCATAAAAAGGAACAGAGTACTCATGCATGCCACAACTTGGATAACGTCAAAAACATTCTGCAGTGTGAAACAAGGCAGACACAAAAGATCACAGATTATATGACTTCCTTTGTGTGATAGATCTGAAATAGGCAAATCCATAGAGACAGAAAGTAGATTGCCAGGGGTTTGTGGGAGAGGAGAATGGGAAATAATTACTTAATGAGTACAGGGTGTTTTTATGGGATGATGAAAAATGTTGAAACTCGGGAGAAAGGGGTGGTTGCACCACATCAGGAACACAAAATACCACCGCATTGTTCACTTGAAAATGGTTGTTATGTGAATTCCAACTCAATTTTTAAAAAGGAAATGAAGAAATAAATTAGTGAGGTAGAAGAGAAAAGCCATAGACCTAATTAATCAATCAGAATTCTGACCTAAAAAAAAAAAATTCTGACTTTTGATAACAAAATAAAGAAGCCCTTCATTATCAAGAAAAAAGGGATGAAGCACATAGATACAAAATAAATGGTGAGAAGCTAATCCACATTGCAAGAGAGGGGTTTTAAAAATCATAATACAGCTGACCCTTGAACAACACAGGTTTGAACTGTGTGGGTCCATTTTATACATGGATTTTTTTTTTATAAATACTGTACTGTACATGTATTTTTTCTTACTATTTTCTTACGAACATTTTCTTTTCTCTAGCTTACTTTATTATAAAAATACAGTACAGAATGCATATAACATACAAAATATGCATGAATCAACTGTTCATGTTCTCAGGAAGGCTTCTGGTCAACAGTAGGCTCTTGGTAGTTAAGTGATATGTGGATTTTTGACAGTGCAGGGGGTTGGCACTCCTAACCCCCATGTTGTTCAAGAGTCAACTGTGGACTACTTTACACAGCTCTATGAAACTAAATGTGAAAACCTTAGATGAAACAGTTTGCTAAGAAAGTACAATTTATAGTCATTCTAAATTGCTAAGTAGCTTGTGCAGGAGTAGGCTTTCTAAACTACTGGGGAGAGGGAGAGAATCTGTCAATGTAACCATAGACAGGGAGAGGTGGGGTGAAAGTAATAGAAAAACACAGGAAAAAAGATGGCAGGATAAGTTAACTAGGGGAAAAAAATGCAAAAGTTGAACTTTTATCACAAGAAGGTATTCAATTTTAGATCATTTATCATGATGTGAATCTTGAATCTTTATATTAAACCTTTTTCCTTTGGGAAAAAAAAGTACAATTTACTGAAACTGATTTCGGCAAAGACAAGAAGTTTAAAGAGCCTAATTTCACAAAAGAAATAGAGAAAATCATGAGGGTCTGCAAAAAGAAAGAGGAAGAATAAAACAAAAACCAATGAAATTGGGTGACTCTAAGAGTAGAAACCTTAAATATATTTTTAAATGCCAAGATCTGCTGATAGTACAGGAAAGTGAGGGAAAATGAGACTTCTCCAAATATACTTTTAAAGCGATTTTGACTTCTAGACCATGTTACTATATTACATATTCATAAAAGTAAATCAGCAAGATTTGGGGAAGGACCCCACAAATTGAATACAAACAGAAACAAATGACTATAAATGCCTATCAGTTTGATAACATAACCACAAAGAAGAAAAAAGAATTAATCCAAGTACTTTGTTAACACATGAATTTGTTTGCATGAGGATAGGAAGAACTAAAAGAAATTCTGAACTTTAATGAGAAGTTTGTTGGTGGTAGTGGATTTGAGGCTGCAATTCTTAAACAATTTTCTGTGTATGGTAGGGTTGAGTGAAAAGTAAACATGGATGTTATTAAAAACCAGGGTTCTTTGTACAGGAAGGGGATGCAAAAATGCAGTGGGGAGGGTTGGAAGAACCCCAAGATGTTGGAATGAAATTAGAACAATCAATATGAACTAATTTTTAAATATTTACTTGTTAGCTCTCTACACTGAGTTGACCTAGAAGTTGGTAACAGGCCTGGGGCAAGCAAAGTCAAAATTATTTGTGCCAGACAGTAAGGAAGCATTCAAAACTCATGGAGACATGTCAAAATTTTATAAGAATTGGCCTGAGGAAGCTCCCATCAGACAAATTGGGGGGAATTTTATCATCAGTGAGCATAAAGCACTGAATTTTAAAAATAAATTACAAAAATATAAAAAATAAATTTTAAAAAGGAGGAGGATTCCAGCTCCAGCCATAATAGAATGCCTTGTAGAGCTAATCCTCTTATTGAAAACAACTGGAAAAGGTGGATAAAAAAAATGGAACAACCATGGGAAGGTACTGGAGAATAGCCAAGGCAGACATTAGTTGACATGCCCCATGAGAGGAAGAAATATGTGATAGGAATTCCACAAACATCCTCACTTTTTCCATAGGGGCATTTTCCATTTCCTAATGAGGGGATACCAAGTCCAGCCAGAAAGCAGAAGACCTAGTGGGATGGGGAGACAGAGGTTGAATTTAGAGCTGCCAAATCAGCTGGGACTTGAGGGGTAAAATTTTGAGATGGAGAAGACCATCCCCAGCATAAAATTCTCTGCACAAAATTTCTCTCAAGTCACTGTCTCAAGTTGTGATTGCTTAGGGTGAGACCCTAAGACACCATGCAAAAAACATTTGGTAGACTACGGAGCTAAAGAGGGACACACCAGCCATAAAAAACTGTAGAAGCAGATGTTGGAGTTCACACCCTGCAAGACTGAGGGTCTTTGGAAGACCCTCTAGGCTTTCAGATGAGACTACGAAAGATCCACATCCTAGAAGCAAGGGCAATGCTCCAGGACTAAGGATCAAATCAAGGGAGTACAGATTATGCTAAGAGTGAAGAGAAATTAGAATAGGCCAACCCTAACAGAGCTTAAGACCAATGCTCAACAAAGTCAAGGAGATGTGGTATCTTTCATGCCAGAAGAAAAAGCCTCTTCAGAGAAAAATAACATTTTGCAGAGTCTCTTCACCTTTATAATGTCTGGCATCTAAACAAAAATTTTGAAGCATGTTTAAAAAAAAGGGGGGGGACCAAATGACTGAAAACCAAAGGCTTCATTTTGGTGAAGAGAAAAATGGCAAAAGAAATACAAAGAAACAATAGGTTTTGAATCAGAAATTATTTTTGTGAATTTTTGAATCATAGATGATTCAGACATTTGAGTTAGCAATGAAGGAATTTTAAAATAACTCTGATTCATATGTACAAGAAAAGAGAAGAAAAGATAGGAAAATTCACTGAGGGCCTGAAATTTATACTTTTAAAGATTCTAATGGAAGTTCTAAAAATGAAAAATATTAAAATTAAAAATTCAATAGGTGGTATTAAGAGCAAAAGAGAAAATCCAAAGTGAATCACAGAGATTAAAAAAAATCTTGTGATGTTTACATACCAATGTCCTGATGGAGAAAGAAGTCTCTCATGAAAACAGAATAGATCACACCCTCAAGATATTTAGAAGCAGAGGTGAATTCAAACTAACTAGACCAGTAATCCAGACCTAACCAAGCTCCTAACTCTGCCTGCCTAGAAGGGAAAAGAGCACATTTTCTCTGGGGGAAAATTAATATTTATTTCAGCCTTTATAATTTGTTTAAAACAAAATGTACAGCATAAGGTCAGTATTTGCAAGATATGCAAGGAAGCAGGAAAATGTGACCCCTAAATCAGGAAAAAGAAAACTGTCAGAGGAAACAGACCAATAGATGACTGTGATGCTGGATTTAGCAGTCAAAAACTTTTAAATAACTATTATAAATATTTAAAAATCAGATTAGAGGACAAGATGGCCAACAAATTAAAAGATGGGGAATTTCAACAGATAATGGAATCTCTAGAAAAGAATGAGATGGACAATTAAGAATTTAAAATTTCATTACATGACAAAGTAAAAAAAAAAGGATTAATGAACTTGAAGACAAGTCAATAGGAATTTGCCATAATGAAGCCTGAAGAATTGAAGAAAAATGAGAATATAACAGTGGGACATATGAGACAATATCCATTCTCATACATAATACCCAAGATATCCAGGATATAATAGAAAATCCAGCATTATACTAAAACCAGAAACACTTCAAGTGGAGGAGAAGACAATCAGTAGATGCTAAGAGGGGGATGATACCAATGTTGGAATTATCCAGCAAGGGTTTTAAAGCAGTTCATCATAATGAGCAATTACAAATATACTTGAAACAAATAAAAGCATAGAAAGTCTCAGCAAAGAAAGAGAAAATATAGAGAAGATCCAAATGGAAATTTGGGAACTAAAGGGTATAATAACAAAATTAAAAACTCATTGTATGGAATCAACAGAAAAGTGGAGAAGACAGAGGAAAGAATCAGTGAACCTGAAGGTAGAATAAGAGAAAACAACAAATCTCAGCAGAGAGAAAATAGAATGCAAAAGAATGAACAGACCCTCAGGGACCTGTGGGAGATAAAACAAACAAACAAACAAACAATCTAACATTCATGTCATTGGAGTCCCAGAAAGAAAGGAGAAAGAGTACAGAGCTAGAAAACCATTCAAAGAAATATGGCAGAAGTCTTCTCAAATTTGGCAAAAAGACATAAACCTATCCATCCAAGAAGCTGAACAAACTTCCACCATGATAAACTCAAAGAACACAATACATCATAATCAAACTTCAGGAAACTAAAGACCAGGAAAAATCTTGAAGCAGTGAGAAATGACATGAAACCTATAGGGGGAAACCAAGTTGAGTGACAGTGGATTTCTCATCAGAAACCATGGAGGCTAAAAGAGAGCAACACATTTTTCAAGTGCTGAAAGTAAAGAACTGTCAACTCCAAATTCTATATCAAGCAAAATTCCTTCAGGAACAAATGAGAAATAAAACATTCTAAGATGAAGGAAAGCTAAGAGAATTTTATACCAGCAAATCTACCTTAAAATATTGGCCAAAGGAAGTTCTTGAAACAGAAGGAAAATGAAAAAGGAAGGAATCTTGAAACATCAAGAAGGAAAAAGGAACAACATAAAGAGCAAATAATGAGTATATATAATAGAGTCTTCTCTTGAGTTTTCTAAATTATGTTTGATAGCCAAACCAAAAAGTATAACACTGCCTGAGAGAGATTTTGATGTATGTAGAGGAAAAATTTAAGACAATTCTATTATAAATGGGGGAGACAAGGGAGTGAAAAGAAGGAAGTTTTCTATATTTCACTCAAGGTGGTAAAATATGGGCACCTTTGTTTCTTTGTGGTGATGGAATGGTTCTATATGTGGATTTTAGTAATGATTACATTAATCTACATGTGTGATAAAATGGCATAGAACTATACATACACATTGTACCAGTGTACATGAAACCTCTGTATGCTAGCTTTGCAACCTCCAATAAATCTATAATTATTTCAATATAAAAAGTTCTTTAAAAAAAAAAAAGAAGAAAGAATGGGGCCCCTGGGTGGCTCAGTCATTAAGTCTCTGTCTTCAGCTCAGGTCATGATCCCAGGGTCCTGGGATTGAGCCCCACATCGGGCTCCGTGCTCAGCGGGAAACCTTCTTCTCCCTCTCCCACTCCCTCTGCTTATGTTCCCTCTCTCGCTATATCTCTCTCTGTCAAATAAATAAATAAAATCTTTAAAAGAAAAAAAAAGAAAAAGATGAAGGTGAAATAAAAGAAATTTTCAGACAAACAAAAGCTAAGTGATTTTGTTAACAGCGTACCAGCAATACAAGAAATAATAAGCAAGTTTTTTCAGACCAAATGAAAATAGCCCCAGAGGGGGGCACAGAATCATGAGAACGAATGAAGAATATGGGAAGGAGCAAATAAGTGGTTAAATATATAATTATATTATTTTTATTAATGTAGGTTAGCTGTTTAAAACAAGTAGCAATGTGCCACGGGGTTATAAAAGAGAAGTAAAAATATGTGAAAGCATTAGTGTACAGGACAGAAGGGGAAAAGTGTAGCTAAACTTTTCTAACGTTCTTGCACTTTCTGGGTGGGGTGATCAAAGTGCTAACTTAAGGGAGACTATAGTAAGTCAAGAATGTATATTCAAGGGCGCCTGGGTGGCTCAGATGGTTGGGCGTCTGCCTTTGGCTCAGGTCATGATCCCAGGGTCCTGGGATCGAGTCCCGCATCGGTCTCCCTGCTCCTTGGGAGCCTGCTTCTCCCTCTGCCTCTCTCTCTCTCTCTCTGTCTCTCATGAATAAATAAATAAAATCTTTAAAAAAAAAAAGAATGTATATTCAAATCCTTTGTCCATAAAAACCACTAAAATGATATAAAAATGTCTAACTGAAGATCTAATAGATTAAATGTACTAATACTTGATTATTCTTAAAGTAGGAAAGATCAATTAAGGAAGAAGAAACAGATGGAACATATAGAAAACATGTTAGGATGATAGACATAAAGCTAACTACAAGTTAATTTTATTGAATGTAATGGAATAAATACTCCAATTAAAAAACAAAAATGTCAGACTGGATAAAAATCAAGACCCATTGTGTGCCATTTAGCAGGTGCACACTCTATACAGAAGAATAGCTGAAGGACACAGAAAGGTCGAAAGCAAAAGGCGGGAAGAAGACGCCATCATTAACCAATAATTCTGTCTTCTGCTTTGTCTAATCTTTTGTTAAATGCTTCTAGTGAGTTCTTTTATTTCAGATACTGTCTTTTTTGGCTCTAGAATTCCTGTTTGATTATTTTTTAATGGATTCCAGTTCTTTTTCGAAGTTCTCCACCTTTTCGTGGGTTTTCTTGATCTTTTTCCTGTTGTCTTAAGCACATTGATGATGGTTACTTTAAAGTCCATGTCTGCTAAAGATAAATTAAGAAAACAATCCCATTTACAATTGCACCGAAAATAATAAAGTACCTAGGAATAAACTTAACCAAAGAGGTGAAAGACCTGTCCTCTGAAAACTATAAAACATTGAGGAAAGAAATTGAAGATGACATAAAGAAATGGAAAGACATTCTGTGCTCGTGGATTGGAAGAACAAATATTGTCAAAATGTCTATACGACCCAAAGCAATCTACAGATTTAATGCAATCCCTATCAAAAGACCAACAGTATTTTTCACAGAACTGGAATAAACAATCCTAAAATCTGTATGGAACCACAAAAGACCTCAAGTAGCCAAAACAATCTTGAAAAAGAAAAACAAAACTGGAGGTATCACAATTCTAGACTTCAAGTTATACTACAAAGTTGTAATAATAAAAACAGCATGGTACTGGCACAAAAACAGACACATAAATCAATGGAACAGAATAGAGAGTCCAGAAATAAACCCACAATTATATGGTCAATTAATCTTCAACAAAGCAGGAAAGAATATCCAATGGGAAAAAGACAGTCTCTTCAACAAATGGTGTTGGGAAAACTGGACAGCAACATGCAGAAGAATGAAACTGGACCACTTTCTCATACCATACACAAAAATAAATTCAAAATGCATTAAATGTGAGGCCTGAAACCATAAAAATCCTAGAAGATAGCATGCTCAGTAATTTCTCTGACATTGGACATAGCAACATTTTTCTCAATATGTCTCCTGAGGCAAGGGAAATGAAAGCAAAATTAAGTCATTGGGACTACATCAAAATAAAAGGCTTCTGCACAGTGAAGGAAACAGTCAACAGAACTAAAAGGCAATCTATGGAATGGGAGAAGATTTGACATATCCAGTAAAGGGTTAGTATCCAAAAAATATAAAGAACTTGTACAACACAACACCCAAAACACAAGGATCCAATTAAAAATGGGCAGAAGACATGAACAGATATTTCTCCAAAGACATACAGACAGCCAACAGACACGTGGAAAGATGCTCAACATCACTCGTCATCAGGGAAATGCAAATCAAAACCACAATGAGACACCACCTCACACCTGTCAGAATGGCTAAAATCAACAACACAGGAAACAACAGGTGTTGACGAGGATGTGGAGAAAGGGGAACACTCTTGCACTACCGGTGGGAATGCAAACTGGTGCGGCCACTGTGGAAAACAGTCTGGAGTTTCCTCAAAAAGTTAAAAATAGAGGTACCCCATGATCCAGTAATCACATTACTGGGTATTTATCCAAAAAAATACAAAAACACTAAATCAAAGGGATACATGTACCCCTATGTTTATGGCGGCATTATTTACAATAGCCAAGATATGGAAGCAGCCCAAGTGTCCATCAACTGATAAATGGATAAAGAAGAGGTGATATGTATATACAATGGAATATTACTCAGCCATAAAAAAGAATGAAATCTTGCCATTTGCAACAGCATAGATGGAACTAGGGAGTATAATGCTAAGTGAAATAAGTCAGTCAGAGAAAGAAAAATACTATATGATTTCACTCATATGTGGAAGTTAAACAAATGAGCAAAGGAAAAAGAGAGAGAGAGAGAGAAACCAAGATTCAAACTCTTAACTCTAGAGAACAAACTGATGGTTACCAGAGAGGAGGTTAGAAGTAGGTGAGGGAGATGAAGAGAGTACACTCATTGTGATGAGCACTGGGTGATGTATAGAATTGTTGAACCGCTATATCATACACCTGAAACTAATATAACTCTGTATGTTAACTATACTGGAATTAAAATTAAAAACTTGATTAAAAATATATAAATAAAGTCCATGTCTGCTAACTCCAGCACCTTGGTCGACTTTGATTGTCTTCCTGCCCAGTGTTTGTCTTGGTTGCCAGTTTAGAGCTATTATAAATACGTTTTTATCAATATAGGTAAATGTGTTTAATATGCTCGTATTTTTCTAGGTTAAGGTAGAAGCTGAGACTGTTGATCTGAGACCTTTCTTCTTTTCTAATTTATACCTTTACTGCTATCAATTTCCCCCTAAGTAGGGCTTTGACAGAGTCCCATAAATTGAATGTGCTGTGTTTTCATTTGCATCCAGTTCTAATTTCTGTTTTGATTTCTTCTTTGATCCATGGATTATTTTTACAAGTGTGTTATTTAGTTTCCAATTATATGGGGATTTTCTAGAGATTCTTCTGTTGCTGATTTCTAATTTAATTCCATTGTTGTCAAAGAGCATATTTGATACAACTTGAATCCTTTTAAATGTATACAGCCTGGTCAGATGGCTCACAGCAGAGTCAGTCTTGATAAATATTGTGTGCATGTGAAAAAAAAATACGTGTATTCTGCTGTTGTTGGGTGGAGTATCCTGTAAATGTCCATTAGGTCAACGTAGTTGGTAGTGTTGTTCAAGTTTTCCACGTCCATGCTGATTTTCTGTCTAATCACTCCACAGGTAGTTGAGAAGAGGTATGAAATCTTTGAGTGTGGTTGCGTCTCTATCTCCTTGTAGTTCTGTCATATTTTGCACTGAGTGTTTCAGATCTGTTATTAGCTGTGTACAGGTCTGGGATTGTCCTGTCTTCTTGATGAAATATTTCTCATTATAAAATGAGCTTCTTCATCCTCCGTAATATTCTTCACTCTTAAGTCCACTTTGTTTTACATTAATGTGCTGACTCCAGCTTCCTTTTTATTCTGCTCTCCCTCCTTTCACTTTTAATCTATTAATCCATTGGTATATGTAAAGTGAATTTCTTATGGACAGAAGATAGTCGGCTCTTATATTTTTATCCAGTCTGACAACCTCTGACTTTCAGTTGGGTGTTTAAATCATTGACATTTGATTGTAGTTTTGATCAGGTTTAAGCTTATCTTGCTATTGGTTTTCTATTTGGTCCATCTAGTGTCTGTACTCTTTATCCCCTTTAAGTGCCTTCTTTTGGATTACTTATTTTTCATGATTCCATTTTATCTCTTTTGGCTTATTAGGTCTCTCTGTTATTTTTGTGGGTGTTCTATAGATTGTAGTAAACATCTTTACCTTATCACAATCTACATTTAATGATCTCCCATTTCAGGTATAAGAAACTTATACTGATATCCTTCCATTTATCTGCTCTTGACCTTTGCGCTACTATTGTCCTATATTTGTCCTTTACAAAGGCATAAAACCAACAATATGCTGTTATTATGCTACTTCCCAGAAGATTTAAATAATTGTTTCAACCTTCATAGGTGCTGCTGTTAGCTACCATCTCAAGTGCTCTTCCTTCCTTTGGTCAATCTGCATTTCTGCAGGGCGCCATTTTCCCTCTGCATCATGCTCCCTGTACCATTTTGTGTAATACAGTTATGCTGCTCACCAACTTTCTCAGCTTCTGTATTTCTGAGAAAGTCTTTATCTCACCCTCATTGTCGAAAGATATTTTACTAGATATAAGATTGTAGGGCTTTTTCTTTTAGCATTTTGAAGATGTTGCCTCACTGGCTCCTTGCTTTGATGGTTTTTGATGAGAAATCTGCTGTCATCTTTAGCTTTGTTCCTTAGTACATAACAAGTCTTTTTTCTCTGGCTGCCTTTAAGTTTTTCTCTTTATCACTACTTTAGAGCAATTTGATTATGATGTGTTTAAGGTAGTTTTACTTGGGTTTCTTATGTTTGGAATTCACTGGGCTCTGGAGGATGTGAGTTTATAGTTTTCATCAACTTTGGAAATAATTTTAGCTCTTATTTCTTCAAATATTCTTTATGTTCCCCCCTCTTTCCCCTCTCCTTCCAGGACTCCAACTACCTACCTATAGCTCACTGATTCTCTTTTCATTTTTTAATTCTCTTTTCTCTCTATGTTTCATTTTAGATTGTTTTTATTGCCATGTCTCCATGTCTCCTAATCTTTTCTTCCACAATGTCCGGGAGTCTGCCAACACTGTTCATCTCATAAATGGTTGTTTCATCTACCGAAGTCTGACTTGGGCCATTGATACTGTCCATGTCTCTACTTGACTTTTGAGCATATGAAATACAGTGATAGCAACTGCTTTAATATCTTTGCCTGCTAATTCTAACATCCATGTCAGTTCTGGGTTGATTTCAATTGACTGACTGCTCTCTTTGTTATGGGCTATATTCTTCTGCTTCTTTGCCTGCCTGGTAACTTTTGCTTGGATGAAAGGTGTTGTGAATTTTACCTAGTTGCATGTTGGCTAGTTTTGTATTCCTCTAAATATTCTTGAGCTTTGTTCTGGGGTGCTGTTAAGGTCCTCAGAAATAGTATGATCTTTTGGGGTCTTCCTGTTAAGGTTTGTTAGGTTGACCAGAGCAGTGCTTTCTCTGGGACTAATTATTTCCCACTACTGAGGGAAAACCCTTCTGTGTATTCTACCTAATGCGCCACACGTCTCTGAGGTTTTCCAGTATGGGTATGGGGAGTTGGAACAGGCTCTCTTCACAGTCCGGTGTGACCACTGAGGACTAGTACCTCTAACCTTTAGGTGGTCCTTTCCCCAGCTCAGGCCATTGCTTCCCAGGTTTGCACTGATCACTACTAGGCTGGATACGATGGGGTAGGGAGGAAAGGAGGGTGTCTAAGCAGACCTCTGGGGTTTGGTCCCTGTGCAACTCTCTCCAGTCAGGCCCTCCGTACTACAAACACCCAGTGTCCCGTCCTCCTCAGACTCTCAGCTCCCTCCCCTCAACCCCAGGGGTTGACCCAGCTCCACCTCAGAAACTGTCAAGGCAGCATGCTGGGGCAATACCCATTTATTTCTCATCACCTGGGGGGGTCACTACTTTCTGTTGCCTAGTGCTCTGTGTCTTGGAAGTCATTGCTTCACATATTTTGTCCATTCTTTGGCTGATTCAAGTGGACAAAACTGATCTCTGTTATTCCATGTTGGTTACAAGCAGAACTCTCTAGCCACTCATTTACAATTATTAATATATTGGGGTTCAAATATACTAGTAATTACCAGCATGTTTGGGTTTAATAAGTGCTTTACACTCTCCCACTTGATTTATATTTCCTTTGTTCTCTTTGACGATCTACTTTTGAATGAATTGTTTTTTATTATTCCATTATTCTACTGTACGAGCTTGGAAGTTATGCAGTCTTTTCTTTCAGAAGCTACTCTAGAGATTATAACTTGCTTCCTGAACTTCTCAATGTCTAACATTAAATGATACCTTTAGGAAGAACGCAGAAATCTCAGAACATTGTAACTCTACCTACCCCCTCACAAATTACAGACCAATGTCACCATGCATCTTCATCCTATCACCCACGCTTCACGATGTTATTGCTGTTACGTTCTATCAACATCCACTAAGATTCGCTTACGTATTTACTGTTTTGTTGTTTTTTATACCTTCCTGCCTCTCTATTCTTCCTGAGATCATCCTTTTTCCTGAAGAATACCTCTCAGTATTTTCTTTAGTGTGGTTCTTCTTATGCCAAACTCTGTTTTTCTGTCTGAAAATGTCTTTATTTTACCTTCAGTCTCGAAGGATATTTTCTCTGCATACAAAATCCTAGTTCAACAGCTATCTGCCTTGTAGCACTTTAAAGATATCATTCTGATGCCCCGAGTTCCTTTACTTATGTTAAAAACTAGCTGTCAGCCTAAGAGAAAGAGTTGGGACCCCCTTTGCTTTGGGTGGAGACCACTAGCTTGGTGTACGGGGGAACCAGAATCATTCCAGCCTTTGGGGGTGGGGGAAGGGAAGTAAAATTCACCCGTGAATCATCTTTATGCGCTAAAGCTGGATTAAGGCAACCATAGAGTTTTGGTGCCCCCTGGTGCCTGGCAGAAGGAGACCTCAATCACACGGAGAAAGACTCCCCCCTGCATCCTGAAATATTTCTATAATGTGGCAAATACAAGGTCTGTCCCACAATGAGCCTACAAGGGGACAGACAGAATGTGTAGAAATACAAGTGAAAATAGTAACAAGCCCATGGGCATCCAGATATTGAAATTATCATAAACTTTCATGCACATCTCAAAATAAATATATATTCATTGTTTAAGTAGATAAAGGACAAGATTGAGAATTTTGGAAGAGATCTGAAAACCGTAAAAAGAAAGAAATAGAATTGTATCATGTGCCTCTTAAGATGAGCGCAGGCTCTCTTGGCTGCGCCTGTCCCAGACCGTTGGGCTATTTGTCTTGCTTCAGCTGTCACAGTGGGTAACCGGTTCTGGGCGGGCCCACCTGACTCCATGCAGGTGCAACTCAGCAGCATTACACATCAAGCCCAGCCTGGGCACCACTTAGTTTCAACCCCAGGTCTTCCCAGTTTCCACTGCAGCATGAAAGCCCCAGGACTCACTCAGCACTCACATTTGTGTGATGCAAATGTGGGCGAGTTAATACTCCATGGGGTGAACCACTGATGAATGGGATTTGCGCACTGGCTTGTGAGTAAACTATTCCCCATTCCTCCTCCTGAATGGAACGTGCTGATACTCAGCCCCTTGGAAGATGCTGCTATGAAATGGAATAACCAGCTGGCTAATTTCCAGGTCTGTCCCCACCATGCCCTAGTCGCTCCTGACTGCCTGATTTCCTTCTCTAATACAATAGGAGCACTGAGTCTTTGCCTCAAATTCTCCTTCCTAGGTGTGTGAATGTCCTGTGGCTGCCATAAGAAAGTACCACAAACTGGGTGACTTAAAACCACAGAAATGTCCTGTCTCACAGTTCTGGAGCCAGAAGTCCAAAATCAAGGAGTCAGCCAGGCTGTGCTCTCTCCAAAGGCTCAACGGGAGAATTTTTCCTTGCTTATACCAGCTCCTGGTGGCCCCAGGCATTCCAGGTTTCGGGCAGCAACCCTCCAACCTCTGCATCCCTCTCCACATGGCAGTATCCCCTGTGCCTGTCATCTCTGGGTCCAAATTTCCCTTTTATAAGGGCACCAGTCATACTGGATTAAGGTTCACCCTAACGACCTCATTTTAACTTGATTACCTCTGTAAAGAACTTATTTCCAAATAGGGTCACATTCTGAGGTACTGGGGGGTAGGACTTCAACTTAGTATTTGAGGGGACACAATTCAACTCATATCATCAAGGAACCCTGGCTAGGACCCAAATAAATAAATAAAAATTTCATTAACCAAAAAAATAGTAAAATAATTCAGATTACAAACTTGTTTGGTGGGCTTACTAGCAAATTCTATGAGCTGGAAGAGAATATCCAGAATAAAGCATAAGGAAGGAAAAGAATGGAGGGGAAAAAAAAGAAGAGGTGCTAAGATCTTACCACTCCTATTCAACATGGTTCTGGCAGTCCTAGCCAGACAATCAGGCAAGGGAAAAAAATAAAAGGCATCCATATCAGAAAGGAAAAAGTAAAATGATCTGTTTGCAGTTGACATGATCTTATATGCAGAAAACACTAAAGACACCCCCCCACACACACACCCCCACACGCACACAAACTATTGGGAGAACTGAATTTATAAATTCAGTAAAGTTGCAGAATGCAAAAACTAACACACACAAATCAGGTGTGTTTCTATAGACTAACAGTGAACCATCCAAAAAGGAAATTAAGGAAACATTCCCATTTAAAATAGCACCAAAAGGAATAAAATATTTAGGGGGAAAAAACAGTCAAGGAGGCAAGAGACTTACATACTGAAAACCTTAAGACACTGATGAAAGAAATTGAAGAAAACAGAAACAATGTTCATGGATGGGAAGACTTCCCATTGCTAGAATGTTCACATTACCCAAAGCAGATTTGATACAATCTTTATCAAAATCCCAAAGGCAATTTTTCCTGAAGTTGAAAAAAACAATCCTAAAATTCAGTAATTTAGGAAAAGTAATCTTCAAGAACAAAGCTGAAGGCTTCACATGTCCTGATTTCAAAAGATACTACAAATACACAGTCATTAAAACAGCATGGTACTGGCATAAAAACAGACATGCTGGGGCACCTGGGTGGCTCAGTCAGTTAAGCCTCTGACTTGGTTTTGGCTCAGGTCATTATCTCAGGGTTGTAAGATCGAATCCTGTGTCAGGCTCCCTGCTCAGTGGGGAGTTGCTTGAGATTCTCTCTCTCTGTCTCTCTGTCTCTCTGCCCCTCCCCCCACCATGTGCATGCACTCCCTCTCTAAAATAAATAAATAAATAAATCTTAAAAAAAAAATAATAAAACAGACATGCAGACCAATGGATCAGAACAGAGAGACCAGAAGTAAACCCATATATGTACAGTCCACTGATCTTCAACAATACACAATGGAGAAAAGAAAGACTCTAACAAACAGTGCCAGGAAAACAGATATCCACATGCAAAAGAGTGAAATTGGACACTTATCTGGCACTGTACCCAAAAATCAACTCAAAATAGATTAAAGGTTTAAATGTAAGACAGGAAACCATAAAACTCTGAGAAGAAAATATGGGGAAAAGCTTCATGACATCAGTCTTGGCGATGATTTCTTGAATAGGACACCAAAAACATAGGCAACAAAAGCAAACATCAACAAGTGGGACTACCTGAAACCAAAAAGCTTCCGACCATAAAAGGGAACTATCAACAGAATGAAAAGGCAACCCATGGAATGGGAGAAGATATTTGCAAACTATGTCTCTGATAAGGGGCTAATATTCAAAATATATGAGGATCTCTTACAACTCAATAGCAAAAAATCAAAAAACCTGATTAAAAGTGGACAAAGGATTTGAATAGATATTTTTCCAAAGAAAATATACAAATGGCCAACAGGTACATGAAGATGCTCTATATCACTAATCAGGGAAATGCAATTCAAAATTATAGGAGATATCACTTCATACCCTTTAGGATGGATATTATTTTTAAAAAAAAATAGGTTAGTATTGGCAAGGATGTGGAGAAATTGAAACCCTTGTACACTGTTGAGAATGTAAAATGGGCTAGCTGCTATGGAAAACGGTATGGGGGTCCTCAAAAAATTAAAAATTGAACTACCATATGATCCAGCAATCCCATTTCTGGGCATCTAACTAAAAGAATTGAAATCAGGATCTCAAAGAGATATTTGCATTCCCATGTTTGTTGTAATATTGTCCACAATAGCCAAGAAATGGTAAAACCTCAATGTTCATGGACAAATGAATGGATAAAGGAAATGTGTTATATACCTACTTTGGAATATTATTCAGCCTTCGAAAAGAAGAAAATCCTGTCATTTGAGACAACATGGATGAACCTGGAGGACAGTATGCTAAGTGAAATAAGTCAGACACAGAAGGACAAATACTCCATGATTCCACTACTAAAATAGTCAAACTCATAGAAACAGTTTAGAATGGTGGTTGTCAGGGACTAGACAGGGGAGGGGGACAGAACTAGGGAGGGGCTGCTCAGCAGGTATAGTTTCAGTTACACAAGATGGAGAAGTCCAGGAGATCTGCTGGACACATGGTTTCTGTAGCTAACAATACTGTCTGTGTATTTAAAAATTTGCTGCAAACCCCAGTGTTTATAACAGCAATGTCCACAATAGCCAAACTATGGGAAGAGCCCAGATGTCCATTGACAAATGAATGGATAAAGAAGATGTGAGATATATATATAGATATATAGATATATAGATATGTACAATGGAATACTACTCAGCCATCAAAAAAATGAAATCTTGCCATTTGCAATGACGTGGGTGGAACTAGAGAGTGTTAAGCTAAGTGAAATAAGTCAATCGGAGAAAGATACATGGAATTTAGGAAATAAAACAGAGGATCATAGGAGAAGAAAGGAAAAAATAAAACAAGACAAAACCAGAGAAGGGGAAAAAAACCATAAGAGACTCTTAATCTCAGGAAACAAACTGAGGGTTGCTGGAGGGGAGGAGGGTAGAGGGATGGGGTAACTGGGTAATGGGCTTTAAGGAGGGCACGTGATGTGATGAGCACTGGGTATTATATAAGACTGATGAATCACAGACCTGTACCCCTGAAATCAATAATACATTATGTTAATTAATTGAATTTAAATTTTTAAAAATTAGTTTTAAAAAATAAAATAAAAAATGAAAAAAATTGTTGCAAGGGTAGATAGATCTCATGTTAAGTGTTCTCACTGTATTTTTTTTTTAATTTTAAAAAAAGAGCTCCTCCCACCCAGCTGTTGGTGAGCCATGGACCAAGAAGGTGGGAAGGATGGAGCCCACACATGGAGGTGGTGAGGGCTGTGACCAAGGAAATGGGGGGCCCAGGAGCCCTACCTAGTGTCATCCCATCCACCTATGCCTCTTTCCCCACACAACTCCAGCCTTCTCTCCTGGAAACAGCCTCTCATCCTCAGCTCTTCCTCCCCCATTCTAACCCACCATCCACATCTGCATCAGCCACCAGAGTTGACTCCATGCTTGAAAATGTTGTGGATCTTGCTCTCTTGCTACCTAGTCTTCCTATGGCCTGGAAAATAAAGTCTTAGCTCCTCCCGAGGGTGGAGCCCGTAATGGATGAGGGCCGAGCTGCCGGCAGTCCTTCTGCATCATGAAGGAGTGCTAGAAGCCACCTGCCAAGAGAGCCAGCAGGAGAGAAAGAAACCAGGATGCGGATGCACGGATGCTGGATCAAGCCACCCCTAAAGTCGGTGACTGAGCCAGTGGAGGCATTGTTTAAGTCAGTTTGAGTTGGTTTTCTGTCACAACAGAAATGGTTGTACGCCCCCATGAAAACACCACAAACTCCAGGGCAGGACTTTGTCAGTCTCGGTTGCCCTGTAATCCCAGCACGAAAACACAGCAGGTGCTAAATAAAAGTTGGTGACGCGGGAGATGCCTGGAGGGCAGCGGAGTTGAGAGAGGCCCAGAGCGGAGGGACAGGGGTGTGGGAGGCAGCCTGAGGCTCGTGCCATCAGGCATGGCCCCCCTGGGCCACCAGGGGCCCCTTCGTCTGCTTCCTGGCCTCCATAGCCCAGAGAGTTCTGACACACCCAGAGGCCGGGCCCCATCTCCAGCCTCCCGGAAACACCTCCCGGTTCCCAGATACCTGCCTGGTAACAGGGGATTCCAGACACTTCGCCACAGCGGGAGCTCAAATCAGAACCCGCATTTTATCACAATGCCTGGGGACATCTGTGCGCCTGGCTTGAGAAGCCCTGCCACCGTTGTACAGAGGACAGTGTTAATCGCCTGAGCAGGCTGCTAGGGAGCAGCCAAGCCCCCCTCCCGCCCCACTCAGCTCCTCGGCCTCTGCTGGGGTGCTGGGCACCACCCTCATCTGGCCCGGGGGCTCTGCCCTTGGCCCAGGTGTGTATGGCAGGGGTGAGGAGCTGGTCTGGGGGTGATCTCAGGAAGCTCCTTTCTCTGACCTACTGCCCTCTGAGCTGTGGGGGCCCCAACAGGTCAGGCTGACATCGCTAGAGGCCCGTCCCTGATCTGCCTCCCAGAGAGGGGACACAGGGGCTGGGGGCCCGCTCTGGTCAAGAGCTGTGCCTGGCCCTGCCTGTACCCTTCTCCCCTCGGCTGCCCCTGCCCGGTTCAGGCCCCAAAAGTCCTGCCTCCTGGTGAGTCCCTGGCCTCTGCCCTCTTCCCACTGCTGGCTGTTCTGCTCCAGGCTGCCCAAGGAAACGTCCCCCTGACCCCCTCTCCTCTGCTCTGAAACTCTCAGTGGCTCCCGCTGTCCCCGAGACAGGGGCACCAGCTTCTCAGTCTGTGATCTGCAGCCCGGAGCCCTGCCCTCGGCCACAGCCCATCCCCACCTCCTGTCTGGTCTCTCTGGGAAGCAGCAGTGTGGACCCCTTGGGGCGCTGATGAGATCACACCTTCCCTGTGTCAGGGAAGAGACTGTGGGGCCTTCTGCAATTTCTCCCCCTAGAGTGTCGCTCCTTTGTTTTACATTGTCAGCCCCTTTTAAGGGCAGCTCTCCTTGGGAGTGGCCACACATTTGGGATGCCATTTGCAAAGCTGAGTGGGGAGAAGACAGAGCAGAACATGCCCACCAAGGGGCCTTAGGGAGGTCTGGCATCTCTGGGGAGGATTTCCAGGTGGTCACTGGTCCCTGGGGAATAGAAGGCCAATGGGATTTGGGGCCCTTGGTCAGTTCCTAGGCACTGGGATTTGGACCCTTATGACCAGAGGGTGGCTTGGGGCGGGGGGAGGAGTTGACCCCAGGAAGATGGTCCCATCCTCACATTACGAACATACCTCAGAGACACTGCGGGTTCGTTTCCAGACCACTGCAGTAAAGTGAGCATCACAACAGAGCAAGTCGCATGAACTTTTGGGGGTTCCCAGAGCATTCCAAAGTTATGTTTACACCACACTGTAGTCTCTTACATGTGCAACAGCATCGTGTCTAAAAAGTCAGTGTTCAGAGCTTAATGAAAAAAGCCGCATTGCTAACCGCGCTCACG
>NC_138377.1:2722633-2770236 GCF_054177405.1 Leptonychotes weddellii | reverse complement strand
CCCCCCCCCCCCCCCCGCTTAGAGAGAGAGCAGAGATGTGGGAAGGAGTAGCACCTTCCTGACTTATTGTCAGATTTATTTTTGGACCATTTTTTACAGCAGTTTTAGATTCACAGCAACACTGAGCGGAAGATAAGAAATGTCCTATATAGTCCCTGTCCCCACACATGCACAGCCTGCCCCATTATCAACATGACCACCAGAGTGGGACATTTGTTACAATTAATGGATCTACACTGACTTCATCACCCAGAGTCCTCGGTTTACATTAGGGCTCCCTCTTGTTTGTGTACATTGCATGGGCTTGGGCAAATATACAATGACATGCATCCCTCATTAGAGTATCATACAGAGTAGTTTCGCTGCCTTAAAAATCCTCTGTGCTCTGCCAATCCATCCCTCCCTCCCGCCACCATCCCATGGAAGCTACTGATCTTTTTACTGTCTTCATGGTTTTGCCTTTTCCAGAATGTCACACAGTTGGAACAATACAGGAGGCAACCTTTCCAGACTTTTTTCACTTAGCAATATGCATTTAAGTCTCCTCCATGTCTTTCCATGGTTTGATAGTTCATTTTCTTGTTAGTGCTGAGTAACATTCCCTTGTCTGGATGGACCACAGTTTATCCATTCACCTACTGAAGGACATCTTGGTTGCTTCCAAGTTGGATCAATTACAAATAAAGCTACTGTAAATATCTGTGTGCAGATTTTGTGTGGACATAAGTTTTCAACTCCTTTGGGTAGATACGAAGGCGCACGATTGCTGGGTCACAAGGTGTGAGGACGTTTAGTTCTATAAGAAACCACCCAAGTGACTTCCCCAGTGGCTGCACCATTTCCCATTCACCCTGGCGATGAATGAGAGTCCCTATTGCTCCTCATCCTCACTGGCATCCAGGGTTGTCAACGTTCCAGTTGCAGCCACTCTAATAGGTGTGTGTAGTATCTCACTGTTTTTGTAATTTGCATCTCTCTGATGACATAGGATGTGGAGCAAATTCTCATAAATTTATTTACCATCCATATATCTTCTTTGATTAGGTGTCTGTTAAGAAATGTGGCCCATTTTTAAAAATTGGATTGTTTGTTTTCTTATCATTGAGTTTTAAAAGTTCTTTGTATATTTTGGATAATCCTTTATCAGATGTGCCGATTGCAAATAGTTTCTCCCAGATTGTGGCTTGTCTTCTCATTCTCGTGACAATGTCTTTCACTTTCACAGAGCAGAAGTTTTTAATTAAATGAAGTCCAGCTCATAATTGTTTCTTTCATGGATCAAGCCTTTGATGTTATATCCAAAGTGTGATAAAGCCCAAGGTCATCTAGATTTTCTCCTATGCTATCTTCTAGTTTTTTTTGTATTTAACATTTAAGTTCGTGATCCATTTTCAGTTAATTTTTGTGAAAGGTATAAGGTCTGTATCTAGATTTATTTTTACCCATGTGGGTGTCAAATTGTTCCAGCACCATTTGTTGAAGAAACTATCTTTGCTCCATCGTATTGCCTTTGTTGTTTTGTCAAAGATGAGTTGACTATATTCATGAGGGTCTATTTCTGGGCTCTCTATTCTGTTCTATTGATCTATTTGTCCATTCTTTTGCCAATACCACATTGTCTCGATCAATGTAGCTTTATAGAAAGTCTTGAAGTCAGATAGTGTCAGTCCTCAACTCTGTTCTCTTCCAGTATTGTGTTGACTATCTGGAGTCTTTTGCCTCTCCATAGAAACTCCAGAATCAGTTTTTCAATATCCACAAAATAACTTGCTGGGATTTTTATTGGGACTGCATTGAATCTATAGATCAAATTAAGAAGAACTGACATCTTAACACTATTCAATCTTCCTATTTATGAACATGGATATCTCTCTATTTAGTTATTTTTTTTGTTTCTTTCATCAGAGTTTTGTAGTTTTCCTCATATAGATCTCACATATATTTTGTTAGTTATAAACCTAAGTATTTCATTTTGGAGGAGGAGCTAATGTAAATAGCATTATGCTTTTACTCTCAAGTTCCTTATTCACTGCTCGCATATAGGAAAGCAATTGACTTTTGTTTATTAATCTTATATCCTACAACCTTGTTATAATTGTTTATTAGTTCCAGTTTTTGTCAATTTTTTCATATATTCTTCATAGACAACCATGTCATCAGTGAACAAAGATAGTTTTATTTCTTCCTTCCCAATCTGTATACCTTTTATTTCCTTTTCTTGTCCTACTAATTATCCAAGACTTCCAGTACTATATTGAAAAGGAGTGGTGAGAAGGGGCATCCTTGTCTTGTTTCTGATCTTAGTGGGAAAGCTTTAGCTTCTCACCATTAAGTATGATGTTGGCTCTAGGTTTTTTGTAGACACTCTTTATCAAGTTGAGGAAGTTCTCTCTCTATTCCTGGTTTACTGAGAGTTTTTATAAAGAATGGATGTCAGATTTTATCCAATAATTTTTCTGCAAACATTGAAATGATCATGTGATTTTTCTTCTTTAGCCTGTTGGTGTAATGGATTACATTAATTGATTTTCAGGTGTTGAAACAGCCTTGCATACCTATGATAAATCCCACTTGGTCAGGGTCTATAATTCTTTTTATACATTGTTGGATTTGATTTGCTAATATTTTTTGAAGATTTTTACATCTATGTTATTGTGAAATATTGGTCTGTAGTTTTCTTTTCTTGTAATGTTTTTGCTTGGTTTTGGTATTAGGGTAATGCTGGTCTAGAGTGAGTTAGGATGAGTTAGGAAGTATTCTTTCTGTTTCTGTATTCTGAAAGATAATGTGGAGAATTGCTACAATTTTTTCCTTAAGTGTTTGGTAGGATTCACCAGTGAACCTATCTGGACTCCGTGCTGTTTTGGAAGGCTATTAATTATTGATTCAATCACTCTAATAGATACAGGCTTATTCAGATTGCCTATTTCTTTGCGTGTGAGTTTTGGCAGATTGTGTCTTTTGAGAAATAGGTCCATTTTATCAAGCTTATCAAAGTTGTGAGCACAGAGTTTATAGCATTCCTTTGTTTTCCTTTTTTTTTTTTAAGAGAGAGAGAGCAAGAGCTTGGGAGGAGGGGCAGAGGGAGAGGGAGAGGGAGAGAGAGAGAATCTTAAGCAGACTCCCCACTGAGCGTGGAGCCCAAAGGGGAGCTCAATCACATGACCCTGAGATCATGACTTAAACCAAAATCAAGAGTCAGACGCTTAACTGACTAAGCCATCCAGGTACCCCCCCCCCTTTGTTATCATTTTAATGTCAGTGGGATCTGTAGTGATGTCCCCTTTTTCATTTCTGAGATTAGTAATTTGTCTTCTCTTTTTTTTCTTGGTTAGCCTGGGTAAAGGCTGGTCAATTTTATTGGTAGTCTTTTTCACTCAAACTTTAACCAACTGAGCCACCCAGGCACCCCTCTCAAACTTCAAATATGTCACTCCACTCTGTTCTTGCTTGCATGATTTCTGAAGAGAAGTTGGATGTAATTTTTTTTTAATTAAAGAATAATTGACATACAATATTATATTAGTTTCAGGTACAACATAGTGATTCAATATTTATATACATTACAAAATGATCACCACAATAAGTCTAGTTACCATCTATCACCATACAAAGCTGTTACAAAATTATTGATTATATCCCCTATCCTGTACGTTACATCCCATGTCTTATTCATTTTAAGGATGTAATCCTCATCTTTGTTCCTCTGTAGGTAAGGTGTTTTATCCTTTGGCTTCTTTCAGGATTCTTTTCTTTACCTTTGATTTTCTGTATTTTGGAAATGAAATGCGTAGGTGTAGTTTTCTGGGCATTTATCCTGCTTAGTACTCTCTGAGCTTCCTGGATCTGTGGTTTGATGTTTGGGGTTAATTTGGGGGAAATCCTCAGTCATTATTGTTTCAAATGTTTATTCTGTTTTCTTCTTTCTTCTCCTTCTGGACTTCCCATTACACTATGTCATACCTTTGTAGTTGTCCCACAGTCCTTGGATATTCTGTTCTGTGTTTTTTGATCCTTGTTCTGTTTGCTTTTCAGTTTTGTAGGTCTCTTTTGAGATAACCTCAAGCTCAGAGATTCTTTCCTCAGCCGTGTCCAGTCTACTAATAAGCCCATCAAAGGCATTCTTAAGTTTTCTCACAGTGTGTTTGAGCTCTCACATTTCTTTTTGGTTCTTCCTTTGGATTTCCATCTCTGCTTCCATTGCACACCTGTATTTGCACACTGTCTACTTTATCCATGAGAGCCCTTAGTATATTCATCATTGTTTTAAATTCCCTGTCTGATAATTCCAACATCCCTGCCATACCTGAGTCTGGTTCTGGTATTTGCTTTATCTCTTCAAACTGTGTTTTTTGTTTTTTTGCCTTTTAGTATGTCTTGCAATTTTTTCTTGCTAACAGGACATAATGTACTGGGTAAATGGAACCACTCTACGTAGGCTCTGGTGATGTGGTGGTGAGGTGTGGGCGGGAGAGAAGACTTCTGTAGTCCCGTGAGTGTCCTGGTTTTTTAGTGAGCCTGTGCCTCTGGACTTCTCAGCACTTCTCCTTGGGGTGGGACAGGCTGGCTAGAGTGGGCTGGAGCTGGATATTTCCCTGCCCCCAGGTCAGTTAGGCTCTGATAAAACCCCAGCAAGTTAGGCTCTGGGATAACTGGTTCCTCCTGAGGGCAGCCCTTGTTAAGAAGAACAGAGTGCTCTGGTATACTTCAAGATGGTTCTTTTTCCCCTCCTGCCAGAAACATGAGGGGATTTTTCTCTGATATTCCCTGTAAGAACCTAGAAGTGAAAACTCTCAGAAGTGGGGGGGCCCTCTGTGACAGGTCCCCTTGGAGTTTTGACTCAGGTCATCCACACTGAGCCTCCAGCAATTCCAAAGTTCAGGTATTCCTACCTCAACACTGGCTCCCACAGAGGCTTCTGCTTGTGGGATCCTGTCCAGTAAGGTATGATTCTCTGTATTAACCTGTCAGTCTCTTCAGCTTTGGGGGCAGCAGTTTGTCCTGTGACCTCCCTTCTCTTATAGATCTAAATTTTGCTGCTTTTGCAGTTGGTTCAACTATTTATTTATTAGGACAAGGGGCAACATCAAGTTACTTATCTGCTGGACCAGAAACCAGAACCATTTACCCGCTTTTAAGGCATTCCGGCCGCTCTTTGTGTTTACTGGAACACAAATAAGCATGGAGTCAACTAGAGGTGAAAAGCATGGAGTCAACTAGAGGTGTGGTCAATCCTCTCCTAAAAGAATCCATTCCCACCTTCTTATCCACATTCCGCAACCCATATTTATTCACATTCCTTGGTATTTGTCTGGAACCAAGGAGATTTCCGATTCTGATATTCCCAAAAAGCCTCTGAAATGGATCAAAATAGGACATCCATTATCCTAACTCCAAACCACACCAAAAGCAAAAAAAACCAAAACAACAACAACAACAGCAAAAGCAATCTTCCCTCCTGTTTTTCTAGCTCCCATTTGTACGAAGCTCAATGTTGGGGCCAGGCAAGCTCATGGGGGAGTTAGCGGACAGCCCAGCCCAAATTGTCCCAATTCCAAAGCAATGCAATACAAACCCCTGGGAAGCCCCTCCCCACTAGTCTTTATCATAAAGAAGTTAAAATTCAAAAATTGCTCCACCAAAATTAAAGTTCCAATGGAATGAAAGCCTTCCTCACAATCTGGCGCAGAGATTCATCTGTCAGCATCCGCATGTGGGGTGAAGCCCAGCAGGCGCTGGGGCTGAGTCATCTTTCACTAACCAGGTGGTTTCAGGAGCAATTCCGTAGGAGGAATTAATCCAACCTCAGTTCCCCAAAGTGGCCAAGACAGTAAGGACAGGCCCCCACACCCGAGATTTGGTCCAAGGGAGGCTAGGGTCTCCCCTCTTCCCTGCACAGAGCAATGGAAGGACCAGGAGTCACCTGGACAGAAACAGGAAGCCACCTGTGTGGAAACAGGAAGCCAGGAGAAGGGAACCCCTGAGCTCATCCGCACCAAGTCACCAGTTGTTCTTAGTTCACACCTTGTGAGCTTAAAACTCAGGAAAAAAATCTCCCACCAGGAAGCAAGCTGTGAACTACCTTCGTATGGCTGCTTCTCTCAGAAAACAGGATCCAAAACATCCCTCCTTCTTTTAAACTTGGGGATTTTGCCATGGTAGTTGGTACCTCATGCCCGATTTCACCTCAAGTCCTCTGAGGTGGGGGTGTCTGCTGCTTTTATGCCCCGGTGTCTGTCCTCACAGCAACTGGACCCCACTTTCCCTTAAGGAACCCCGCTCTCTCTCGACCATGCCTGTGGTGAAGCCACTGGACTAAAAGGAGGTGATGACCCAGGGACGACAATCTGGAACATTCTATCTGGTCAGGAAGGGGCACAGAACCCTGGGCTTCAGTTTATAAGAGTCTGAAACTACAGGGCCACTCTCAAGTGACCTAAAGAAGCCCAGCTGAGATCCCTGCTGACCTCCCTGGAGCTCCAATCAAGCTGCACCTGAAGCTGGATCTAGACTTTTCCAGCTTTTGTGAACGAATAGATTCACTTTTCACTTAAGCAAGGCTCAGCCAGATTTTCTATGGCTCGTGCAACTAAAGAAGCCTTTCTCCTCTTAGAGTCCTGGGTGTTTAAAAACTTTATTTGCCCTTTGACATACCCCCATCCCCACACAGCATGCCACATACATATATACCCACAATAAGGAAAGTTTTAGACCTCACAGTCCCTAAGTTAATGGCCTGCTATGCCTCTGTTCTTCCCTGGGCCTGGAGTTGCTGCCCCCTCCTCTTCTAGAATATTCCTTCATAGATGAGGCTGCCCCAGGGCAGAGTTCTCTAGCATCCCAAACTCATCCTTATTGGAAAGTGACACTCTATGTATTATTGACTACTCCCCCCAACCTGGCTGATCCTCAGCTCCTGAATTTTCCTTGAAATTCCCAGGAGCAGCTGAAGCCTCCTTCTGCCCCCTCTTCTTCCTACGGACCTGGGCTTCTTCCACTGCTTCTCCCACTGCTCAGGACATCTCCTTCTGCTCCTGTGCCTGCCACGTGGACAAACAGGTTGGAGGGAACAGTCGTGCCCCTCTGTTCCCCATCTCTGTTTTGCCTGTAGGGCCAATTCCCACTTTTCACTTAGACCAGGTGCCCCCTAAGAGGCTGGTGTCCTCCCCCTGTGACCGGATGACAGTTTGTGTGTGAACCACCTTCTGAAGCCCTCCCTACTTTTGCTTGGCCTTCCCCTGGCCTCTCTTGGCACTCCCGACCTGGAGCGGATGGTTCCAGCTTTAGGCCTTTTAAATTCTCCTCTCCTGTTTCGGGCTTGCTAGCGTTCCCTGACATGTCCCTCTGCCTCAGCCCGACAAGCAAACGAAGGGTCAGTCCTGTCTTTTCCCTTTACCTGGTCATGAGTCACTCAGCACCCCACTGGGGCTGCACCCTCAGCCCGCATCCCTGAAATTTACCCAGGATGAGTGACTCTTCAGTCAACACATATTTATTAAGAGCCTACTATGTGACAGGCACAGCTCTCGGTGCCGGAGCTGCCTCTGCAGACAAGGCAGATTAGGAACCCCACCTGCATGGAAGCACAGACAATAGACAGCCACCGTAATTAACCTGGACACTATCCGATGTGCTAGGTTAGTGCTACAAAAACAGGACTCAGGAGGGTTCACAGGGGCCCGCACGCAGAGCTGGTGGGAAAGCTGACGTGGGAGCACAGATTTGCAGGAAGCCGTACTGGCAGGAACAGCAATGGGAGCCCTGCCTGGGGAGCCCTCAGAGGGAGGCGAGGGGCTGACGGCCAGCATGGTGGGAGCCCAGGGTGACAGATTTTCAGGGGGTTTAAAGGATTTTGGCTTTTACTTTGAGTGAAGAGGGGAGCCATTGAACGGTTTTGAGTACAAAGGCACATGATGTGACCTGCAATGTAACAGAACGTCTCCAACCGTCAAGAAATGAGTACAGAGGGGCCAATGCCGCCAGAATCCAGACCAGAGACCACAGCGGCAGGACCACATGGCAGCCAAGGAGGTGGTGAGAAGTGGTCAGATACGGGTATATTTTGAAAGAGGATCCAGGGGATTTCCTGGTGGCTTCCACGAGGGGCGGGAGGGAGGAGAGGAAGGGGCTGGGGTTTGGGGCTGAGCACTGGAAGGGTGGAGATGCTATCCATTGCCCTTCGTTGTCAGAGAGGCGAGGCTGCAGGAGAAAAGGGGGGCTCGCAGGGGCAGAAGACAGGGCTGGGTCTGGGGTGCGAAGTTGGGGACATCATCAGCCACGAGGAATAAACAGCTGGAGGCGGAGGGAAGAGGTAAACGTGGGTGCACTTTGCCATATGGACGAGACCTGCAAGGGGCGAGTGTGCATCAAGTCAGGGACCGAGGACTAAGGATGAGGAGCTGAGAGGTGTGGGGGGCATTGGTGGGAGCAGAGGACCCCCTCAAAACAGCTCCGTCCGGGGCTGGAGACGTGCACCGAACAGAATGGGGGGCTTACGTGGAGGAGGCCCATCCTCTGTGTTCGTGGGTGCCATAGACTGCAGTCCCGGGTGACACTCGGGTGTGGGGATAGAAAGACAAGCCTCTGGGACAGAAAGTCGCGCTCACCAATGGGCAGCCCACACCTGAGCTCCGCCTTAACTGAAATGAGGCCTCCCTGACCCCACAGTCCGACATGGGCCAACTGGCCAACACCAGCCACCACGACCCACTGTCCCCGCTTGTCCCCGCTGCTCTTGGTGAGCAGCGAGGCTGCCGCAGCGGGGTGACAGAAGGGAAAGGATGACCTGCCCAGTGCGGAGCGCGGAACCGCCCGGCCCCCCGGGGACCTGCCTGTAGCCCTGCGAGGGACAGCAGCCCGGGCGGGGCGGACAGGTGCGAGGCGCCAGGCCAGCTCCCGGCACCTGTCGCCCTTCCCGCCCGCCCAGCAGCAGCACAGGGCTCCGGGAGAGGAGAGGTGGACTTTCCTGCGGAGACCCCGCCGCTGGCCACGCCCGCCGGCCACGCCCGCCGCCGAGGGTTTCGCCACCTGTCTCCCGGCCACCAATCCAACCAGCATTGGTCCCCCCACCGGAGGCACGGCGGGGGGGTGTAGGCTCAGGATGGGCAGGCATCCAGAAGACCTCTTCCCCGACCAACGGCGCAGGGGGGTCCCGGCACACACGGAGCTGCTGGGGCTGAAAGGCTGTGGGGGGCGGGGGGGGCAGCGCCCAGGTCCTGAGCCCGCTCTCTGGGAATATCAAGGGTGCTCTGCCTGCGAGAACGCTGGAGCCCACTCAGTCCTTAAACCCACGCCGCGAGGAGGTACCATCACTGCACAGAGGAGGAGACGAAGGTTCAGAGAGGGCAACGCATGAACCCAGCGGCACAGGGCCCTGGAGTAGCAGACTTGGCATCTCCAATGTCAGGCTCGTTCTTTACGTGGTTTTCCCGAGTGCTCCTCCCCAGGCACAGGCTGTCGGCCTGGGAAACTCATGCTTGGTTGCATCCAATTATTTGTTGTTTTATTTTATTTTCTGTTGTTTCTATTGTATTGTATTATTTTTAGCACCAAGAGCCTGGAGCCACTTCCCCTGCCTGCCTGCAGATATCGCCCCCTTTGGGGGGCACCAGGGGTGGGCCTGGGATAGGAACCCCAGTGGGTCAGCTCTGCTTGCCTCTTAAAGGCTCATCCAGTCATTGGATTTCTATCATCAGGACCTGTCCTTGAGCCCCCACATTGGGTATAAAATAAAACGGGTAAAATGTGTATGTACCCAACCAAAAAGATGCCAGCAACTCAAAGGAAGCCAGGCTCTCACACCTCTGAGGAAGCTGGATGGAAGCCCGCCGGCCCAGTGCTCTGGATTTCTGTGGACAAAGGGAGGAAAAGCAGACTCCGGGCCCCTAGGAAATACTCCACTAGCTCTCGTTGGCATCTTCATTAGCGGCCTCAAAGGGGGATCCAGAGGCTCTTACCTCTCCAGCGTCCCTTCTCCTGACTGATGGGCCTGGAATCCCAAAAACCATGTTCCCTGGGGCTGCAGTCCGTCCCTGTCCCCTCCTTCCACCCCTCAGAAGAGGAAATGGCCTGGTCCCTGCCTGCCTTAGAGCCCAGTCTGGTCACCTGGGGACAGCCTGCCTGTGATGCAGCAGGAGTGGGAGTAGGGGAAGAGTCTTTGACTGCAAGGTTCCTACCCATGAGGCTCCCCTGGCCTTGCCCTTGAGAACCGCCCCCCACCACCACCACCGCCGGGCTTCACCCCCGGCCGCTTACTGCCCTCGGAAACATGAAACCACATTTCTCTTCTCATTGCCTCCTTCCCATTCCGGGCTCTTTTGAGCCCTTTTGACTGCGCTACTGCATCCCCTTGTCATCGGGCCCTCACTTAATGTTTCCAGAGGAGAGAGAGGAAAGGAGGAAGGGAGGGGGGAGGTGCAGATGGATGAAGGAACCCAGGAGAATGAAAGCCAATCCGAGCAAGGTGTCGGGGGTCACAGGTGGGAGACATTCCTCTGTTCAGGGAGCTGTGGCAGCCAGGGGCTCTCACAGGGGAACAGAAGCTTCCCTTGTGTCGGGACGACCCCTCCTGCCCTGGCCCCCAGAGGTGCGGGCCGGGGGGAGGGGCCGAGGGCGCAGGTCGGCTCAGCCAGGTGGCCCCACAGGGAGTCTCACACGCCACCACATTTCCTTCCTGCCTCTTTGAACAAGCCGGTGAGAAGGGGCTGGGGATGCCCCGGCGCCACTTTTGGGGCTGAGAAGGTGGGTTGTGGTTTCAGGTTAGCCGCCCACTGCCTCCTGGGTGAGGTGAGTAAGCCCCTTCCCCTCCCAGGGCGGCCCGGAGCTACGCGGTCCTCCCGCTGCTGCTGAGCCCCTCTGAGCCGAGCGGCATCATAAATGCAACATGCACCGTGGAATGTAAAGACTTTGGGAAAACAATGAATGCAAAACATCTCTTAGTACATTTCATATCCTTGCATGTTAAAATGATGTTTGGGATGTATTGGGTTAAGTCAAAGATCTATTAAAATTAATGTCACCTGTTTCTTTTTACTTTTTCAGTGTGGCCACTAGAACATTTTAAGTTACATATGTGGCTCTCATTCTATTTCTTCTTTTAAATTTATCATAAACTTTATTTCTTGTTGATAGAACAGTGAGGCACTATTTTTCACATGGGCAACAATCCCATTATACCACCGAGCTGTTTAAATTTGAACATTATAGCTTACATATGGAACATCAACTATGTTTTTTTTTTTAATTTTTGTATTAACGTATAATGTATTATTTGTTTCAGGGGTACAGGTCTCATTCTATTCCTGTTGGATGGTGCTGGTCTAGAGAGTTCTAAGGCCTTTTGATGTGAGTTTTGTATGAGCTGTGACACTTTCCCATAGACCACACACACACACACACACACACACACACACACTCACACGCAGCGAGGAGAATCTTGATCTTGTTTGGGGTTGTCTGAGGAATTAAGTCAGTGTGAGATTATGGTGGGAAGGGCCAGGCAGCCTGGGGGCAGCAGGGCTGTAAACGAAGCTTCAGGGGGCTCTTGCTTAGACAGGATAGGGGAGAGGCTACTTGCCTTTCTCTCTTGGGGTCTTCCAGAGCTCTCTGGGAAAGCAAGGGGAAGGGCTGGGAATACCAGTAAAGGCTGGAGCAGAAAGAAGCATCCAGTTCTGGGGAGTTTGTGGTCGCCAACAGCCCCCAACTCTTCTCACGGGAGAGTCAAATGGTTTAACCTTCCAGAGAGGTTTTCCCGAGGAAGTCACTGCCTTCCTTACGTTCTGGAGCAGGGCCCTGTCTACCCACAGCCTGGCCAGTGCCAGCCTCACAGGGGCTGGAGGTCATGGCCTCTCAGCCCCAAGGTTCATTCATCCCAAAGGAGGCTGGTGACTCAGCTTGACAGATGCATGGCCCCAGGTCGCAGTAAGCCAAGAGTGGTTTTGGGAAATGCAGCTGCCCCTTGTGCAGGGGTCAGGGGACCTGGGTGCCTGGGGGTACCTCAGCAAAACAAGACTAGCTGGGGACAGGGTCCAGGGAGAGAGTGTGGGCAGAGGGCCTCCCCTGGCAGGAAGATAATCAAGTTCTTTCCAGGGTCAACCCTGCCACCAGGGGACCCACACCTCCGCTGGCTATGATTTGTCCTTTCCATGCAAATTTACTGTAAGATTTTGGTCCTCCCCATCTTTCACCCAGGTGCCATTCCTGGGGAGCCTCCCTTAGCTTCCAGAATGCCCGCCCCTGACCCCTCCTCAGCTGTCCTACGAGGAGTCACTGTGCCAATTAGGAAGAGGCCCCCTGGATGGCTGCAGGTCTCGGATGCAGAGGGAGAGTGGCTGGGGGTCAGCCCCATACAGTGCCCACCGGCACACAGCCCACCACACTGTTCGCCGTCTGCCCTTCACGTGTCTGACTCCCCTTTCAGACCATGGGCTTTGCCGTGGCAGAGATGGGTCCCTGTGCTCACCATGGGCTCTGCAGGCACTCAGTGATACCCCTTTCACGACAGAGGCGTACAGGGCCCAGGGGGTGACACAGCAGGAGTGGGACCACGCAGGCGCCCCTGGATGGGCCAGCCTGGGAGATGCTGCTGCGTGGCGGGGTGCAGAGAGAAGCTGGGATGGAAGGAAGGGACCTGTGGCAACGGGGGGACAGGCTCTGAGTAGAAGGCAAGACCAGGGCCATCTTAATCAGGCCCTGGACAGAGCCTGACTCAGGACAGGCTCTGAGTAGAAGGCAAGACTGGGGCCGTGCGGAGCTGAGACAAGCAGCCATTTAGAGAGAAGTATGAGAGACTAGATTAGTTTCCCAGCACTGCCATGACAAGCCCCCCAAATGGACGGCCATTATGGGTGAACGGTGCCCCCCTGGGCCCCCAGGACCTCAGATGGTGACTGTTTTTGGAGATAGGGCCTATAAAGAGGTGAGCAAGTTTGAATGAGGTCATGTGGCTGGGCCCTAGTCCAATGGGACTGGTGTCCTTTCGGCAAGAGGAGATCGGACGCACGAAGAGACACAGCCAGTCTGCAAGCCAAGGAGAGAGTCCCTGGGGTGAACCAACTGAGCCGGCACCTCGATCTCGGACCATGAGCCTCCGGAACTGCGGGAAAATAAATGCTGTTTAAGCCACTGGGTCGAGTATTTTGTGAGGCCAGCACCAGCAGCCTAGCACAGTGGCTTCAGATAAAGATGTGTTGCCTCGCAGGTCTGGAGGTGGGAGCTCCTAAATCCAGGTGTGAGCGGGGCCACGCTCTGCACCTTCTCCCAGATTCTGGTGCTTGGTTTATGGCACCTTGCCTGCAATCCGCAGGTGGCATTCTTCCTGAGTGCGTTCTGTGTTCAGATGCCCCCTTCTTATAAAGACACTAGTCCTGTTGGAGTAGGGCCCACCTTCATGACCTCATCTTAACTTAATTATATCTGTAAAGAACTTATTTCCAATAAGATCACATCCTGAGATGCTGGGGGTTAGGATTTAGCACATGAATCTGGGGGAAACACAGCTCAGCCTGTTAGGGGTTAACTGGTGTCCCCCCAAAATTCGTATGTTGAATCCCAAACCCCCAAGGTGACTATATTTGGAGTTAGGGTCTTTAGGTAGGTAATTAAGGATAAATGAGGTCAGAAGGGTGAGGCCCTAATCCTATAGGGCTGGTGTCCTTTTTTTTTTTTTAAAGATTTTATTTATTTATTTGACAGAGAGCGAAAGAGGGAACACAAGCAGGGGGAGTGAGAGAGGGAGAAGCAGTCTTCCCGCGGAGCAGGGAGGGCTGGTGTCCTTTTAAAGAAAAAGGAAGAGACACCAGAGATCTCTTTCTCCACATACGCACCAAGGGGAAGGTGAAGACACAGCAAGAGGACAGTGTCTACAAACAAGGAAGAGCCTTCTCTCCGGAAACCCTCCCTGACCGCACCTTAGTCTCAGACGTCCGGCCTCCAGACAATGAGAAAATCAAACTCTGTTGTTGAAGTCAGCCAGTCTGTGGTATTTGAGCAGCCTGAGCAGATTAAAACGTAAACCGTAACGGAGCCTTGTCTAGCAAATCACTTGTTGCAAGTAACAGAAACTCAAATTAAATCACCTTAAACAAAAAGAACATGTCTTAGGTCAATGACCGAGCAGTCCGAGATCTGGGTACCACGGGACCCAGGGTTTCTTCTGGCTCTTTCTGTCTCTTTCTCTTCTGCATCTACCCCTCTTGGCTCCTCTCTCCTCATGGTGGTTTTGTCCTGGGGTAAGTCTCCTCATCAGCAGCTTTGTGGAGGGGAAGTGCCCAAGGTCAGGCCCAAGGTGCTGAGGGACTTAGAGGCCACAGCAACAGCCCGGCGGAGGGGCAGGGTGGTCCCCCCAGAACACAGGGACTGACCGTGAAATTCAGAGCCCCCCCCAAAAAAAAGATTCCAACAATATTGACCAAGAGACCCTGGAGTGACAGAAAGAGCTCCCAATGCCAAAAGCGGGTCAGTCTGAGCAACAAAATAGCTAACCTCATATTGGTTTATAACCCAAAGTAAAAAAAAATAAAGATCCACGAGTTCATATCGATAGAGATGATTGAGTAAATAAATGTGGGAAAAGAGACAAATCTCCCGTGCAGAAAAATTCCACATAATTTATGCAGACTTGTGCTCCAGGAGAGGGAGCACAAGTCCCCAGTCAAGTGTGGGCTGCAAGTGACTTCCTTCCAAAGAGGACAGTGTGGATGGGGGGAGGTGATGTAGCTTCTGTCAGGAGAAATCTGACACGCATTATCTCGACCAAGTGCTCAAGGTCAGCATCAACAGTCATGCATCCTGTTGATAGGACGTCCCTCAAAATGATGTGATGGTAATAAAACTTGATTTCTGTGCTCTCCTCTCCAAATCCCATAACCCCAGCATAATCACAAGAAAGACATCAGACAAAACCCAGCTGAGGGACATCTTACAAAACATTCAACCAGTCGTTCTCCAAAATGTCAAGGTCATAAAAACAAGGACAGTCTAAGAAACTGTTGCAGCCAAGAAGAGCCTGAGGAGACATGAAGACTAAATGTAATGTGACTCTTGGAACAGGAAAAGGACAATAGGAAACAACTAAGGGAATCTGAATCAAGCATGGAATTTGGTTAATAATGTAGCAATAGAGGTTCAGTAATTGTGACAATTGTACCATATTATTAATAGTCAGGGATGCCATGTAGAGTGTATAGGAACTCTCTGTACTATTTTCATAATAATTCTGTAGCTGTAAACGTGTCCTCAAATAAAAGGTTTATGTAAAATAAATAAAATTGGAACCAGGTCCTGGGATGGTTACTTTCATGCCAACTTGACTGGCCACATGAGACATTATTTCTGGGTACGTCCGTGAGGGTGTTTGGGGATGAGATTAGCACTTGAATCGGTGGACTCGGTATAGCAGATTGCTCTCCCCGGTGTGGATGGGCACTGGTGAAGCTGGGCACGTTGAGCCCCTACATTCAGATTTTTCTTTACCAGTGGAAAAGATCTCCCCACCTGTCAGCAGTATCGCCTCTCTACCAAACGACATATCAGACTTTCCACCTCTATCTGAGCGAATTAACCCTGCATTGTCTGAGAACACTGTAATCATCCCCCTGAGGCAGGTGTCAGGCAGGACGATGCTGATTCTCCTCAGGACCCACCCCCCACCCTGTCTTGGCTTCTTGACCGTCAACTAAGCTCTGGTCCCAGCAGTTCTCTCAGGTGAGATCTAAAGTGTGATTCACAAGGAGGTGTGTTACAGTCCAAGAGAACTGCCTGAGTTTTCTAATTTGTACAGACGGAAATCCAGGGAACACGTGTGGGAGTGGACCCTAAGGGTGTGGAATATGGTGAAAGGAGCAAAAAGTTGGTCAAGCCAAATGTTTTGACATGTGCTCACTAAGCAGAGCTTCTACATTTAATGTTGCTGCCGGGGATGTTGGAAAGGGCTCCCAGGGTTTGGTGGGTTCGTTGGCTGACACATGGGCCAAAGGTGGCCCAGTGTGGGTTAACTAGACTGTGCTTTGCTCTAATGAACTGAAAGGGTTCAAAGGCCTAGGGAGATTGGACAGTTGGAATGGATTTATCATTGAAGACCTACTCACCCACACTGGGAGGGCCCAGAAGTCATGCCTTTTCACTAATACTGTGAGGAACCCATTTGTTAGGGGTGCCCCTGCATCCTTAGAGAGCTCTGTGACTGTCCTTCTCTGGGGGCCAGACCTCCCAGTGGGAACTTTGGTCACCGACTAAGGAAACGTAACTGCAGTGGGAGTGAGTGATCGGAACCCGGGTTGGTGGGGACCACGTGGCAGCGCCCCACTGCCAAGAGACAAGGTGGGTGTGTTTACCGGAACGGACACAGCATCAAAGCAGCAATGAGAACAGTCTGACTCTCGCAGGCCTGTGCTGTTCGCTACAAGATCAGGATGTTCCTCGAAGTGACATAGGGAGCCTACTAGATTCTTACTTGGTCTGTACAAGCAGAAAATCTCTCTCAAATGTGTCCCACAGTGGGTCCAGAGGGGCCCCAGGCCCACCTCGTGTTTCTTTTCCCATTTCCAGAAGGCACCATTGGAATTGATAACACTCGGCAACAGGCAGAACCCCCACATCGACCCCTGATCTGTCCATGAGGGCTAGCATGGTGGGAGAGGCCGAGTAGAAGCCACCAGAACTGCCGCTACCTGGAAAAATAGTACAAAAGCAATATCACACTCCGGAGGGATGCAGAGACTAGTACCACCAACAAAGCAGGGTGGTGACCCCCACCACATCCTCATTCAGTTCACCTATTTGGCCTGTTGTGAAGACAGATGGATCTTTTTTTTTTAAGACTTATTTACTTATTTGGGGCAGGAGGGAGACGGGCAGCAGAAGAGGGAGAGAGAGAATTTCAAGCAGACTCCCCACTAAGTGTGGAGCCCAATGCGGGGCTTGATCCCAGGACCCTGAGATCACGACCTGAGCCGAAATCAAGAGTCGGACGCTTAACCGACTGAGCCACCCAGGCGCCCCAAGACAGATGGATCTCGAGAATGACTGTGAATTACCATTCGCTTAACCGGTTCACGACTCCTGGTGTGGCCATTGTACCAGGTGTGGTTTCGTTGCTCGAGCAATGAAAACACGTCCACGGGCACCTGGCATGCAGCTAGTGGTCTGGCAAATGCATTTTTCTCCATCCCTGTGCACAAGATCCAGCAGAATTCTGTTGCTCTCAGCTAGCAAAACCAGCATTGCACCTTGACTGCCCCTCCCTCAGGGGTGTGTCGACTCCCTTGCCCTATGTCATAAAATTAGTTCACAGGGATCCTGAACACTTTTCACTTCCACAGGATATCACACTATTCCATTATATTGATGACATTTACTGAATGGACCTATTGAGCAAAACAGCAGCAACTCCTCTAGAGTCATCGGTAAGATATTTGCATGTCAGAGAGTGGGCAATCCAACTAAAATTCAGGGGCCTTCTACCCCGGTGAAATTTCTAGGGGCCCAGGGGTGTAGAGCATGTTGTGATATCCTTTCTAAGTGAAGGGTAAGTTGTTGCATCTGACCTCTCCTACAACCAAGAAAGCGGCGCAATGCCCAGTGGGCTGCTTTGAATTTTGGAGGCCACAGAGTCCTCATGGGGGTGTGTTACTCTGGTCCATTCACAGAGTCACCCAAAAAGCTGCTAGTTTTGAGGGGTACCCAGAACAAGAGAAGGCTCTGCAAGAGGCCCGTTTAGGCCACGTGATCCAGCAAATCCAACAGTGCCTGATGCATCAGTGACAGATAGGGAGGCTCTTTGGAGCCCTTGGCGGGCCCCTATAGAAAAATCGAAGCACAGACCCTTAGGATTTTGGAGCAAGGCTCTGCCATCATCCACAGATAACTATTCTCCTTTGGAGCAACAGTTCTTGGCCTGCTATCGCATCTTAGTTGAGACGCTGGCCCATGGGTCCCCAAGTTACCACATGCCCTGAGTCGTCCTCCGTGAGCTGGGTGTTATCTGACCCATCGAGCCACGAAGCTGGGCACGCACTGCAGCACTCCATCCTCAGATGGAAATAATATGCCTGTGAGTGGGTCAGAGCAGAGCCTGAAGCCACAGTAAGTTACATGAGGGAATGGCCAATTACCCATGTTCCCCACCCTGCCACACTGCCTCCTGTCTCCCAACCTGTACCCCTGACCTTACTTGGAGTTCTGGACAATCAGTTCTCAGGGGAAGAGAAGCCTCGGGGGTGGTTTACAGGTGTTTCTGCAAGGTATGCAGGCACCACCGGGAAGTGATCAGCTGCGGAACTACAGCCTCCCTCTGGGACATCCCTCAGGGACCGGGGGGGAAGGGAAATCCTCCAGGGGGCAGAACTTGGAGAAGTACACCTGATCGTTCACTTTGCTTGGACATAGAAATGTCCAGACATACGATTATATACCAGTTCATGGGCTGTGGCCAATGGTTTAGCTGGATGGTCAGGGACTTGGATATTCGAGTTTCCTATGGAGGCTCACTGAAGGATGGCCTCAGCAAAGGAGAATTTTAATAATCAATAGACAGATTTTAATCATGAAGTGGTGACTGCTTTCTCAGGCCACCTCTGTCGTCACCCAATGGACTTGTGACCAAAGTGGCCACAGGGGCAGGGATGGAGGTTATTCATGGGCTTAGCAGCACGGACTTTCCCACACCAAAGCGGATTGGGCCACAGTCTAGCAGAGTGCCCAACCTGCCCGCAACAGAGACCAACGCTGAGCCCCTGATATGGCACCATTTCCCGGGATGATCAGCCAGCGGCTACCTGGTGGCAGGTTGGTTACACTGGACCATTTTCACTGTGGAAGAGGCAGTTTTATTCTTACTGGAAAAGATGTTTACCCTGGGTATGGATTTTCCTTCTTCGCACACATTCTTTCTGCCAAAACTACCATCTGTGGACAGTACCACTGTCCTGGTACTCCACGCATCATTGCCTCTGGTCAAGGAACCCGCTTCATAGCAAAAGAAGTGCAGCAATGGGCCCGTGTTCATGGAATCCACTGGTCTTCCCATGTTCCCCACTGTCCTGAGGCAGTTGGCTTGAGGGTGGGGTCAAATAGCCCTTTGAAGCCTTAGTTACAGTGCAGGTAGGTGGCAGTACCTTGCAGGGCTGGAGCAAGGTTCTCCAGAAGGTTGAATGTGCTCGGGACAGCATCCAACATATGGTGCTATTTCTCCGATTGCCAGGATCCAAAGGTCCAGGAATCCAGGTGTGCAAATGGGAGTGGCACCGCTCACTATTATCTCTAGTGACCCATGAGCAAAATGTTTGCTGCCTGTCGCCTCAACTTTATGTTCTGCTGGCCCAGAGGTCTTACTTCCGAAGGGAAGAACATTTCCACCAGGACACACAATGACTCCACTGAACCGAAGTTAGGTCAGCTACTCAGGCACTTTGGGCTCTTCGGTCCTCTGAAAGAACAGGCAAAGAAGGGAGTTATGGTGTTGGCTGGGGTGATTGATCCTGACTTCAAGGGGAAATTAGGCTACCTCCGCAATGGAGGTAGGGAAGAGTAGGTCTGGAATACAGAAGATCCCTAAGGGCGTCTCTCAGTCTTACCATGTGTTCAAGGAAAACTGCAACAACCCAGTCCAGGCAAGACTGCTAGTGGCCCAGACCCTTCAGGGATAGAAGGTTTGGGTCACCCCACCATATAAAGAAACATGACCAGCCAAGATGCTTGCCTAAGGCAAAGGGAGTAAGAACGGGTAGTAGAAGTAAGGTGCTGTAAGTACCCGCCATGACCACATGACCAGTTACAGAGACAGGGAGTGTAATTGTCATGAGTATTTCCTCCTTATTTTGCTATGAGCGTGTGTGTGTGTTTTCTTTCCTCTCTTATTCCCTTATCATGTAACATAAGATGTATTGACTTTATATCATATTTTTAAGTATTGTTAATTTTACATCATGGTATTTATGTTACAGAAATTCATAGGGGAAGGGAGGAAAAAATGAAACAAGATGAAACCAGAGAGGGAGACAAACCATAAGAGACTCTTAATCTCAGGAAACAAACTGAGGTTGCTGGAGTGGAGGGGGGTGGGGGGGAGAGGGTAACTGGGTGAAGGACGTTGGGGAGGGTAGGTACTATGGTGAGCGCTGTGAACTGTGTAAGACTGATGAATCACAGACCTATACCCTGAAACAAATAATACATTATATGTTAATAAAAATAAATTAATTAGTTAAAAAATCAAGGGGAAGAGCAAACATCACTCAAGGACATTACGTCCTCGTCTGGGGAAGGAGTTGGCGTGTTCTCTATTGTACACAGGCTAGCTGTATTATGTCGACAGAATTATCACCTTGTTCGTGTTTGTTCGGAGATAAGTATGGTTTAGGAGACTCCGATGGATGCCAATTTGACAAAGGGTAGAAACTGGTGAAGGTTAATTTTATGTGTCACCTTGACTGGCCATGGGGTGCCCAGATTAAACATTATCTCTGAGTGTGTCTGAGAGAGTGTTTCTGGGTGAGATTAGTATTTGAATCGGTGGACTCAGTTTAGGAAATTTCTCTCCGTTATGTGGCTGCCCACCATCCAATCCACTGAGAGCCTGAATAGAATGAAAGGTGGAAGAAAGAGGAATTTCTCCCTTTTCTCCTGCCTCTTTGAGCTGGGACATCTCACCTCATCTTCTCCTGCGCTTGGACTGGGATTCACATCACTGGGTCCCTGGTTCTCAGGCCTTCAGAACTGCACCATCAGCTCCCCTGGGTCTCCATCTTGCAGACAGAAGACCATGGGATTTCTCAGCCTCCAAATTTGTGTGAACCAATTCTTCATAATAAATCTCCCTTTATATACATAAATATCCTTTTGATTCAACTCCACTGGAGAACGCAGACTGATACAGTTCCTTAAAGTAATGTTGGGCATTCAAGAAACATCTAAACCTCACATCAAAATAAATTCTGGATTCTAGATAGGTGTAGGATTCAAATACATATATTTTATGAAAGTACTAAATGAAAATGGTGGTAAATATTTACATAATCTTAAAATAAAGAAGTTTCTCCTGAACACCACTCCAAAGGCAAAACCCACGAAAGCTGGCTTTGAGTACCTAAAATGTAATCTCTGTACGGCCAATAAAAAAAAATAATACAGACACTAATTTTTAAAAAGCAGATAATTATCTTGTATTCACTGTACCCCAAGCACTTTATTAAATCATCCAATCCCCATAAGAAGCCTACAAAGTGTTAACACTTCCTCCAATTACAGATGAAAAACAAAGCCTCTTGCAGGTGAAGGAATGTGCCCAAAGTCAGCAAGTGATAGGGCAGTGTGACCCCATGTGCGCTCTTAACCACAAAAGAAACACACACCACAGACTGGAAAACTTGAGAACATTTCTTGAACCATATATAAAAAGCAAAGATTAATATCTTTATGACGGTAATACATCTCTTACCAATAAGAAAAAGACAAACACCTCAATAGAAAAACAGGCAAAGGAAGTAACATAAGAAGACAATCCACACAGGAAGTAATTCAGTCAATGCCTGTAAAAAAAAAAAAGAGAAAAGAAAAAGTCAGCCCCCCCCCCCCCAGTTAACAAAGAGAGGCAAATTTAAACAACGCAACTTTCTACTCTATCAAACTGGCTGAGATTCTAAAGAATTTGTCTCCCTGGCAGAGAGCATTGCAAGTTGGGTTCTTCCAGAAGCAGAGTCTGCAATGGAGTTAGTGAGCAATGGGGTATTTATTAGGAACTGGCCTTTGTTTTGTTTTGTTTTTTAAGATTTTATTTATTTATTTGACAGAGAGAGAGATCACAAGTAGGCAGAGAGGCCAGCAGAGGGAGAAGCAGGCTCCCTGCTGAGCAAGGAGCCTGATGCAGGACTCGATCCCAGGAGCCTGGGATCATGACCTGAGTCGAAGGCAACCGCTTAACCGGCTGAGCCACCCAGGAACCCCAGAGACTGGCCTTTGAATCAATACCTGTGGAAGGGAGGGGAGGGGAGGGCAGGTCAGAGGCAGAAGGCAAACTTTGACACAGACACAGTGATCACCCCCACAGGGAGTGCCTAAGCTGGAATGATCCCGTTAGCGTTGTCCTCAGTTGGGTGGAGTTGGCTGATCTTTATACCCCCACATTGATATGTCACTGGAGGAGGCTGCCCCGGGAACGGTCATGACTTTGGGCGAGGTGGCTCTTTGCAGCTGAGCAAATCCTTGCAGGGGCTGACAGCTGAAGGCACTCCCAGCAGCTGGGGTGACAGGTCTTTCTTTCCTGGAAGAGGAATCTGGGTGACTCATCACAAAATACAGAAAAATGCACATTACAAGTCCTTTAAATTTGCAACCCATTTCTCTTCACTCCATGACAGAGTCAAAACGGGGCCAGACTTCTCATCCTTGTATGACCCCCATGCCTCCCTCCCCCACCTCTCCCCCCTGCTCCCATTTCCCACCATGTCTTCTCTGGAGACCACCAGGGCCTCTCCCGTGATGCCCTATACCCAGTGCTTTGCCACTGGGAATAGCGTGTACTGTTGCAAGCGCCGATTGTTCCATTTTCAGGCATTCTGCAAGCTGTTTGTTAAACACTCTGTAGCTTAAAATGAGCCATCATGGGAGTATTTATACCATGGAAATGGGCAAATGCTACAAGTCAGGCCAAAAGAGTGTCGTTAACTCTATAGCCCTGTTCTCATCAATCAAAGACACCCAGACTGCTGGGCCATCCCTTGGGACGCTAACCCCCATAAGGCTCTGCCCATCTCCGAATCCAGCCCCATCCTCCATCCCTCCTCCACTCCCCAAAGATCTTCACTGTGCCCTCTAGAACTTAAGATGCACCACGAGCAAGCGCATCTCTGAGCAAGCGCATCTCTCTCCTGCAAGTTCTCTTCACAGTCTTGCTCTGGCTGGAGCCTAGCCCTCTATGGCGCCCCGCCTTGCTCCTCAGTTTTACTTCCAGATTACCATCCCTCCCACCTTGCCCAAACCGTACAGCTCCTGGTTGCCACTGTCTGCTAATCCCTAGTTCCTCTTGCTCGTTCCTAAAAGATTTCCACTCCTGGCTCATTGTCACTCACCCTAAACCACTCCTGTCCTAAATCTTGGTGATTTGACTATCCACAGAGATGACCTCTCCATTCTTTGACCTCCACTCCTCCAATGGTCTTGTCCTCCACACCTCCTCAGCCACCCTCCCTATGATCATTCTCTAGCTGGGCGCTGTTTAGTACAGTGGCCACAAGCCACTTGAAATTGGTCCAAAATGAGATGTGCTGTCAGTGTATAATACAGATTTCAAAGACTTAGCATAGAAAAAATTTTTTAAATATCTCATTAATCATTTTTTGAGTCTCAATTACTCTTAAGATTTTTAAACTTTTTTCCAGCCTTATTGAGGTATAATTGAGAAGAACTATATATATTCACAGTGTACAATGTGATGTTTTAATATATGCGTACATTGTGAAGGGATTACTACAATCAAGCTAATTAACATATCCATCACCTCACACAGCTTCGCGTGTGTATGTGTGTGTGATGAATGAGAACATTTAAGATCTACTCTTTAAGGGGCCTCTTGGGGGGGCTCAGTCAGTTAAGCGTCCGACTCTTGATTGTGGTCATGATCTCAGGGTCGTGAGATCAAGCCCCAGATCTGTCCACGCACAGAGTGGAGCCTGCTTAAGATTCTCTCTCTCCCTCTGCCCCTTCCCCACTCTAAAAAAAAAGATTGACTCTTAACAAATTTCAAGTACGCAATATAGGATTCTTAACTATAGTCAAGCTGTACATCAGAGCTCCAGGACGTATTCCTCCTGCATAACCGAAACTTTGTACCCTTTGACAAACATCCATATTTCCTCCACCCCCCCAGTCCCTGGTAACTACCATTCTACTCTCTGCTCCTAGGACTTCAACTTTTCCAGATTCAGCATACAGGCGAGAGCATGCAGTATTCGTTTTTTGCCTGGCTTATTTCACATAGCATAATGTCCTCCAGGTTCATTCATGTTGTCACGAATTAGAGAACCTCCTTCTTTTCCATGGCTGAATAATATTCCATTGTGTATATATATCCCATTTTCTTTATCCATTAATCCTTTGATGGACACTAGTTGATTCAGTACGTTGGCTATTGTGAACATGGAAGTGCAGATCTCTCTTTGAGATTCATTAACTTTAGATATATACCCAAAGTGGGATCGCTGGATCGTATGGTGGTTCTATGTTCAATTTTTTGTGGAACCTCTGTACTGTTCCCACAGTGGTTGCACCAGTTCACACCCTCGCCAGCAGGGTACAAGGGCTGCCTTTTCTCCACATCCTTGCCAAACCTGGTGATCTTTTTGCCTTTTTGGTAATTCTAACTAGGTGAAGTGGGATCTCATTATGGTTTTAATCTGCATTTCCCTGATGATGAGTGATGTTGAGCATTTTCTTATATGCCTGCTGTCCATTTGCATGTCTTTCTCTTTTGAGAAAGGACCTATTCAGGTCCTTTGCCCATTTTTCGTTGGGTTTATATATATATGTTTATATATTGAGCTATTTAAATTCCTTATACATTTTGGATATGAACCCCTATCGGATGTATGGCTTGCAAATATTTCCTCCCATGCTGTAGGTTGTCTCTGCACTCTGTTGATGGCTTTCTTTGCTGTGCAGAAGCTTTTTAGTTTGATGCAATCCCATTTATCTATTTTTGCTTTTGTTGTTTGTGCTTTTAGGGCTAAAAGAACCATTGCCCAAACTAATGTCAAGAAGCTTTTCCCCTATGTCTTCTTCACTAACAATTCTCAAAATTTAATTGCATGTTGGAATGATTATCTCTGGGATGTATGGAGTCAAATAAAATGTGTTTTCAAATTATTTAAATATTTCTTTTTATTTTTTGAATGTGGCTACTAGAGAACTCGTAGCTGCCTGTGTGGCTCACCTTTGCTGCTCCTATAGTATCTCTGTAAGACCACACTGCTCTGGACCTTGTCATTTTCCCAAACTGTTGCTCCCTCCATAACCTCAGTTTCCAGCATGCCACCTCTGGACCGCCACCTCTCATCTCTCCAACTCAGGCCACTAGTGCCCTTATGCCAACAACTTCCGAGTCGGCTGAGATCTACAAGTCATCAGTTAGCCTTCCACTTGTTACTGCCACTGTTACTCTACCTTCTGTCTTCGCTTCCCTTCTTCCCAGCTGAAATTCCATGGTCTGTCATCATAGCCCTGTCTCTTACGTATCTTTAGCTTCCTCATCTCTCTCTCACTATACTGCATGCACCTGGGAAAACCTCTAACCTGGTTAATTATAACTCCATGCCAGCACCTGTTAGGTTGAACAAGGCTGCAAGAAAACTTGCAAACATGTTGACTGGTTTCATTTTAAATCTGCTGTCCTGAACTCAAGTACTCCCTTAATGCAGACTGGCCATCCTACTACATTTACACTCCTTTCTCCTCAAAATCCCAACATTTCCTTCCCCGTTTCAAGACATCACACTCAACTGATGACTTATTTCCTATTTCACTGAGAAAGGGAAGTGAGCCAAGGAGAACAATGACAGGCTCCCCACCACATCTACCCAGCCACCACGCCCCATCATACCCTGGCTGTGCCCTAAACAACGAACCCCTATTTATGAACTAGCTCCCCCCTCTTCAGCAACTTTCCATCACCCCTCATTTTCCCTCCCTATTGGGTAATTCCCATTATTTCCCATTTAAAAAAAAAAAAACTCTTGATTTCTCATTCCATTTCCTTCCTCTTTTCAGGAAGGGTCTTTGAAAGCGTCAATTCTTGCTCTCTCCAATTCCTCTCTTCCCATTTTCTCTTGAACCCATTTCAGTCAGGCTTCTGCCTCTTACCAGTGCAATGAAACTCTTCAGTGGCTCCTCTATTTCACTTGGGACAAAAGCTAAAGTCCTTACAATGGCCCACAAGCTCTATATGATCCCTACATGATCTGGTCTCCCATTATCATCACCCCTCAGCAGCCACCATTCTATGGAGCAACCAGGCCAACTGTTTTGCAGCCAATGTCAGAAAGAACCTGGAAAACATGTGTGGACCAGAGGACCCCTTCTTTCCGGCTACCAAGAGGACTCAGAAATCCTACATCCCACCCCACACACCCCCACAATCTCCAGCAGAGGAATGGAGGACAGGGGGGCTGTAAAAAATCTAATTGGCCATGCATTTCAGTCTAAGAACCAGGAATTTCTCAAAGAACTGTTTGGATTATTGTATTAGACTAAGGTTACTACACTGGACTCTCTTTTTCTCCCCTCATTACCCAGCAGATGGTACCTCTCAAGAAAGATCGTATTAAGTAGGAAAATAAAGAAGCTCTGTTTTCCTTGCACATCTGATGTATTTGAGTGATTTTGTGACCCTGCTACATGCACACATATGCACAGGAAAAAAAGAGATGACAAAATATAGACCAAAATGTTAACAGTGGTTATGGATGAGTGGATCTTATGTTCTTCTTTATATTTTTGTTATTTTCTGATTTGTTTACAATGAGTGTGAACTAATTTTATAATTAGAAGAGTATTTTCAATTTTAAAAGAAGATAGAAACTGTAACTCACAAACAAGATGAAGTAATAGAGACTAGATTTACCCTCTTTCCTGAAACAACGAAAATAAACTGGACCGAACATGTGAAATAAAAGTTCTCAACTCATCGAGACAAACAAAACACAATAATCTTTGAGGATGTGGGAATAAAAGACATGAACCCCACAATTACCTAATCTTACTTCCCTGAGAGGACTTCCAAGCCACAGCAAGGAAAGGGGTACCTGCTAGAATTTGGCAGACTTCTTGAGTTGAGGAGACAGAGTGGAGAGTCTAGGGAGAACAAGATAGCTAGAACTCTTAGGGTGAAATATCAGAAAAGAGAGAGCTGCACAGAGACAGAACCCAGAGATCTGCAGAGTCCCCCTCAAGCATTCAGCAGAGAACTGATTAGCACATGCCCCTGAGAAAACAATCCAAAATGGGGGGCGGGGGGAGAACCATCAGAAAGGATTAGGGGTGACAGTGCCTGGTATTCACATAAGGCTGGGAACAGTATCTGTTCCAACTAACCAGACTGGAAAACTCATAATTCACAAGGCATCAGGGAAAATATTCAAGAAGGCCTTGCCTTGGTAGTGAGAAATAATTAGTCCTGGAATAGAAGCTATTATGTGCCCACCTAACATATCATAAAGCAAGCCCAGAGAAGATCAAACTGTGTCTAAGTAACTTAACTGGATTCCAAAACAAAGTTCAAGAACACTTATAACAATACAAAATATCTAGCACTCAACAAATAAAAAGGATAATATCTGGCATCCAATCAAAAATTTCCAAACATGCAAAAAAGCTAGAACACATAAGAAGGAGAATATTTGGGGTGCCTGGGTGACTCAATCAATTAAGCATCCAACTCTTGATTTCAGCTCAGGCTCTGTTCTCAGAGTTGTTAGATTGAGTCCCATGTCAGGCTCTGCATGGAAACTCCTGGAGATTCTCTCTCTCCCTTTCCCTCTGCACACCACCCCCCTCTCTCCCTCTGAAGAAGAAGAAGGAGGAGGAGAGGAAGAAGAAGAAGAGGAAGAAGAAGAAGACTACTCAATCAAAATCAACTCAGAACTGAGATAGTTGAGAGAATTAGTACACAAAGATATTAAAATAGTTGCTAAAACCATATTCCATATGTTCTAATGTTACATAGAGACACAGACATAAAAAAACTCAACTCAACTTTTTAGAGATAAAAACTAAAATGTGTGAAATGAAAAGAACACTGGATGAAATTAATGGCAAATTGACATTAAAGAAAAAAGATTAATTAATTCAAAGACAGCAATAGAAACTATCCAAAATAAAACACAAAGAAAAAAAAATTAATGAAAAGAACATCAGAAGGTGTGGGGCAACAAGTGGTTTAACATACATATAATTAGAATCCCCAAATGAGAGGAGAGAAGGCTTCAGAAAAATTTAAAGAAATAATGGCCCCAAATCTGCCAATTTGATGATAACTATAAACCCAAAGATCCAGGAATCTCAACAAATCCAAAGTCCAAGAACAGGATAAAAACTCCATCAAGGCACATCATAATCAAATTGCTCCAAACCAGTAATAAAGAGAAAATCTTAAAAGCAACCAGAGGAAAACAAACACATCATGTACAGAGGAACAAAGATAGAATGGCAGCAGATTTCTCACCAGAACAAATGCATGCAAGAAAGCAATAGTACAACATCTTTAAATGACTGAAAGAAAAAATCTGCCAACCTAGAAGTCTATGCTGAGCAAAAATAATTTTTTAATGAAAGCAAAATAAAGATAATTTCAGACATACACAAGCTTAAAGAATTTACTAACAGATTTGCACTATAGGACATGTTAAAGGATGCTATTTATATAGAAGGAAAATGATTTCAGGTAAAAATATGGATCTATACAAAGGAATGAAGAGCACTGGAAAGGCTAACTACATGAATTAATAGCTAAGATTTTTTCTTATTATTTACAATTCTTTAAATTGTAATTTATTATCTAAACAAAATAAAAATGATGTGTTGTGGGATTTATAACATATGTATGAATAAAAGTATGACAGCAACATAAAGGCCACAAGGAGAGCTATTATTATTATTATAAGGCTCCTATTCCATATGTGAATATACATGACATAACATCACATGGAGGTAAACTGTGATAAGTTAAATATGTATACTGTAAAACCTAAAGCAACCACTAAAATAACAAAGGCTTACGGCTAAAACTTCAACAAAGGGGGGGCGCCTAGGAGCTCAATTTGTGAAGTGTCTGACATCAGCACAAGTCATGATCTTGCACTCAGCAAGGAGTCTGCTTGTCCCTCTGCCCTTCCCCCCACTCATACTCTCTCAGAGAAATAAAATCTTGAAAAATAAGTAAATAAATAAATAAAAATTCAACAAAGGTGTTAAAATGGAAACATAAGAAACATAAGAATTACTCAGTTAATACAATAGAAGGCAGAAAAAGAGGAGGAAATATACCCAAAGAACAGGTAGACAAATAGAAAAACACAGCAAGAGCACTGGGTGTTATACCCAACTGATAGTGTTGAACACTACATCTGAGACTAATGATGTACTATGTGTTGGCTAATTGAATTTAAATTAAAAAAAAGAAAAACATAGCAAGATTATAGACTTAAACCTAACCATATCGATAATCACACTATACGTAAACAGTCTAAACACAAGGCAGAGATGGTCGGATTGGATTAAAAAGCAACACCCAACTATTTGCTGCCTACAAGAAATGCAGTTTAAATACAAAGAAATTCATAGGCTAAAGGTAAAAGGAAGGAAATACACATTCTATGCCAACACTGGTCAAAAGAAAGCTCAAGTGGCTATATTAATATCAAAGTAAATTTCAGAGAAAAAACTATCTCCAGTGATGAAGTAAATCATTTTGTAATGATGAAGGTGCTAGTTCATTAAAAGAACGTAAGAATCCTAAGCACTTTTGAACGTAAAACAGAGCTTGAAAATACAAGAAGCAAAAACTTTTAGAATAGCAAGGAGAAATAGACAAATCCACAATTATGGTTGGAGATTTCAATGACTCTTTTTCAATATTTGATAGAATAAGTGGACAGAAAATCAACAAGAATACACCAGACTTGAGCAACATTGGGGCGCCTCGTGGCTCAGTCTATTAAGCATCTGCCTTCAGCTCAGGTCATGATCCCAGGGTCTTGGGATTGAGCCCCACATAGGGCTCCCTGCTGAGCGGGGAGTCTGCAAAGAAAAAAAAAAAAAAAAAGACTTGAGCAACATTATCAACCAACTTGACCTAACTGGCATTTATTGAACATTTCACCCTACAACCAGAAAAGTACACATTCTTTGCAAGTGCACATGGAACATTTATCAGGATAAATCATATTCTTGGCCAGAAAACAAGTATCAATAAGTTTTAAAGGATTCATATGATTCAGAGCATGCTCTCTGGCTACAGTGGAATTAAATGACAAGTCAATAACAGAAAGATAATCTGGAAAATCTCCTGTTATTTGGAAACTAAACACCCTTCTAAATAACTATGGATCAAAGAAGAAGTCAAAGAGGAAAGTAGAAAGTTTTCTGAATTGAAGGAAAATGAATACATTCTGTATGGGAATTTGGGGGTGGGGGGTTGCCATTTGTTATGCACTGAACTGTGTTCCTCCAAAATTCATATGTTGAAGGCTTGACCCCCAAAGTGACTGTATTTGGAGATGGGGCCTTTAGGGAGGTGATCAAGGTTAAACAAGGTCATAAGTGTGGAGCCCTAACCTGACAGGGTGGTGTCCTTCTGAGAAGCGGGAGAAACACCACAGGTCTCTCTCTCTCCACACATGTGGAGGAAAGGCCATGTGAGGACCCAGCAGGTCACAGGTTGCCGGAAAACCAGGAACAGAGCTCTCCTCAGAAACCAACCCTAAAGCCACCTTGATCTCAGTTGCCTAGCCTCCAGAACTGTGAGAAAATTAATTCTGTTTTTAAGCCACCTGGTCTGTGGTATCTTGTTATGACAGTGAGCTGACAAATACACCATTAAAACAGTACCTGGGGGGAAATTTATAACATTAAACGCCTATACTAGAAAAAAAAAGAACAATCTCAAATTGATGACCTAAGCATCCACTTTAAGAAACCAAAGAAAGAAGAGCAAGTTTAACCCAGAAGAAAGGAAATAATCATGATTAAAGTGGAAATCATCGAAATAGAAAACAGAAAAGAACAATAGATTAAAATCATTAAAACCAAAAGCGGATTTTTGGAGAAGATCAGGGAAATGAATAAACCTGATCAGGAGAAAAAAAAAAAAGACACAAATTACCAAACTCAGGAACAAGACAGGTGATATCACCAAAGACTGCAATATTAAAAAGATAGTAAGGCAATATTATGAACGACCTTATACCTGCAAATTAGACAATTCAGATGAAATGCACAAATGCCTGATTGACACAAATCATCCGAGTTCTCTAAAAAAAGAAATTGATAGCCTGAATAGCTTCCTCTGTCATCTGTTTATCTACCTATTCTCCATTCATCATCTTTATCAATTAAAGAAATAGCATCGACAGTGAAAGACCTTCCCTCAGAGAAAACCAGTGAATTCTACACAGGAGGAGATGATACTCATTCTACAAAAACTCCTCCATAAAACTGAAAAAGAGTGAGTATTTCCCAAATTATATGAAACCAGTATGACCTCAATACGAAAATGAAAGGTATTACCCCCCAAAAAAAGAAAGAAAGAAAAGAAGAGAGACCAATATCCCTCCCACACATGGACACTGAAACACAAACACAATTGTAGCAGATAGAGTCCAGCCCCCTGTGGAAGAAGACAGCACCTCATGGCCAGGTGGGGCTCATCCCAGGATACAGGGTTACGTTATTGATGCATGCTACCTCGGAAATGAGTCTCAAAATCATGATGCTGAGGGAGAGGAAGAGGATATAAAATGAGTACACATTCCATGTATGTAAAATGCTAGGAAATTCTACATAATATATAGAACAAAAGCAGATCAATGGTTGCCTGGGGTAGAGGGACCAGAAGGACAAGGAGGATCCCAAAATGAGGAAACTCTGCAGAGCCACATTTGTTTATCTTGATAATGGTGAAGGCTTCCTAGGCATGTGTTGATGTCAAAACTTAGTGAACCCGGGGTGCATGGCTGGCTCAGTCTGTAGAGGCTGAGACTTTTGATCTCAGGGTCATGAGTTCCAGCCCCACCTGGGTGTGGGAATTACTTAAAAAAAAAACAACTCAGTAAATTGTGCACTTTAAATATGTGCAGTTTCTTGTGCATCAGTGGATTAAAACTCAATAAAGCTATTTGTAAACATAAAATGAAGAGTCCCACATGAGAATGCTTTCTCCTGTCCAAAACCTGCCTCCCCAGCTATCTGCTCTTGAATGTTGAATCACTGGGCAGGCTGATACTAACAGCCCCCCACCCCAGAATGCCTGCCTTCCACAAGTTCCAAGAGGCTGGGATGGGCCAGGGGGCACCTGGGGCCCAGCTGCAATTTGGTTTTAAAAGCCAGAGTTGAAGAAGAAGAAGAAGAAGAAGGAGGAGGAGGAGGAGGAGGAGGAGAAGAAGAAGAAGAATTTTTTTAAAAAGAGGGGTTCCTGGGTGGCTAAGTCAGTTGAGTGTCAGTCTCCAGCTCAGGTCATGATCTTGGGGTCCTGGGATTGAGCCCCATGTCGGGCTCCCTGCTCAGTGGGGAGTCGGCTTCTCCCTCTGCCTCTGCTCTCCATGCCCCACCCCTGCTTGTGCTCGCTTGCTCTCTCTCTCTCAAAATAAATGAATAAAAAAATAAAAATAAGATAAAAATAAATTAAAAGCCAGAGTTACTTGTTTCTAAGAGGCCCTAAGCCTGAAGCTGCCTGTGGTTAGGGCCAAACTCTTTTCTCCTTACGCTTTATACATTTTTCTTCTAGAACTCTCAGTGGCTTTGCCCCTCCTCCCAGAGACAGTGATTTTGGCGTAACTCCTAAAGAACCGCCACCTGGTTTTTGAAGCTCTTAGCAACTGGGACCAGGGCTCGTCAAACTTGGGTGCCCATCGGCATCAGAGCCGGGGAGGTGGGGTGGGGGGCGGGTGCTGTTGAATAAAAGCTCTGCAGTGGACGCAGGAATTTGTGTTTGAACAAACTCCTCCCTCCCCCAAGAGATTCTGTTTGTAAATCCCTCACTTGGGACCTGGGTGACCAAAACAGCGATCACAGCTGTGCCCCTAAGTACAAGTGGAAATAAGCCTCTTTTCCCTGAATTCTCCCCCACATGGAGGCCCAGAGGAGGAGCCAGAGGAGGTCAATGTTCAACAATAAAAGGAAGAATTGCTTCAGTGGAAGCATTTAAGACATGAGTCACGGGCCAGGGGTGCGGAGGGCATGGGAGGAAGATGGGCCTCTGGGCCCCTCAGTGCCCAGCAGGGACCGGACAGCCTCGGCCTGGCCCGACGGAGCCTGTTTTTACCTTTCAGATGGAAGAGACGGCTATCTATCGCTAGCAGAACATCATTCTCCCCGCCTTCCTCGTTTAAATGCTTTTGAGAGGTGGCAGGAGGGAGCTCTAGGCTGGAACATACCCTTTGCCCACCTGTGAAAGCAGAAGAGGGGCAGCCTGGGAGAGACAAGAAGGCAGGAGGATGGAGCTGTCCCCTAGTGGCCGCAGACCACCAATGGGGGTCTCACCGCGGGGCAGGTGCCCCGGAGATGCTGCGGTGCTGACAGCAGCCGGCCCCCTGCAGCGGAAGTAGGGAGAGCACAGGACACCTCCCACTGCCCATCCCGCAGACCCGCCTCCTCGGAAAGTGATGCATCCACCGTTTGGACCCAAAAGCCTGCTGTTGCCCGTTGTACAGGAAGACCTTTGTGTCGTGGAAAGACCTCGGACTTTGCATCTGACGGTCTCAGGCTCAAATTCCAGCGTTATCATTTACAGGCTCAAAGGTACCTTTCCTGGGAAGCTAAATAAGCTTACCGTGGGGTCTCTGCCCTACGCCGACCTTCCCAAGGCCCTGGACCTCACTTTGTAATAGGCATTCTCTCCCTTCCAAGACCCTCCCTAACTGAAAAGCTTTAGGACCCACAAATCTGGGTCCACCCCTAGGAGGTGCCCAGGTGTACAGCATGGGGATAATGACCACCTTGGAGGGTGGTCCCGGGGGTTCACCAGAGGGCCTGGGTGCTGGTGCCCAGTGTCATCACCGGCGTGCACGGCATTCCCCTTGACCACAGGGACCAATGCCATTTGCATTTCCCTCTAAAACTTGGGGCTCTGGAGAGAAAATCATGTCACGGGGCTACCTTCGTCAGTACGTCTCAGCAGCTCTGGGAGGCAAAGCATTTCAATATTTAGACACTGCAGTCTCCTGATGGGTGCTGGGATCAGTTTGCGAAGGGAGAAGAATAGAAAGCAGCACATCTATTATTTCACAGATTGTTCCTCCCAGGTAAACATGCCTAATTATATCTGCATAACCAATGAACACTACATCCGCATTGTCTCTGGGGCCTCGGCTCTGCAATGCGCTCTATCTCCATGGCACCCCACCCACCATCACAGAGCGCCGCTGATAATGACGGGGGCCAGATGCATTCATGCATCTAACGTGCAACAACATGTGTGATGAACAACAGGACAGAACCAGCTGCGTTCGCTTGGTTGGCTTGCATTCTATTAGCCCCATTTCCATCGATTCCAGTTACTTATTGCTGCCGAACGAATCACCCCAAAACTTAGCAACTGAAGACAACAATAAGCACCTTACAATGAGTATTGTGTTATCAGCTCCCCAGCGCAGTGGGGGCGACTGGGCTCAGCTAGGTGGTTCTCGCTCCCTTGGGGCCTCTCGGGGCGGTTGAGGTCTGGGGCTGGGTTAGAGCTGCCAGAAGCCTCCCTCACTCACGCAGCTGATCCTGTTGGTGCCGCCTGTCAGCTGGGGTCTCAGCTGGGGGTGCTCCTGGTTGGGAAGGCAGAAACTTGTAGAACTCCAGGGAAAACCGTCCCTGGTTTCATTCTGGAGTGGGGCACAGGGTGGGGTGGGGGTAAGAGATGAGGCTAAAAAAGCCGGCAGAAGCCAGGTGGCCAAGGGCCTCGGAAGCCCAGCCCGGGGGCTGACTTCATCCTGAAGCTACCTGGTTTCAGTCGGGAAGTGACACAATCAGATTTGGGTTTTGGTGGGGGGGCCTGTGTGGCTCAGTCATTAAGCGTCTGCCTTCGGCCCAGGTCATGATCTTAGGGTCCTGGGACCCTGAGACCCATGTCGGGTTCCCTGCTCAGTGGAGAGCCTGCTTCTCCCTCTCGCCTTGCTCATGCTCTCTCTAGCTCTCTGTCTCTCTTGCACGCGCTCACCCTTTCTCTCAAATAAATAAGATCTTAAAAAACAAAAAAAGATTTGGGTTTTTGATGGGTGGTTCTGGCTGCCCCTTAAACAGCGTTCCCCTGACCCTCTGGCCTAGACTTGTGTACCTCGCAGTGCGATGGCCTTTAGGAGGACCCTGGAAAGTGACATAGGGTTTGAGGACAAGGAATTGCAGGATCCAGATATCCAAAGTGTGGTCTAGAAGGGCATGGGGTGTGGGCTCCCGGTGGCCTTGTGCCCCTGGCCCTCCCAGAGCTGCCGGGCCAGCGTGGAGCCCTCAAAAGCACAGGGCCCTGAGCATGGCCCCCAAATGCCCCCCAGGTTTCAGGGTGGTAATGTATCCAGGGGAATCCTTACAAAGTAGGACAATCTAACCCAGCAACCATTTTCAACATAGCTTTATGTTAAGACTCAATAAAATCCGTTCATGAAATTGACATAATATCCACATAGCCTATAGTTATTTCCTGGTCCCCGACTTTTCAGGGCTCAGGGGTCCCTGAAACCCTAGGTCCCTAACGTTGCGGTGGCCTGGCTGGGACACCAGCTGGGAGGCAGATGCTGTGATCCTGGGGAGGGCGAGCAGCGGGAGCTGAGCCAGCCACACTAGGGTTTCACCAAATGGTGCTCAGAACCCTGCCTGTCTCTACACACTGGTGGCTTTCCTAATCGGTCACAAGCACTTTGCAGAGAACATGAAATCTGTCATCTTCTGTTTGCAGTGCCTGCCTGCTGGTGGGTGGAGACAGGGAGGTGGGGCTCCTGGGGTTCCCACCCGGGGCTCCTGGGCGGTGGAGGGCAGGAGGCGTCTCCTGCTCTGGATGCTTCTCCGGACAACCCTGGGCACAGCTCTCTCTTAGCTTACAATGCCTTTCCTAGAGGGAAGGCTCCTGATTCCTCCCTCCCCAGGGCTCATCACACAGGGAAAGTCCTTCTGCCTCCTCTTTATCAGCTCCAGAAAACCTCTCTCAGCCCGATTTGTGACTTTGAACTCCCACCCTGCTTGAGGTTCAGGGCGTGACCTATCTTCTCATAAGCTATACCCCTCCCTTTCACCTTTGGACTCCTCATCAATCCCTCCCCACCTTTCCCCCACCTTATGTGAACTGCCTGGGTCTTCTCCCCCCACTCAGAATTTAGAACCTGACTGCGAAGGATTTCGTACCTGAAAGAAACCTTTCCTGCAATCTCAATTGCAACATGAGCCCACCCGCAAGCAATGCTGGGGATGTCCTGTCACCCCACTGCTGGGGCCTCCCCTCCACCAGGGCTCATGCTCCGTCGGGGCACAGCGTTCTCTCTGCTCTGCATTTCCACAGCACGGACTGTCCCTCGGCCTCATCGGCAGGGAGGGGCCTCATGGGCAGTGGGAAAGTGTGGGGTCCCTGGTGGGGGCTCATCCTAGTCGTGTGACCCGGACAAGCTGTTAACTCTCTCTGACCCCACGGCCACCAGGCCACCTCGCCTGCTGCTATGGATCAAATTGTGTCTCTCCCCCCGCCCCCCCCAAAAAGACATGCTTGAGTCCTGACACCGAGGACCTCAGAACGTGACCTTATGTGGAGATAGGGTCTTTACAGAGACGATCAAGTTAAAATGAGGTGATTAGGGTGGGTCCTAATCCAATAAGACTGATGTCCTCCTAAGGAGAGGCTGGGACACAGACACCCATGGACAGTGGGAAGACACAGAGAGAAGATGGCCATCTGCAATCCCAGGGAGGAGGACTGGGACAGAACCTCCCGTCGAGGCCCTCAGAAGGAGGCAAGCCTGCCAACACCTTGATTTCAGACCCCTTGGCTCCAGAACCGTGAGCCAACACATTCCTGTTTTTTAAGGACCCCGTTTTGCGGTACTTTGCTACGGGAGCCCCAGCACGCTAATGCACCTGCCCTGTTAACGTCCCAGAAGGAGAGACCATGCAGAGGTGCTGTGCACAGTGAGTGCTGTCAATCCATTCATGCCAGGAGCAACCATGGACCGCCTACTGTGTGCCAGGGCCTGAGTCTGGGTGCCTGGGTCTGCAGGACCGACTTCATGAGGTCCTTTATTTGCTCCCTTGATGTGAGTCCCTCTCCCAACCCCCTGTGAGGTGGAGCCCTCTCAGTCCTCACAGCTCCTGGTTCATCATTAAGCACAGAGTAAGTACTGAATAAATGCCCATAAAAGTGTATGGATTTGTAATAGCTGCAGGTTATTCAGCATAAAAGTCTCGGGCGCCTGGGTGGCTCAGATGGTTAAGCATCTGCCTTCGGCTCAGGTCATGATCCCAGGGTCCTGGGATCGAGTCCCACATCGGGCTCCCTGCTCCTTGGGAGCCTGCTTCTCCCTCTGCCTCTCTCTCTCTCTGTCTCTCATGAATAAATAAATAAAATCTTCAAAAAAAAAAAAAAACAAGTCTGTATGTGGGTGTGCTGAGTATTTTATAGTCTTCGGCAACATCCAGAAAAACGAATCATAGTTTAGGTCCAAAATAGCCTCGCTTATTTTTGTGCTATGACAGGCCAGCCTTGTTTTGGGGGGCGTAGGGTATTGGGCCCCAAGTGACAGCATCTCCGTTTGCTCTCACGGCCTCACCCCACCTTGCATGGGTGCAGATCATGGCTTTGGAGAGTGTTTCGAAGTGAGGTTATGTTTTCTTGGTGTAGCTGACTGTAGATAAAAGGCATTTCATGTGATGCTTCGTGCAGAATCTCAATAATTCTAATACCCCTGGAAGTCATTTTAAAATGGCCTTTTGAGAGCTCTGCTTTATTCTTCAATAAGAAAGAAAGAAAGGAAGAAAGAAGAAGAAAGGAAGGAAGGAAGGAAAAGAGAGAGAAAGAAAGAAAGAAAGAAAAAGAAAGGAAGGAAGGAAGGAAGAGAGAGAGAAAGAAAGAAAGAAAGAAAGAAAGAAAAAGAAAAGGAAGGAAGGAGGGAAGAGAGAGAAAGAAAGAAAGAAAGAAAGAAAGAAAGAAAGAAAGAAAGAAAGAAAGAAAGAAAAAGAAAGGAAGGAAGGAGGGAAAAAAAGGGCAACACATTCAGGGCAAAAGCAGCCCCTGCAGCATGTGGACATCGAGTGATGCAGGGCAGAAGGGTTTTGGGCACGACAAGAACAAGAATGCCAAGCACATAAATTAGAATGCCATCTTTCCCCTGCAAACAGTGAATAATTCTAGATGCCGAGTGTCTCAGGGAAGATCTCCTGGGCATATGGCCCCTCTTTCCCTTCATGCCACTTTTCTTTGCTCCTCCAGGGTGCAAGGAAACCAGCGTGAGTCAGCAGCTGGCCACAGCGCACTGACACATGAGAAATAAGTTAGGACATGTTTTCAAGTTCCTGGGGAATGCGCCACCATGCTCAATCCAAAACACACTTACTGAGTGGCTAAAATATGCCAGGCCCCATGGGAATACGGGAAGGGCCCTTCATGCAAGGAGCACATGACAGCCCAGTTCCACGATCACTTATTGAGTGACTTCTGCATATCAAGCACGGTAGGGTCGGGCAGTGGGGAGACCAAGACGAATGTGCTGTGATTCCTGCCCCTAACAGAGTTACAGATTCATGAGGGAGAGAGATTCATAAAGAGTCACATCTTATTTTTCCTTCTGCAGCACTGTCTAAAGGAGGCACAAGTAATTATACCCATATTACAGATGTGGCCACTGTGACCTAGAGGTCCAGCCCGTGGGGTGGGGGTAGGCAGTAAGAGAGGTGGCGTGCGGACCTAGCCTGGCTCCGCGCACTGGGCTGACGTGGCGGCCCCAGCAGACGAGACGAGAGGCGAGAGATCCCAGGCAAGAGATGAAGGGTGGACAGGTAAGGGGCCCACGGGAGTGCCGGAGAGGGTGGAAACCGCAGAGCAGAGAGTGACTCCCAGGGGAGAAGGGGAGAGGCGGCGGGGATGGGGTGGACTTTGAGCTGAGTTTGAAGACCAAGGAGGATTTCAACAGGTCAGGAGGCCGGGGAAGCCCAGGGCAGGGGGAGGCCGGAGCAGACCACGGGGGTGGGGGTGGGGGCGTGCTGGGGGAGCTGGGGGCGGGTGTGTGGATGGAGCACGGGCAGGGGCAGAGCTCACAGGGCCTGCTGGCAGGCCGCAGGGTTACATTTGTCTTGCGGGTGCCATCGGAGACTCTGAAGAGGGATGTGACCCGATCCAGCCTGTGTCAGGGGCATGTCAGTGACAAGGGCGGGCAGAATTGATCAGATGAGAAATCAATGGACATCCAGGGGCCAAAGACTCCTGATACTCCAACTCTCTCTTACGGGGAGCAGATGACCAAACTAGGACGCTGACCGAGGAAACTGGGGCCAGGCCCCACGGGCCAGAACAAGGGCAGACGTTCCAGCCAAGGCGGCCAGTGGTGGAAAGATCTGGAGAGACAAGGCTCTCAGTGGCCACCAACATCTAGTCTGGGCATCCAGGTCCACCAGTCTGAAGATGCAAACAGGAGACCCTGGCAGAGTCAGAAGATGGCAGAGCTGCAGGACGACCCTGGGCAAGACCCCACATGGCACTGGGGGGTCTTTGCCTTGGCAACGTGGTGGTGGGTGGTGTGAGCAGCACATGCGGTCTCAGGGAGCAGCCCTCTCCGGAGTTCAACAGAGAGAGAGAATAAGGACTTGGACGAGGAAGGGAATGAAGAAGGGATGAAGAAGGTAGCTCTAATCATGGTAGTGGGGCAGGAGATTAGGCAGAAAAAGCCATCTCCTGGTTAGGAGGGTCCACGGAGAGAGCCACAGGAGCGAGTCACAGGTGCCACGGCTCATCACAGAACAATGTTAGGGACGTTCAGCTGTGAAACTGCAGGTTTAGCGTGATCGCGTTTGTGCCAGGGGAAAAAATACACATATACGCACCAGAAAAAAACTGGAAACGTACGCACAAAACATGGACAGCGGTCTTTAGAAGATGGGGCTATGAAAATTGTGAACTCTTCTTTCTCTCGTTTACCTGTGCTTGCCAAAATCTGTGCAGTTAGTACTTTTCTTTTGGCATGAGTTAGATTTTGAAAAAAGAAGAGGCACGCAGCTGTAACCAGGCCTTCCTCATCACGTCAAAGCCAATTCAAGAGGCAGTCTGTAAAATGCTTACAGTATTACCGTGCTGATCAGTGTTGCCTCAGGAGCAGAAGGAGCCTGAAAATAATGAGGACGTGAAATTAGCCAGTCAGTACCAGCAGCAATTTGTGATGGAAAAAAATAGCCCAAGTCAACTTTATGTCCAGCCACGATCGCTGTGAAAGCTACCAACTAGCATTCCAGCTTCTTCCACCCACCTCTGTACACATCAGCCCTGTTCTTCAGCCAGAGCGACCCCTTTCATCGTCTAAGTCAGACTGCATTGCCGATGTCAGTTTACGCCTCGGGGCCTTTGCAGTGGTCGGTCCTTAGGCTGCAGTGCTCTTTCCTGGTATCTGACATGGCTGACTCCCTCCTCTGATCTCGGTTCAAACTCTACCTTCTCAGAGAAGCCTCCCCTGATCATTGTAGGTAAAGTAGCCACCATCCCCCAGCAGACACCCTATCGAGTCTAACCTCACACTGTCACAGAATTTTCTGTGATGATGGGAATGTTCCATATCTAACACTGTCCAATCAGTAGCCACTAGACACTGGCTACTGGCCACTAGGAATATGGCTCTCATGACTTTTAAATTTTGTTTCATTTTGATGAATTTAAACCTAACTGTCCACATGGAGAGGGGCTGCTGTATTGGACAGCATGCACTAACCCACTACCCGTCTTGTTTTGTTTCTGCTTTTCTGGTAGCATGTCCGAGTCTGAAATGATCTCACTCGTGTGTTTGCTTACAAATTCATTGTCTGTCTTCCCCATTAGAACGTAAGTTCTGTGAGGGAAAGGGCTTGTCTGTCTTCTTCACCGCTATAATCCAACCCCAGATATGCAAGGTAGCGCAGCAAATGACGAGGAAATAATAAGAGAAAAGGTGGACTTTTAAGTTATTGCCTTTATTTTGATGGTTTGGCTCCATCGTGTACCATATAACTATTGCCAAAAGTGCTGTATAACAAAAACACCAAAAAAAGCAGTGACTTAAACACTCTTTCACAGATCTGTGGGTTACGGAATGGTCAGCTGATCCAGGCTGGGTTTGGTGGAGATCACTCTCGCATCCATGGCTGCCTAGGGCTGGCTAACGTACACTGAATTGGCAGGGATGGCACTGCTCCAAAAAGCACCCTCCTCCAAGGATCAGCGGCTGGCCTGGGCACACTCTTCCCATGACCCTGGCAGACACACCCGGAGCAAAGAGAAGCATGCAAGGCCTGTTGAAGCTGAGGCCTGAGAACGGAAACACCTTCACTTCTGCCCCATCCTACTGGCCGACGCCAATCCGTGCTGGACCCAAAGGGACGCACGCTCTGCCCACAGTGGGAGCGCCCTGAAAAAGCACATGGTGAAATGTGTGGACCCCGAGAGATGGGAAGACCGGGAGCCATTAACACCATCTCCCTGTGTTACTGTTGTAGCGGCCCGGGCTGCTCACGACCCTGAGATCAAGACCTGAGCCGAGATGGAGTGGGACGATAACTGACTGAGCCATCCCAGTGCCCCCAGTTTTTATTTAAGATCGAGAGAGCTAATGCGTGGAAAGACTGTCTACACGGTCATATTTCTATCTCAGCGTGAATGGGTTGCACACTCTTCTCAGAGATCAGGTTTGCATTAGGGCCATGTAGGCAGGAAAGGAAGGCACAAAGGGACATTAGGGTCACCCAAAAAAAACTTGCTCTTGCTTCAAAATGTTGACTCAGACCAGCATCCAGAGTCATCATCAAAAGCTGAGGGCATTACTGTCTCCAGAAGTGTTACCTCGAGAAAGACACAACAACCTCAAACAAATCAAAGGAAACATTAGACAACAAAAATTAGGAATATTCAATTTTAAAATGGAAGGAGGAGCTGTACTTTTTAAAGATGTCAATATCAAGGGGCACCTGGGTGGTCCAGTCAGTTAAGTGTCTGACTCTTGATCTCAGCTCAGGTCTTAATCTCTGGGTAGTGAGTTCAAGCCCCGTGTTGGGCTCCACGCTGGGCATGGAGCCTGCTTAAAAAAAATTAAAGTTTTTAGAAAATAAAAAATAAATAAAAATGTCAATATCAATAAAGACAAAGAAAGGCTGTAAAAAAATTCCAGATTGAAGGAGGCTAAAGAGACTTGGGTATTCAAGGCAACACCTGACCCTGGGTTGGATTCTACATGAGAGGAAAACAGTGTGGTGGGAAGTCTACCTCAGTCAACTGACAAAACTAAAATATCAACATAAATTCATGCATTGCACTTATGAAAGAGAAGGTCCCTATTCTTAGGAAATACGAAGGCAAGTATATGGGGAGAAAGGGCCATGATACAAGTGGTTTATTCTCAAATGGATCAGAAAAAAAAGACGATGGTAGACAGACAGACAAAGCAAATGGGGAAAAACATTAAAAATAGGTGAATCTGAGTAAAGGGTATATGAGTGTTCTCTACACTGATTTTATTTTTGTAGCTTTTTGTAAATTGGAAGGAATTTCCAAATATATATTTAAGAGAAAAAAAGTTGATGAGATGGTTATAGAATAGGCGGAATAAAATACAGCTAGCTTTTAGTATTTGTATCTTGTTTCCAGTGCAAGTCACCGGTGGGCACCCACACACGCGCACACACAGTTGGCTAAATGGCAGCTGATCGTACTGACATCATCAGTGTTCTTTAAGCAACTACCAACCACATGTCAGACATGTTCACATGTCACAGAAGCCTGACAACAGCCTGGAGGGGTGGCTGCAATGATTTCCACTTGCATGAGAGCAGGAGGCCCACTTTGGTGTAAACCCCTGTCCTAGAATGGTTCAGATGTGTTCCCACAGACTCATGGCCATGGCCAAAGGAAATTCACAATCAGAAACTCTTCTTTCCTAAAATCTTCGTGAGACCCCAGGAGCTCCAGGCCGAGGGGCAGCCCTGCTCGGAGAGTGGGAGGCCGATCAATGCCAAGAGAGGGTCCTTACCGTGTTGGGGAGGGTGCGGGGCTTCGGGGCCCCACTGGCATCCCACGCCTGGGTGTGCACACGTTGTGACTCACAGTGCCCCTGTAGGCCACGGCAGCCTGGAAATGCCCTCCCCTGTGCCTCCCAGAAGGCCCAGAGTGGAGAGAGGGAAAGAATGTGTAGGTACCAGGTGGTACAGAGAGGACAGGAACAACAGCGCCCCTGCCACCACCCTGGCTTCTAATTCATACCCGGCACAGGACTAGGACATGACTCGGGCAGCCCAGTGCAAAATGGGCATGTGGGGCCCATTTGTGGGTCCAAAAATATTAATAATTTCCAGATGATAATGTCTGAGCATCAAACAAACATGGGGCCTTCTGCACGTGGCCCGGGGTGACCACAGAGGTCACAGACCCATGAAGCCAGTTCTGACCAGACCTCGTGCTGGGAACTTTATATAAGTTTTTTCTCATCTCTTTACAAAGATCTTCAAGGGGGCATTTTAAAAAAATTTTATTTTAGGGATGCCTGGGTGGCTCAGTTGGTTAAGTGACTGCCTTCGGCTCAGGTCATGATCCTAGAGTCCTAGCATCGAGTCCCGCATCAGGCTGCCTGTTCAGCGGGGGGTCTGCTTCTCCCTCTGCCCCTCCCCCCTCTCATGTGCTCTCTCTCTAACAAATAAATAAAATCTTCAAAAAATAAATAAATAAATTTTATTTTAATTCCAGTTAGTTGACAGTGTTATATTAGTTTCAGGTGTACAATATAGTGATTCAGCACTTCCATACACAACCCAGTGCTCATCACAACAAGTGCTCTCCTTAATCCCCATCACCTGTTTCCCCCGCCCCCCCCAACCCTTCAAGGAGGCATTTGTAATCCCCACTGAGTTGATGAGGAAGCTGAGCCCCACAGTGGTTAAGTGAACAAGACATAGCTAGTAGAGCTCAGTAAAGAATGAATGAATGAATGAATGAATGAAGCAGATGGCTCTGACTTCAAAGCTAGTGCTGTTTTGGCACACCACAGGTTCACTGAGGAACCCCCTTGAGGACTCTAGGAGCTTCTTGGGCTCCTAGAGTTAGCGGAATCCTGGGTCTGACTGTTTTTTTCTGACCTGGCTTTGTACGCAGATTATCACATCTCTAAGAGACCCCAGAAACTCAGCCCTGCAAACTTGCACAAGATGTGCAAACAGCAAGTGGCAAGACTCGGGATCCTCTGTACCAATTCTCTTTCATTCCCATGAATTCACAGCTGCCAGGGCCTGTAGACCTTCCTACCTAGGAACTTACCATATGAAAGACCCCTCTGTCGTTAGTCCTAGATCCGTCTACTGTGAGTCAGAACTCATGGTTCTATAAGCCTGCTGCACATTCTACATCTTATTACACACCTGAAATGGTGGTAACTCTTCTTTATCTTCTGAGTAAATCTGATATCTAGAAAAGCCAAAAGTCATTGTATGCCAAGTTAAGTTGAGAATATTTTTGAGGCTTGCTTGTTTTTTCCTGTTTAAGAAGAAAACATATATAGCAATAAAGTAATGACTTCAGAGTTTACTCTTCCAAAAACATGTTCTAACAATCTTCTGAAGAAAGTGCATGGTTATAAAAGGTACATAATCTTTGAAAGTGAAGGACTAGTCCTCTGGAGGGGAAATTTGTTGCAAAAGTTAAAACATTCATTCTAAAAAGACAGTCTCATTGAGTCAATAACCAAAAACCTCTCAACAAAGGAAAGCCCCAGGACCAGATGTCTTCACTGGCAAACCCTACAAACATTTAAAGAAGAATTAACACCAGTCCTCGAACTCTTCCAAAAAACTGAAGAGGAAAGAACACTTCCCAACTCATCCTATGAAACTAGCATGATACCAAAGCCTGACAAATTCGCTATAATAAAGAAAATTATAGACCAATATCCCTGATGAATATCAATGCAACAATTTTCAACAAAATACTAGCAAAAAGATTTCAGCAGTACATTAAAGAGACTATACACCATGACCCATTGGAATTTATTTCTGGAATGCAAAGCTGGTTCAATGTATAAAAATCAATTGATTTAATACACCACTTAACAGAATATAGAAGAAAAAAAGCACATGATCATCTCAATACAGAAAAAGCATTTGACAAAATTTAATACTCCTTGATAAAAACACTCAATAAACTTAGAAGGAAACTACTTCACTATACTATTGGCTGTTTATAAAAAGCCAATATTTCACTTCATACTCAATGGTGAACTGAAAGTTTTCCCTCTAAGATCAGGAAGAAGACAAGAATGATGGCTTTTGCCACTTCTATTCAACAAAGCACTTGTTCCAATCAGAACAACTAAGCAAGAAAAAGAAAACAAGGGCATCCAAATTGGAAAGGAAAAAGTAAAATTATCTCTGCAGACAACATAATCTTATATGTAGAAAACCCTAACGATTCCATTTTTTTAAACCATTAAAACTAATCAGTGAGGGGGCACCTGGGTGGCTCAGTCATTAAGCATCTGCCTTCGGCTCAGGTCATGATCCCAGGGTCCTGGGATCGAGCCCCACATCGGGCTCCCTGCTCAGCGGGCAGCCTGCTTCTCCCTCTCCCTGCTTGTATTCCCTCTCACTCTCTCTCTCTCTGTCAAATAAATAAAATCTTAAAAAAAAAACTAATCAATGAATTCAGCAAAGTTGCAGGATACAAAAATCAACATATAAAAATCAGTTGTGTTTACATGGACTAAAATCAAACAATCCATAAAAGGAAATTAAGAAAACAATTCCATTTACAATAGCATCAAGAAGAATAAAATACTTCAGAGTAAAATTAACCAAGGAGGTAAAAGATTTATACACTAGAAACTGCAAAACATTGCTGAAAGAAATTAAAGGCAACACAAATAAATTGAAAGACATCCTGTGTTCATAGATTGGGAAGCTTAATGTTCTTAGGATATCAAAACTACCCAAAGCAATATACAGATTTAATGCAATCCCTATCAGAATCCCAATGGAATTTTTTGAAGAAATAGAAAAATTCATCTTAAAATTCATGTGGAAACTCAAGAGATCCTGAATAGCCGAAGTGATCTTGAAAAAAGAAGAACAAAGTTGGAGACCTCACACTTCTGGTTCCAAAACATTATGCAAAGCTGCAGGAATCAAAACAGCAAGCCGGCATGAAGACAGGCATAAAGGACAGTGGAATAGAATAAAAAGCCCTGAAATAAACCCTCACATAGACAGTCAAACGGTCTTCAACAAGCGTGCCAAGACCATTCATGGGGAAAGGACAGTCTCTACAAGAAATGGTTTTGGGAAAACTGGATACCCACATGCAAAAGAATGAAATTGGACCCTTATCTTACACCACATATGAGAACTAACTCAAAATGTATCAAAGATCTAAACATGAGTTAAAGCTATAAAACTCTCAGGAAAAAAAAACATAGAAGAAAATCTTCCTGACATTAGAATTGTCAATGATTTCTTGGACATAGCACCAAAAACACAGGCAACAAAAGAAAAAAATGGATGACAGCAAAATTTAAAACTTCCGTGCATCAAAGAACACAATCAACAGAGTAGAAAGGCAACCTACAGAATGGGAGAAAATATTTGTGAATCATTTTGGGGTTCATATCCAGAATATGTAAGGAACTCCTACAATTCAACAACAACAAAAAATCAAACAACCCAATTTAAAAATGGACAAAGGACTTGACTAGATATTTCTCCAAGGAGGGTATAAAAATAGCCAAGAAGCATATAAAAAGACGTTCCATATCACTAAGAATTAGAGAAATGCAAATCAAAACCACAATGAGATATCACCTCCTACCACTTAGGTTGACTACTATCAAAAAAAAAAAAAACAGGTGTTGATGAGGATTTAGAGAAATTGAAATCCTTGTGTGCTATTGATGAGAATGTAAAATGGTGCAGCCACTATGGTGAACAGCATGATGGTTACATAAAAAATTAAAAATAGAATCACCGTATGACCCAGCAACTCTGCTTCTCGCTGTATACCAATGAACTGAAAGCAGGATCTCAAAGAGATATTTGCAAACCCATGTTCACAGCAACATTATCTACAACAGTGAAGACGTGAAAGCAACCCAAGTGTTCATCAAAGGATGAGGGATAAATAAAAATGTGGTCTATCCACACGATGGAATATTATTCAGCCTTAAAAAGGAAGAAATTCTATCACATGCTACAATGTGGATGAACCTTGAGGATATTATGCCAAGTGAAATAAGCCAGATGCAGAAGGACAAATACTGTATGATTCCACTTATACGAGGTACTTAGAGTTGTCACATCCATAGAGTCGGAAAGTAGAAGGGTGGGTTCCAGGGCTGGGTGAAGCCGGGAATGAGGGATTGTTTCAGTTTTGCAAGATGAAAAAAAAAAACTGGATGTGACTATGTGAATATATTTAACAGCCCTGAACTGTACATTTTAATGGTTAACATGGTAAATTTTAAATTATGTGTACTTTACCACATTTCAGAATTACTTTCAGAAAGGTCGTCTTACCACTGTTCAGCTCTAACACCGAAGGCGGGTCATGCTGTTGTCCCAGGATAGGGTCATTACCTGGAATTCTGCTCATGACAGCAGACCGTTGCTCTCATCTTTCTTTTTTTTTTTTTAATTTTATTTATTTATTTGAGAGGGAGTGCATACAAGCAGGGGGAGGAGCA